>NC_088790.1:27783450-28086654 GCF_949628265.1 Cloeon dipterum
AATAGGATTGTATTGAATTTTTATAGTTTATTTTAAATCCAATGGCTTACAAATAGTAAACTTATAATTTCTTACAGTTAAAATATTAATCAATGTAAATTAATTTAACACAAACGACTGCAGTATGTCACTTACCATTAGTTCAGTGAATTTTTTGCGCTGTGACAAACGCACATTGTACATCAGTTGAAAGGCTGTTGTTTGCCTCATTCTTTGCAGCCCTGAAGAAGAAGTGGGTCGATCTGTCAGCTGGCGGTAAAGGCCCAGTTCTAGTTGCCAGCGATGACGTTCTGCCCTCGCTGGCCATTTCTGATGCTGGCATCCTACTCCATTACTCTGTCCCTGAATCCGATTATGCCTACTTCCTGCGCATGTCCTCCTTGTTCGACTCAATTGCACGGAAGCAGAAGGTAAAAAATTGGAAATTTAGAGTCGGTTTTGTAATTATTATTTTGAAAATCAGAAAGGACCTGAGGTTCACATCTTTGTGGACGTGGATTGCGATGAGAAGTGCATTTTGGCTCTCGCCGACTTCCAGGAAAGAGCGGGCGCCCCTATTCCCGAGCAAGTGAGCATGAAAGCGGAGGTACGTGGTTGTTTTAAGCTAAAATCTATTAGAAATTGCAATTTTCAATCGCAGATGATCAGAAAGAGAAAGGAACAGGAGAAAAGCCTGAGTCCATTGAGTCCCAAAGTGTGTGCTTTCGGCGCTTGTGCCAAATTGAACTTGTGTGCTGACAGACACGTTCTGGATCATACTGACATTCCAGCTGCTGATTTACCAAAGTATTATAAAAGAGTTAAACCGATGTAATGTGTGAATTAACTAAAAATGTTCTCTTCAGATTTAGTGAGGTGAAGGTGCAAGAAGTGTCACATGTGCACGACGCTTCACGCTTCTCAGTCCGAGTGCAGGAGCACAAAGGCGACGAGGGCAACGTGACTGAAGCCAGCAGTGAGCAGCATTTCGACCTGGCTATGGACCTTGATGAACACTTCAGTCAAGAGAAAAGCAGGTTAGCAGGGGATATAGGGGTTGAGATACCATCACAATTTTTCTCTAGTCGGGCGCATTGGTGTAAGGGGTTCCTGAAAAACTATAATTAAGATTTTTCTAATTGTGATTAAACGGCCACTCTTGAATGGATAGCATAAAGAGGTGTCATTCTTTATGGTTCTGCTTGTGGTTTAGTGCTAA
This sequence comes from Cloeon dipterum, assembly GCF_949628265.1. Lineage (NCBI taxonomy): Eukaryota > Metazoa > Arthropoda > Insecta > Ephemeroptera > Baetidae > Cloeon > Cloeon dipterum. The sequence goes on from NC_088790.1 coordinate 27,784,649, forward strand.
ATATTAAAATCTTTCAAATCGACCGAACAATTTACAAAGAACCCTTTAAATTACATCTTAAATATTTTTAAATCTCACTAAATTAAAAATCAACCTATTATAAAAAGCTAAACAATATTATTGTGTAGGAGTAACGAATTAATATTCATTTTTTTTCTCTGGCTGTGGAGATGTTTACATTAGTTACGATGAAATGTTTAAGACCCGCGCATGCTGATTTAAAATGTCTAAATAGTATAGCCCTATCCTCTCTGTCCAATGTGTTTTGTGTCTAGCAACTATTAAGTTTTTCTCTGCATGCTTTGCAGCATTGAGGCGCAAGAGGTCGCACCGACAGAGGAGAAACAAAAGCCATCGACTGAGGGCCAGCTGCGTCTTCTTGAACTGTCTGGTGACCTGTTCACGTGTCCGTACTCGCTGGTGCACTGCGTGGCCGAGGATTTTTACATGGGTGGAGGAATTGCCGTGCAGTTCAAGGAAAAGTTTGGTGGACACAAGCAGCTCTTACAACAGCGCAAGAAAGTTGGCCAAGTGGCTCACCTCAACTGCCATGGCCGCTTCATCTTCTGCTTGGTGACCAAGAAGAAATCAAGGTCCTGCACACCACGGCTGAAGGACATTCGGTGTTGTCTGAATGAACTGCGGCGGTTGTGCGAGGGGTTGCGCATCAACCGGCTTGGCATGCCAAGGATCTGCTGTGGCAAGGATCGTTTTGACTGGAACGTCATCAGGAGAGAAATTGCGTCTGTCTTTGGTGGAGTGGACATGATCATCAAGGTGTTCCATGTCTCCTCTCAAGAGGGCGAAGATCGTACCATGCACAGCCGTCGAGTCATGCACGCAAGTAATGACAATGAGGGTCGCAGCAATGCAGACAGGAGCAGGTCCAGAAGCAAGCCCGCTTCGGGGCACAGGTTCAATCAGTCTGTCAAGGGCGGCATTGAATATTTTGAAGCTAAGAAACCGAGGCTGTTGCCTGGCTCTAAAGACCTTCAGGACGGACAGATCAAGGCGAAAAAGAAGAAGCATCCCCGAATCATGCCACCCTCAGAACACAAACCTGACAAGTTTGAGGATGAAAACCAAAATCAGCCCCAGCAAGATGCAATTGACAGTTGCCGCACATTGGCCAGAAGCAAACTCTTCGATGACGCCATACAGACGGCGATACACGAGCCGCCTAGAAACTACACCAGGAATAAGAAATTACTTTGATAAACTGATATTCATATGTTAAATAATATATATGTATATGCTAAGCGTGGTAACACTTAACTATATTGAAATATAAAGAAATATCAATTGAAACGATTATTGTATAAAATTTATAATAAAGCAATCGTGTACTTGGCTCAATACTAATAGATGGGTTTTATTTGAATGAAAAATATGCGATATTTATTTGCAGAATGTCATTAAAGAACGTCCAGTTTGGAGTTACGTGTGCCATTGAGACGAAACCAGGAAAGACGCGGTTAAAATAATATTGCGTCTTAAGGTGCAAGAATAATTGTAAAGTTTATTTTATCACTAAAAATCAGAAACATTTAGCATAAATGACTAAATTGAAAAGCAAATACGCGGTATGAAAACTTATTCGGGTTCGAAATAAGAAGCAACAAAAGTTAAGCTACATCACATGTTATAATGCACTGTAATAATTACTCTCAAAGTGTGGAGGATTTTGATGCGTCTCTCTAAAAATGGCTCAATCTGTTAAAATTATAATTTTATATATAGCACTGAAATCACGAATCATATTAGACGAAAAAAAATCAAGATTTTGCACTTTTGTCCGTCAAAGCTTTTTAACTGCCAATAGATTTATTTTCGTATTTGTAGCAAGCAATGTTTGACTTAAACGGAATTATTGATTTTTTCGTACTTTTCTAATCCACACGCTTCCATCAAAAACAGACCCTCCTGCTAGCACCAAAAAATGACCCCTCCCGTTGGACCAAAACATGACCCCTCCCGCTGGACCAAAAAAATGACCCCTCCCGTTGGACCAAAAAATGACCCCTCCCGTTGGACCAAAAAAATGACCCCTCCCGTTGGACCAAAAAAAATGACCCCTCCCGTTGGACCAAAAAATGACCCCTCCCGCTGGACCAAAAAAATGACCCCTCCCGCTGGACCAAAAAATGACCCCTCCCGTTGGACCAAAAAATGACCCCTCCCGTTGCACAAAAAAATGACCCCTCCCGTTGGACCAAAAAATGACCCCTCCCGCTGGACCAAAAAATGACCCCTCCCGCTGGACCAAAAAAATGACCCCTCCCGTTGGACCAAAAAATGACCCCTCCCGTTGCACCAAAAAAAATGACCCCTCCCGTTGCACCAAAAAAATGACCCCTCCCGTTGGACCAAAAAAATGACCCCTCCCGTTGGACCAAAAAATGACCCCTCCCGTTGGACCAAAAAATGACCCCTCCCGCTGGACCAAAAAATGACCCCTCCCGTTGGACCAAAAAATGACCCCTCCCGTTGGACCAAAAAAATGACCCCTGTGCCTGCAGCACAAAAATGGCCCGCGCCTGCAGGATGATACAGGATGCTAAGAGTAAATTGGAAGGGTTCCATTTTTATTAAAAGCAAAAATTTCTTTTTAAATACAGTGGTGGGTCTCAAAAGGGCGGTCATTTGTTAATTTTGGGGGAAACCATTCTTAGGACTATTAATGAAAGCAAGCAAAAGTAAAATTTAAAATAGTTTTTATTATTAAAATCTCCTTACAACATAACACAAGAACTGTTCAATGTTAAATCCTCTTGAATGAATGATAAAATCTTCTCAAGTGCTCATTTATAACAGATGCAGATTTTAAAAAACTTCTGCCAGGACAAACTCAACGTCTTAAACCTAAACTGCTCTTATTTTCGACTTTCCCAATTGTTAAGTACTGAACTAAAATTCTAGAGGGTCTCTTTGTACAGCAGTGAAGTGAGCAAACTATCTCTGGCAACTCACACTTGCTAAAAAACAGGGTCTGATTGAAACTCATTAATAATAAGTAATTTATTAATTAATTAGAAAAGTAACTAAAGGGAGGCCTGCCTTGCTTAAAAAGTAAGTAAGTCGTATTCGATTGGAAATAATGTGCTTTACATTCAAAAATATATTATGGAACTCTACTCATTACCGATATCACACTTGGTTTTAAAAGTCTCCGTCGCCGTAATCCGTCTATCTTATAAATATGCACCATTCTGAATAATAACTTGTTGTCTACTCGAAAACACAGATCTGAATTAATTAAGGCACCAGTTCGAAATGCATTCAGTCCAATCTCAAATCACCCTGCTCCTGCGCGCACACACATCGGGAATCACCAGAAAAATGGAGCTACCAGTTTAATTAAATGCATCAAAATCAGCAGGCCTCCACAACTCTGAGGTAAGCTGACGGACTTATTGTTTACTGGTCATCCTAACTCTACGCAGTAAATAAATCTAGGCACCGGCTTGCGATATTGTGAGAACTGGAAGCACTTTTTTCCACTCGGGATTTTCCAGGGGCGCTTTATTTTCTAATAAGGAATTTCTTCAAGTTTGAAGTTTTGGCTTCTGGCGTTAATGTGATAAATGTTTTTCTATTCAACGATTTCAGCGAATTATGGAACTCCCAAATAAAGTGACAATGTTTTCAAAATCGATTTAAAAATACAGTTTTCGCTCTATTCAGTTGTAATGTGATTCTTATTAGACAAATCAATCGATGGGCCATATTTGACACTAAAAAATCTTAAATATTTCCTGGGCTTTGTGTTTGTAGGTCTTTGATTGTTAACCGTTGTGCAAAAAATCAACAATTCTGAAATCTTATGAAATTTACCACTTATTACATATTGACCGAAATTTTCTTCCAGACAGTTAACTATTTAAAAGATTTTTTCCAATAACTAAAATGGAGCTACATGACCTGATGTTCAGTTCAGTAAGTTTTTAAATTATGGAGCATTAATTTACAATTACCAAAGTTCAGGAAAATAACAAAAAAATCCACTCATCAATTGATAATCTCGTAACTGTAAAAATGGTAATGATTGAACGAAAATTAGCATCAAAATTTAATTTTTCCCCTGGTTAAATTTCTAAACTCGTTGAATAGAACGAAAATTCAATGATTTCGCCAAAAACTAAAACGATGAACCCTAAGAATTTCCTTATAATGCTTAAACTATAGGTTTCGATGTACAAGTAATATTGTTGGAAGATTTACTCCTTGGAATTACTAAACCTTAAATGGTCCAGAGCACATTTCAATAATTAATACAAACTCAGAAGGCACATGCTGGTGGGACCTTAATTTATTTTAAATTTAGTATCGGCCATACACATTAAATTAGTTAATGTCAGCGTTCAGGGTTACCCCTTAAAATTGAAAGCCATTCCTGCATGTAATCTGTGTTTTAAATTAAAAGAACTCGAAAAACTAATCGAGAATATTAGCATTTTCAAATTTACAGGCAGCATTGGCCTGGAAAACACAGGAAATTGGCAAAAGTTTCAAATGTTTGGTAGCAGAACTGAACGCCAATCGCGTAAATTCTTGATAGAAACTGCCATACATTTACAATTCTAGACATTCTCAGCTCCAAATCCGGTTTCAATACTTCTACTTTACATCTAGATGTAGGAAAGTTTCATAATTATGCTGAGACCGAAATAAAAATTAGTTTCGACACGATAGCCGAACCAATTTTCGTTTTAAGAACGCAGAAACTGGAATTTCTCAGCTGGCACGTTCTGCCGAATTCACACTACAGGCCGAACACCCTGATCCCCCGATTTTAATCACTTGATAAATAAAAATTTAATGTTTACCTCTGAGATACTGCCAGTTAAGATATTACGATGGTATATCATTAGCACTGGCGAGAAATCTTAATCAATATTTTCTGGCCTTTTTTAGCTAGGATTTTCCGTACTTCTCTCTTCAATCGTAAATTCCACTTTGTACGCAACAGAACAAATTCGGTCGTATTATTTACAAGTGACCGAGTTTGCTGTTAGTAAAAAGAAGCATGGGCTCGAATCTAGCCAATTACTTACACTTATAAATCACTTAAAATCGCTGCATAAGTTTGATGTAAATCGACGCAATCTAAAAAACTTATACAAAATCACTCGAGTTCATTCGATCGTCCGCCGCGCACTGCTAAAAGGATACGAGGGAAATTTCTTGAAAGCGGTATCGAAAAATATTCTACGGCAGACAGGCTGGTTGGCAGCACGCAGTCAATCGTCCAGGTTGATGTCCTGCACGTCCGTCGGCGTGCTGCACGTGGCCAGCTGCTTGTCCTCCTGACTAGCCCGCGACGGCAGCAGACGCACCACACGCAGGATTTCCTCGGGCTTGTGGTGCGTCAGGTTGCACACCTGCCGCAGCGCCCGCTTCGACTCCTCCTTGCCGTTCAGTCTGTCGATGGCGGCCACGATGGCGCCGCTGCCCAACACCGACGGCTTCATGAACGCGGTCTCGGTATCTGAAATGAGTTGGAGAATCTATAAACCGAAAATCGTCGAGATTAAACTAAAACTGGATTTTTAAGTTTGTCCCGAAAACATTTGACCTTACACCTCATTCCAGGAACTCAAAAGCCTTATGAAAATCTAGCCCTGAATTTGACAAACGCAATTTAAATAGATTAAAAAAAATAAAAATTAGATTAATTGGTTTGTAGATTATATAGTTTCAAGGACAAAAATCGATCAATGGGTCGAATTAGACTTAATGAGAATAATTAAAAAAAAAATCCCTCAGGTTTGTTTGGGGCTTTGAATCCGTTAAAGTGGGTGAAATATGAATTACTCCAAGATAAGGATAAACCGAACAACGCAATTATTAGGTTTCCAATTTGCGTCGCCAAGAAAGGAGAACTCACTGGGACTGCAGTACTGCAAAATTGCATGCGAGTGCTTTCTGATGATGTTGCTCTCGCCGCGCGGCAGCGTCATCCGAGCCAAAATGTGTTCCAAGAAGTCTGCGGCAGTCAGGAAGGACGTTTTCCACTTCAGGCTGGACAGAATTATGATCTCGCACAGCTGAAACAGATTAAATTTGAATATCAGTTTGAGCTTGAATTAAGCAGTAACAAAATATATGGAATAAAAGCTCACAAAAATTAGACGAAATTTGATAATCTGGTGACAACAAAAAAATCATATCCTTGAAATTCGCATAACAAAAAATCAGCCCTTTTTCAGGCCTTAATCATCAGAGTTTCACCAAGCAACATTTTTATGAGAGGAATGAAAGATGCATTAAATTCATTTTGTTGTGTATAAAATAATTGATTAGTTTATTACTATCCCAAATTAAACGGATAGTGTTGGTGTATGTCTTCACCATTGCTTCATATTTTTTTCCAAATTCCAAAATCTTGGGCTCATTTTTATTTTAGCAGGGACCGGGCGCGTATTTAAATTTTGCTGAAATATATCTGGTTTTAAGATATTTCCTGCATCTTTGCTTTTTTCTTCTTTTGATTTCGCTGAACAGTTATAGAGACGTACTTCAAATTACAACTCGCAATAATTGCAAATAAGCAATAATTTGTCTTTGTTAAAGGTATTTAAAAAAAATTATTTCACGAACAAGTGGCAAATTTGAGCCAAAGCATAATGACAGCTATACAAACGTTGACAACGGGGAGAGAACCGTTTTTTATTAAAAAAAAAAAGGAAAATGCACTCCTAGAGCCAGAATTCCAATTTAAGAATTCTTAAATTTGTTAAATTTGAACAAGGGCAGGGATCGTAGCCATGTTAAAATTAGCAAAATTGCGAAACCACTAGAATTTAGGAAGGGGATACAGTAAAAATTAAAAGTTATTCCTAATTTAACCCCCCACATTTTTCACTTAAGACTTAAAATGACAATTTTTGTACAATATGAGACGGAAAGAATGAATGTTAACGGAATTTATTTTTCAGAAAATCGATAAAACCAAATTTTGGTGCTGAAAAATACAATCTCATTGTAAGGAAAAGGGGGAAATACTCAAAATTGTGAAAAATAACAATTTTCCGTTCAGAGTTGCAAAAAATCCGAATTTAAAAAATGCAGTGCGGAGGTAAAATGCGTTTTTAATTTTAATTTTTACCAGTTTCTAATTATTAGCTCACGACCTCGACTTTAAAAATTGTCAGATATAAATTTTTGGGGAAATTGAGGCAGCGAAATGGCAATTTAAAAGAAACTATTTGCAGTCGAGGAAATTTTGAGCACTCCCTGAAATTTTAGATTTTTACGGAAGAAAAATGGAATTAATTCATTTCTTGCAATTCTTGCGCAATAATTGGTAAAAAAAAACATGGCGAAAAAACCCTGTTTCCTTTCAAATATTGCATTAATATCAAAGAAAATAATGTTGTTTTCTGCAAGCCTGGGATCGATTTGTTTAACAGTTCCAGTTAAATAGGTCACTGGGCGAACTATTTTAAAAAATATAGCACAAATGCTTTGGAATAACCGTAACCGTCCACGCGAGTTGATAGTTTGCTCGGCAACGGGAAAAAATATTCAGATCAGTTTAGCAACCGAACTTTTCACTGTTGAAAGCGAGCGACATATTGTCCGCGCCGTTTGGCGAGCCTGGGAACGAACGCATCGCCGACAGATTTACGATATTTCTGCAGGTCTCTAATTTCACCGCTTTCCTCTCAGATTAGCTTTCCTTTGAAGCCGCCGGCCGACCGGTCGGTCCAGCAGCGCGGCCAGACAAAATCTAGTCAGGCGAGCCACTGAGCGAGCGAACGAGCGGCCGGAACACAATGCTTTAGCGCGCGCGCGTGTGTGTGTGTTACTAGGGTTGCTCGCTTCGTGATCGGAGGTGCAAGCGAGAGAATCGCATGGGTTGGGCGCGAATCAGGTTCGACCGACCTTGGGCCCGAATAACTCCACTAACCGACTCTAGCGTCTCCGCTTTCCGCCTAACATGCAAATAATCATCATCCTCGGCCCGCATAAAATTTGCACAAACGCTAAACTTGTCGCAATTATTTGCAATTGCACAGGAAAGGAACGATTAGCAGCTGATCGACAAACGTGACTGAAATAAATATGTAAAGGAAGCTGGAAGTGAGAATTCTGAATAGCGAAATTTTTGTACACACGGGAATTTTGCACGTGCCAAATTATTAATAAAAAAATGGCGACTCTGCATAGTGATAGTCAAATGTTTTAAAAAGTGAAAATAGCTGCAAGAATTAACAAGAATGTAGGCATGGAGTTTTTATACGGTTATATGGAAATTAAAATATTTTATCAGGACTTTGAAGCTTTTAAAGGATGTTTCCCCAAAAATTAATCTGGGCTTAAATAAATTGTTTTAAATTAAAAATGTGAACAAAAAAGCATATCATTGCAGAGTTAGCAAAAAAACCCGCATTTTTTCGGGAAAACCCCACTCACTGCAATGCAAAAACACTGATTTTTTGCGGGGTTTGTCTGTAATTTTGCACATTTATCCGAAAACATGCATTTTTAATAGAAATAAAAAATCACGATGGATGACTAAAAATAGGGATTTTTAAAAATCAGTAAAAATACCACTGGTTTCACCAAAAGACGGAAATTTCTAAAACTGATCGTAATTTTCCGAAATTTCTAACTTATTTTGGCGCAAAAAGTGACCTTTTCGGGGTTAAATTCGGAAATTGCGGAAAAAACCAAATCTGGTAATTTGATCAGCTGTTTTTTTGCGCAAAAAAGTGGTGCATTTTTTTGCTTTGCAAAATTTACGAACCCTGGACCCACATCATCAATTAAATAGATACAAAAAATAGTTTATGCTGCGGAAAAATCCAATCTCCAACTTGCCACTAAGCAGAGAAAGTCTAATGGACTTTTTCACCAATGGAAAAATTGTCTGAACTCACTTTTCTCATCATGGGGCTCAAATAATTGAAGCTGACGTCACGCTGATCAGATGACTATGCTCAGAATCGAGTTCCGACCATTTAACCGTCTGTAGGACTTTTTCTAAAATGTAGCAAGTAGATTGGACCTTTTTCCGCCGCACGAACGAAATAATGCTTTCACGAGCTTACGCAATCTTTTGAGTCAAATTGAAATTGAGAAATTAAACATTTAAATTTATTAAGAAGTGAAACCGTCTTGAGTTCCAATTAAAAAATATTTTAAATTTTAATATTCAATGAATTGACCAGTTGCATAAACCCTTAGTTATTGAAGCCGCCAACAGATGGCGCAACCACAGACCAAATTTTGTTTTAAGCGGTTTTAAGGCATTTCCGCTGCGATTTCAGACTCAATCTAGCTATTTTGATTTTTTTTAATTAATTTGCTTTTTTTGACGTGCTGAAAAGCAAAATCGGTTCAGCCATTCGCCGTAGAAACGTTGGAAAAGATTTTTTTATTTCAAAAAATAGTTTTTCACGATTCTACGGCGATTGGCTGAACCGATTTTGGTTTTCAGCACGTCAAAAAATAGCAAATTAATTAAAGAATGCACAGTAGCTAGATTGAGTCTGAAATCGCAGCGGAAGTGCCTTAAAATTGAAAGCCTACGGTGGCGCCATCTGTTGGCGGCTTCGAACACTTAGGGTTTATGCAACTGGTGAATTAATTTTTAAATCGAAACGTTAAGTGTCTGCCCTTTCCTCTTCAAACAAATAATGCGATATGTACTTATTTTAAAGTTCAACTGAGCAGGAAGGAAGTTTAACTCATGCAGGCAGCGGAATACTTCAGCAATGACGTCTTTGCTAATCAACTGTTTTCATTTTTTATTTTCTCTCAAGAAAGAAAACTCCGATTGTCGAGAGCCTGTTCTGAACCGAAAGCGCTGATAATGGACAAGGAAAAAGAAGCACTGACTCTTTTCTTTCCTCTCTCGCACACAGAGACCCTTGCTTTGACCACTCACATTGACAGCCCTGGAGGTGAAGCTGTGGTCGGCGTAAAAGGAGCACTGGTTGGTGGACATGATCCTGGTGCTGCGCAGCTTGGAGGCGATGTGCATGCAAGTGGCGCCCAGCAACTGCAGCTCGGTCACCTGCACGGGCGTCTTGGTCAGCGTCATGTCCATCAGCTTCACGGCCAGGGGCAGCACGTGCGTGTCGCAGTTCAGCTCGTCACACACCTGAAGAAAATAAAAATGATGTTCTTAATAATAAGCCAGAGAAAATAACTCGAAATTTAAAATTGATAGAATTAATAAATGCAATTTGGAGAAAATAGACATTTGAAATGTACGGCTGAGTTTCTTCGTTGGGACTTGTGTAAAAAAATCTCCAAAATTAAAAAATGTACGGCAGAATTTCCCATGTATCCACACAGACAAAAGAATTAATAAACAAGAGAGAAAAATTGGTTGGTTAAAGGAACAAACTCAATTTTGTTTAAGAGTACAAAAATATCTCTTAAAGACCGTCTTTGACGAAGTTTCTGAGCACACCAATCGATTCTTGAGGGTCGAATTAGGAAATGTGGCTATTTTAGCCTACCAAAAGGACCAGCGCGACGTGCGTGGCACAATTTGAACTTTTTATTACCGCCAAAAATATGAACCTTCATGCGAGAACTGCGCATGCGTCAGAGCTGGCACACGCCAATCGCCGGCTGCTAGCGGCTGACGTGACACTTTTCTCGGCCACACCAGCCCTGACGCATGCGCAGTTCTCGCATGAAGGTTCATATTTTTGGCGGTAATAAAAAGTTCAAATTGTGCTACGCACGTCGCGCTGGACCTTTCGGTAGGCAAAAATATCCACATTACCTAATTCGACCATCAAGAATCGATTGGTGTGCTCAGAAATTTCGTCAAAGACACGACTTAAATAAACGTACACCTTCCAGGATTATTTGCAAAATCAGTATCGAATTGGGATCTGTTTAAAGTTGCCCAATCATGTTCACTGGCTGCATTTTGTAATCGGCTTTATTAATATTAAAAACCCCGTCTATCTATTTAAATGATTTTCCGATTGCAACAATATACGCTGAGAAAATCCACGAGCAAAAATTTCAAGGCAAATTTAAGAAGGAATTTTAATTTTTTTTGCAAGGAATGATTTTTTTATTTTACAAGATAATTTCTGTCAAGATTGAGTCGAGCTGCAGAGCTCCGAGGGAAAAAAATCGATTTTTCTGTCAGCCATTTAAACGTTGTAAATTATTTAACGACCTTTAAAAAAGGAAAATTCCTTTCATGAGAGGCACAAGAAGAACTGTAATCAGCCATGAAAATCTTGAGTAAATAATACTAACCGAATGACAAAATACCATTAGTTTATCAAATAGAAAATTCCCAAATCTGATAAATCCATCTGGTCACGGCTTAGATAGATCACTTACGAGCATTATTGTAAAGAACCTATTACACAGGTCAATCTGTCAATTTAATCTTCTTTCAGGCAAGTTTAACTAAAAAAATACTGGAACGCCTGGGAATTCAACGCACGAAAGGAAAAAGAAAAATTCCAAAACCCAGGAGACCAATAAATAATATTTTCCACCAAGGTTCAAGTACCTCGGCGTCGAGGCCAGCTTCCAAAAAATAAACAATTGGCAACTACAGTTTCTTTAGGATCTGAGAAAAAACGTATTGGAAGCCGCTATGTGTCATCTATAGTGACAAAACGCTTTGAAAAAGTAAAGTAGGGCTCGAAGCGAGCGCACAGGGTTCGCTTTGTGAACAGCAGGTGGCCGAGAGGCAGGTTTACGACCCCATTGTGACGTGGACAAAAAAATACCCTCGGCGGCCAGTTGCAGAGAAATTCCGGAATGGCCGGTGTTCCTTTTAAAGCAGGACGTGAATGGGTTGCGCTCTAGAGGCGAAAATTTGAGCCTATCTGAATGATCGTCAAGACCTAAGGATTATAGACACACATTATATACAAGTGTGAAAAATATCGGGGGAGGATTTTCTGGAAGCATTCTTGTGAGTCATACAGGAGGGGAAACTTTCGAAATGCTCTCGACATTTGAAATAAATAAAATATTTTTGAGGAAATATGATATTGCACAAATTGTGAGGAATCATGATGTGGTTTTAGTCTGATATATGTATCAATGGAAACCTTTAAATCTACAGGATGATGATTTACGATATCAAATCAAAATAATTTGTTAAAGATATTTACGGCTTGATCGATTATTATTTATCAATCGTCATGAGCACAGTAATTGCAGGGTTCCGAATTTTCCCAACCCGGATTTATCGGGTTTAACCAGGCTAAAAAACCCAATAAAGCCCACTATTTTATCCAAGGCTCCAATATTTTTAGTATCAAATATAAAACAATGCTGGAAAATAAAAAAAAATGTTTTTTGGCTGTTTTTTTAACGCTGAAAAGGTAGTACTGCATTTTTGCACATTGAAAAATTGGCAAGTCCCGGGCAAATTAGAAAAAACCCCAGAAAACCCCCAAAAAGCCCATATTACCCCCCAATAAAACCCAGGTGGGTCGGGCAAAATGTAAAAAACCCGGGTTTTTCGGAACCCTGTAATAAAATCGTCAAAATTCGATTCGAGAACACCCATAAAATATCAGTTAACCCTTTTTTTAAATCAGGGCAAAGAAATATTTTTTTCTACCTCTTCAAGGTGCAAATAGTCACAATTTTAAAGTGTTCTAAACCACAAAAACGGGCTGGTTTAAGATTCAAAACCCCCTCAAAAAAACGGTGGGAAAATTCGGGGCCTTGAAATAATTTTATCTTCAAAATTAAAAACTTAATTGCGTGACATGTGTGTGAAGAGTAAACAAATAATATTTTAAGTTCATTATCACAAAAAGATTAAAAGGCGCACGATTGTCGTCCTTTTAAACGGCGCCCCAGAGAGGGCCCCTTGGGTGTCATCCGGCGGGGGTCCGGAAGTGGGCCCGTCGGACGGGGTCGAGCCGCCCCCGGAGCGCCCGCGGGTGGCCTTGCTTCTTGCACATTGACAAAAAGAGGCTGCTCACGGCGGTCGGCGCGGCCCCCACCACCTGACGCCATGTCGGAATGTGGGCCCACCCGGGAGGGCCCCTGCTCGGTCGTGTTTTGTCCGTGGGACCCACCTCGGTCATCCAGGTGACGATGTCGGCCCGCATGTAGGGCTGGACCTGGCTGTCCTTCTGCACGGTGGCGAAGTAGTCGCACGGCACCACCGAGGCCTCCTCGTTGACCAGCATGTTTTCCAGGATGCGCGGGTCGTGGAAGATGACGGGGTCCATGCGGGCCCGCGACTCGGTGAAACTCTCGAGGCAGATCAGGTCGGCCATGGCAAGGACAGCGCGCGACACTCAGCGGGCCCTGCAGCAGCCAATTTGCATGTCCTACTCGCTGTTCTCGCTGCCCTGGCTGCTGGCTTTCACTCGCGATTTTGACACACAATGGCCAATCAGGCTGTCAAACGAATGACTCCTGCCCGCTGCCTGCCTGTTGCTCGAGATGTTCGTAAGGTGGCGGGTGCAGGACACGAAATCGTAACTAAGGAGAGCGTCAGCTGGCCCGCTGCCTTTTAAATCCTGGTTCGTATCTTCCAGCGGTTGAGAATGAGCGCCATAAGAGCTGCCCCCTCCATTGACATTCGCGAATCCCCTCCCTCTACAGCGCAAACTCGGAGATTTGGGTCTTGAGTGTGTGTGTGCGCCTCAACCTCTTATTTCTGCTGCCAACATGATGGATCAAGTACATAAAATGCGAAAAGGCACAGTTGCCCACTCTTTCAGTCTTTGACATAGCAACAATGTTCTTAAAATTTTACTTAGAATTTAGGAGGTGGAATTCCTCGATCAAGTGTTGCATGCTCTGTCGCATTCTTGGGAGGAAAAGCATTTGAAATGTCTCTTTTGTTGAAATAAATCGCTGGTTATGTATTACGTTGGTGTGAAACGACTTTGACTAAATCGTTTTTACAGTGCGAACTGGAGCAGAATGATCATGACTCGGACTGTAAATTATAGGAAATTTTAATGCAAAATTCGCCGTGATTTTGTGGGGAAATGAATTGTTTTTCCGGTTTTACCTGGGCTTGAATAAAGATCTACAAAATTACAGATTTATGTATGTCTAATGGCAAAAGTGAAAGATTTTAATCTAGATTTTCTACATAGAAAGCAAAGTTCAATATTTATGGGACATTTTTCTTTTAATAGTTTTATTTTATACACAAACCAACAAAACATTCATGACCAGCAGTGTAGTTTTAATTAATGTCACAGGGCTGATTGCACTAATAATTTTCTATAATTTTATTCTGAATAAATTTGCATCCGTGTGTGTCTTTAAGATGAGTGTTCTAAAATAAAATAAAATTAAAAAATCAGTCATTACTACCATTTAGCAGACATAAATCTACATTACATATTTCCCTCCTCGTACTTACAAAGGAAATGTCTCTTAAAATATTTATTATCTAATGAAAACTGAGACATAAACCTTTAAAGGAATATTTTAGGTGTATTTAGGCTATTTTGCGTTTCTACAACGCCATTTTAAAATAGTTTCTATCCTGTAAAATTTGAAAAATTCCAAAATGAAAGCGAATAAATTAAAAAGACTAATTATTAAACAAGTATTTGATCGAAAAAAAGGATTTTAATGCATTTTTTTCAGTTGCCTACATGTATCATACGTATTTAAAGTGGAATGATGCTGGGCAACAATTGAAAATTATTTAAATTGTTGGATGCCTTAACAAATTGACCGATAAACAATTTGTTCAACAATTTGCAATAATAAAAAATGATCTTCCTACAATAAAAATTCAAATTTTGCCAATTTTCTCCAAAATGTACAGTGCTTGAACATATTTTCTTGGCATATTCCGATTCCTCTCGTCGAGATCTGTCCAACGGCGGTGTATGCCACTTATTGGGGAAACTCTTGGTTTAGAAATTAAATCGGATTTCAAGTAAGGAGACAGCCCTTACCATTTGAAAAGCACGCTAACTTTCCAGCCAATTTTCTCAAAAAAATTACAGTGCTTCTTCCAAGTGGATCAATTTAAGCTTTAACTGAATCCTAAGGGACGAATTTATGCATTGGCAACGAGCATTTTCCAGGCTTTTGCAGTATCATTCCTCTTTAAAAAAAAAACCTGAATGACTCTTAAATAAAAAATTAAATGAAATTTCGAGTACCACAAATATGCTAAATGGAAATGAAAAATTATTGTTAACAATGGCGAAATTAAATCACTGAGGGGAAAATTTAGAACAATTATACATTCCTTGGGTTCTTTTAAGTGGAAATTTATGCAGCTATCCTTCACACTTATACACCAGCATTATTTACTTAACCTGCAAAACAAAATACATTGTCGTCAAGGATCCTGGCCTGTATATCACAGAAAACGAATGACTGCCGCTGAACACAAATAAAATAAAATAAAAACCAGTAAAGAGCATTAATAATTTTCAGTCTTTCCAATAATTGATTATTTTTTGCGCCATTAATAATTTTTCCTCAAAGATTTTATCTGTATATACACCGAAACTATTCAATTAAATGCTGCACGTACACACTTGGGAAAAAAAGCCACGAGTTTAAAAATAAAAAGGAAGTAAAGGAATGCGATTGTAGCTCCTTTAAAGCACATATATATTTCTGGTTTTTCAGCATGATCACAACCAACCAACCAGTCGAGAGAGAGAGAGCGTGGAATTCAAAATCACTGCTGCTGGTTTTCGCGAGTTCATAAATAAATAAATAAATAAAAATGCAGCAGCGGCCGCACGCTCATGAATAACAATAAAAGGCAGGCCGCGATTGCATTCGCAACGCGAAATCATGTGCGCTGAAAAAAGGCAAGGTCCTTGAGGATCCCTGGAAAATTGATTTATTGTTTTATTGCAAGCTCTCATTTTCAGCTGCGATTTCAAATTAACGCGATTGATATTCTGCAGGTGATCCCCGTCCGATTTTTCGCTGCATGCGAGCCAATTAAACTGCTGCATGGCTTCTAGGTCAGCAACTTCTTGAATGCGCTTGAAATTTAAGGTGCACAGAGGCATTTATTTATTTTATATACTGAAAATGAAAAGCCGTGCAACATTGTAACCACGGTGGTATGTAATTAATTTTGTTAGCAATCCCCATTTTTGAAATAAAATTCCTGGCTATGAATGCCTTTCTGTTTGGAAATGCATATTTCAAAAGTAAGACTTAAAGGTTTTTGAAATTGAATTAAAGAACCATGCTAGTATTAGGTCATCTGATTTCGACGAAATTTGTTCCAGGTGTTTTCTTAGCAGTCCTCTACCGCACACTAAATTATTGGGTCAAAATTTATTGCTACAGTTGCCTGTTTTACAGGGACTCAAAGTTTTAAAGTGAATATTCTCGGATAATTGTAGAAATAGAAAAAATTAGTGTCTATAAATAAAACATATTATGTCAAATAACTTTGTGACGACCAAGCCTGTAGGTCAAAGGTTAAGGTCGCTAAATACAGGTCGAATTTTTCAAAATATTCTGGCATAGCAAAATAAAATTCCGAAATATTTAAAATAACCGAAATGTGGCTCGTTCCCATGCCAATTACATTATAACAAAAATCACTAGTACGTTTTGTTCCTCATTTCCGAGAAAATTAGAGTCAAAGTTAAGAATAAAAGACGTGTTTTTAATGCCCTGAAAATCGAGGAGTTTGGAAATTGGGCAACTTTGTGCACATTTCAAGTGGTTTTGTTGTATGTAACTTAATTTGATTGAATTAAATAATTAATTATAAGTTTCTGAGGTCATGGTTGGGGGCTGGGACTACACCCCTTGCTCGTGGGGGTGGATTTTTTTAGTGAATGACAAAAGCTGAGAACAAGAATTAACGCAAACAAATCTTTTTTGAATAAAATATAAAAGTTAAGCCAAAATTAAAATTAAAAACCCTTGCTAAATTTTTCCTCATCAACGACTTACATAACGATTTTGAAATTACTTGGGGTACAAGATATAAAATAAATAAAAGAGGAAGTGTTGAGTCAGCTGTGCTGCATTTGTTGAAAATCGGGAAATCACTCCCGAATTTTCAGATATGCAATATAGAGCCAAATAAATTTTGACAAACCACGCATCGAGCTTAAAAATGATTAGAAAAATCTATATATTTCAATTGTTGTATGAATTATATAAAATAAATTTGACAAAAATTAAATTGCTACTTCTGTAAATTTTTCTTTGAGTTTAACGCTTATTTACTGTGGTAAACCTTACAACAAAACCACTAATTTTTGTGTCCAGAAATCAACCGCAGGCTAAAGAGTGTCCCGACATTCATATTGTTGCAAAATTTCCTTTCAAAAATATTGAAAAAAAAAATCCCAAACCCTGAAAATTATTTCATTAAATCGTTTTTTCTTCAATTTAATTAAATTCCCTGTAAATTTCCCTACTAATTTTAGTTGTACAAGATTAATTCATCAGCGAAAGAAAAATAATTCGCAAATAAGTGTTTATTAAGTGTCTCAAGTCTCAAGTCAAGATGCTGCAAGCGTGTGCTTGTAGGAGCCGCTGCTGCACGGCTGGCCTTCTCTCTCTCTCTCAATCTCGTTCCCTTTTTTGTGTCTGCACGGCGGCGCAGCCAGGTAGGCCGTGACGTCACGCGCAACCTGCAGAGGGGCTCTCGCGCTCGCGCGTCTACCTATTCCTGTGCGAGGTCATTTAACAACACAATACACACGAGCGCAGCGCAGTCTGCGATGACTTTCTCCTTTTAGGTGGGCAGCGGAAGCAGCGCTTTTGCGACACTCCACCAGTCAGTCAGCTGCCCCCTTTGCTCGGCCCTTTCGCCACCTGAGCCGACATGGACCTGTGAGACAGCAGGACCGACCTGGACCAATTAACCAGACAGGTGAGAGATGAAATATTTTAATTGACGCAGTTGCTTGAGCTTTTGTGTCACCTGCGAGGAACGCGCC
This sequence comes from Cloeon dipterum, assembly GCF_949628265.1. Classification (NCBI taxonomy): domain Eukaryota; kingdom Metazoa; phylum Arthropoda; class Insecta; order Ephemeroptera; family Baetidae; genus Cloeon; species Cloeon dipterum. Next base: position 27,802,525 of record NC_088790.1, read on the forward strand.
TTAAGATGGAGGCGTGTGGGTGCGACGCGTCGTCGTCTCTTTAATATATTATGCTAAATATATTATGTGCTAATTCACAAACGGCTGGAATTGAAAGTGATTGCCATTAATTAGGCGCAAATTGTTGGTGAATATAATTTGGGCAGAGAGACGCTGTTTTAAAATCGCATGATTGTGGGAGTTTTGCTTTAGTCCTTTAAATTTTTTAAATGGATCTGCGCGGAGAGAGCTGTGTGCACCGTGCAGATTGGAACAAAAGCAGGGAAAAGCAATAAAAGTTCCAACTTAATGGACTTGTTTTTATGGTCTTGAAGCAGTCCGACGTTTAACTTCCTTATTTATGCAATTAAAACGGCAAAATTTATGCTGATATAATTTTTATTTATTTATTTATTTCACAGATCTTTCAGTAAATGATGCAGGGCAGCAGGAATACGACACCGCGGCCGCCCCCGCGCAGGGGGCCTGGCCGCGCCTTCTCTACCTCGGATGGCGACCAGAGTCCGCGAGCGCCCTCTGACCGCACAGTGTCCGAGTACATGATCGCCAATGAGCGACTGGGTGTCCGAGAACCCCAGCCGTCCACCTCCAGGGGCGGGGGCGGCGGCTACAGGGACAACAATTCCGACATTTACGTCCAGCAGGGAACATACAAGTCTCCTTCAGAGTTTAGGTACAAATTCATTTTCTAATTAAAACATTATTTGATGATTTTCAATATTTAAAAAATAGAAATGTTTGCTTTGCACACTATCCCGAATTAAATAAGATGAAAAAACAAATAAAAATAGTTTTTGAAATGTTTCCATCTATAAATTTTCCATTTCTTGTTTTTAAACTTCTATTATTTAAAGTAGCGACGCCTGGAATGATTGAAATACCCATTTTACTGGAGTTTGCAAAGCAAAAATAATTACAAAATAAAAATACTAATTATTTAATTCACTTTATGATTTGATTTTTGCGTTTGCAGTCGAGCGTCGTACCCGAGGTCGGAGGCAGTGTCGGTGAAAAGCAAGATTTCGCGCAAAGGAGGCGCAATCGTGGAGACAGTGTCGGCGCCGAGCCCCTTCTGCCCAGACACGCGCGGCATCTGCTGCTTGATGCTGCTTCTCAATCTAGGGATCATGCTCATTTGCCTGGGATTCATCATCGTTATCCAGTTCTACGACCCCTTAATTATCTGGTAAACCTACCCAAAATTCCTTTTTTAACAATTTATCTTCCTTTTTTTATTATTATTATTTTCAAGCATGCATAAATTAAGATTCAAATTTCCTGTATCAAATTACGAGAATAAAAATATGATTTCAGGATTCTGGGTATCATATTCCTGGTGTTCGGCTTCGTGACCCTGATCGGCAGTCTGATCTACTGCGTTTACGTGTGTCGCGACGCCAAAGATCCGCGCGAGTTCGACTTGAACGAGTTCTACTGGACCAACAGGTGGCGAGCAAAGGTCGGCTCGGCGCCACCCTCCGAAATCCACTACCGCAGCGAGCAAATGTACTCGGACGAGGACCGCTCAGGAATCAGCAAGTTCAGTTCCAGCAGGCGCTCAGACAGATACTAAAATTCTAAAAGCAATAATAATCCGCCGCATCAAAATCTGTGCCACATTATATAATACACCCTAAAAGGTGCTGCAATCCTCTTCGAAAATCTTTGCATTTTTTTAGCAGACTACCCAACACTGTGTTCGTGCAAACAGTAAACAAAAGAGTTAGATTTTTGCTACTAAAAAATAACAACTGTGATAACATAAATACCTATGTAACTTTCCATTAAAATTTTTTATTTTTAAAATTTTTACATGCGAGTATTTCCAGAGTACAGATCGACGAGGTTGTAAGATTTTTAGTTAATAAATAAATAAATAGTACGTATGTTATATTGTCATTCAACTTTACGTAATACACATTTTAACACCATGTTAAAACAATAAAATTATACTCTGACTTAAACTTACGACACTCTTGTTTTTGATTCAATATTAACTAATGTCCATTAGCACGTCGGTGAAGTGGCTCAAAAAGGACTCGGAGTTGGCCCGGTGGGGGCTGCTGTCCTGGCTGCTGCATTGCGACCACTGTTCGTCGTCCTCTTCGTCCTCTTCCTGGTAGCTCGAGTCCTGAATGTGTTGATCCTGGTGCCGAGCTGAGCCGGTAATTGCTCTTGGAAACGAGTATGGCCACGTCTGCAAATAGGGAAATAATTCATTAAAAATGGTATTTCATAAACATATCGTTCGATCATCGTGATACTTTTATGCGAAAATACTTTTTGTGGCAAAGTTACAGTTGAATTATTTTGCTGATTGGATATTCAGGATGATTCCTACAGTAAAAATTCACATTTTGCCATTTTTCTCCAAAATTTAGAGTGCTTGAACATATTTTCTTGGCATATTCCGATTCCTCTCGTCGAGATCTGTCCAACGGTGTATGCCACTTATTGGGGAAACTCTTGGTTTTGAAATTAAATCGGATTTCAAGTAAGGAGACAGCCCTTACCATTTGAAAAGCACGGTAACTTTCCAGCCGATTTCCTCAAAAAATTACAGTGCTTTTCTTAGGTCAATTTAGGCTTTAACTGAATTCTAAGAGACGAGTTTATGCATTGGCAACAAGCATTTTCCAGGCTTTTGCAGTATCATTTATTTCCAAAAAAATAAAGTATTTTTTTCATTTCATCATTCCCTATTTTTTACACGAAGTCCTGCGTAGCTGCGTATATATACCATAAAAATGAGGACTTTTTTGGGATTTCCTGCTGAGAGTGCTGCTCTTTAGCCGCGTTTCAAGATATATTTACATATGTTCATTTTAGTGACGTGCCGCACACAAAAGAGCAATAAAGTCTGGGGAAAGATGTGTCGAGAGCGATTAAAAGGCACGAAATTATAACGCGCGCACCCTGTAGGGCTGCGCGTCTCTAGTGCGTCGTCGTGTAAACAAGATAATAAACAGAGGATAAGAGGAATCTTTGCAGCTGGACCGACCGTGCGAGCACCAGCGCAAGAGAACAAAGCCCAATTAATTACGCGCGCTCTCGCTGGGAAGTGCTGTTTATTATTCAGAGAGAAGACACACTAATTTTATTAGTATGATAGTCTTTTTCTCTCTCGACATGCGTGCATATGCTCTATTATATATACACGCGTGTGTGTGAGTGTGTATTTTGTTGGAGAGCGGAAAATGAGACGTCCGACGAGAGCGAACAAATTATTTTTAGGCTCTTGTGATTGGGAACATTTGGCTTTTGACGCCTCGCACTCAACTGTATGTGTGCATATTTTTCGGAGCTTAGCAAAAATTAGCAGGAAATTCGGTTCTCACTCTTATTTTGATTCAATTTCAGTGCGAAATTCAGCCGAAAATTTAGGAGGGATATTGTTAAGAAAAGGGTAAGAAAATATTAAAAAATGAGTACATCTTTTAAAAGTTTTTAACCTTTGACTGCTTTACGTTAACGTTGTTTTTTTTACCAGCGCTGTCCAGGATTGTGCGATTTAGAAAATTTTCGGTCAAAACTTTCGGTTTAGTTGGGTTTAGCAGAAGAGTCGATTTTTACTTGATGCACTGGTCTTCGAAAATTTTAAAAATCATAATTTTGTGATTTGCAACAAAAGATCCTGTCATGGTTGCCTTTTAAATCGACTATATTATATTCTAAAATTGGTATTCAATCTGTAGAACACACGATTAATTGAATTCCTCGATCATTATAATTACTGTATCAATTAATTAGTAAGTTCCGGTAAGTTCAAATGAAGAAAAAAGAAAAAAATCGCTCTCCTGGCTGCGCAGAAGTAATTTCAGTATAGAGATGATTGTGTAAAAGCTTTGAAAATAAAAGTAATCTTGCACGTCCTTGCATTAGAGAGTAAATTTAATTATATAATAATTATGCTTTTATTATTTCGGCCTCTCATTGTCAGGCCACAACATGAGTACTTTACTTTATTGTTCGATTTTTTTACTTTAAATTATCATGCGTTTCAATAACATTTAAATTATTTTCCAGAAGCATATGTGCCTCCTTTGCACTGCATTTCATCGCAATTTAAAGCAGGCCGAATGGAGTCTCATTTAAAATATCTTGCCTTTCAATTTAGCGCATTACCAAGTTTCGATATAAACGTCTGCTACTGCGTATGCAATTTCAATTCTCCCCTTATCAGTATCTGATATTTATCAAATTTTAATCTCAATAACTGATTCATTATTTCACCATCGTAAACATTTTTTGGCAATTACTGACTCTTAATATTACTCTAACCAACCTCCTGTCAACTGAAACACTTTAAAAGAAGATATGAGAGCTCTAAATTTGTAAAAGGGAGCACGTACACATTCAAAGAAAAAGACAATCCCGCAAACATAAAAAAATAACCGACTTAAATATAATTCCAATAAAGAGGAATGATACTGCTAAAGCCTGGAAAATGCTTGTTGCCAATGCATGAACTACTCATCCCTTAGGATTCAGTTAAAGCCTAAATTGACCAAAGAAGCACTGTAATTTTTTAAGAAAATTGGCTGGAAAGTTATTGTGCTTTTCAAATGGTAATGGCTGTCTCCTTACTTGAAATCCGATTTTATTTCAAAACCAAGAGTTTCCCCAATAAGTGGCATACACAATTGGACAGATCTCGACGAGAGGAATCGGAATATGCCAAGAAAATATGTTCAAGCGCTGTACATTTTGGAGAAAATTGGCAAAATTTTAATTCCTATTGAAGAAAAGTCCTTTTTATTATTGCAAATTGTTGAAAAAATTGTTTATCGATCAATTGTTCATGGCATTAAACAATTTAAATAATTTTCAATTGTTGCCCAGTATCATTCCACTTTAAATTGTTTTAAAAAAGGGGATTTGTAAAATAAAATCTTGGTAATTGGATTTTTATTATGCAACAAATGCTTTGATCACACATTATTTCCCGAACATAAGTTAAAAATTAATTTTTTTACATGTTAATCCCACATAATTATTTTAAAATAGGCTAAATAATATACCAGAGTGTTGGGGTGAGGCGCTTCCGAGCTGAGCGCATCGACACCGTTTCCTCCGTCGCAGCCGACGAGGGTCCTGAGGTGCGCAATGTAGGAGGTGGCCAGGCGCAGGGTGTCCAGCTTGGACAGTTTGGTGTCCGGCGGCACCCACGGCAGCGTGGTCTTCAGTCTGCAAAACGCCTTGGACAAGACGCGCATTCGCGCCCGTTCTCTCGCGTTGGCCGCGTTGCGTTGGTGCGGCTTCTCGCCCGGCATGCGTCCCGACGACGACACGAAGCGCACAGACGCCGCTCGTCCCAATGACAGGCACCGCCGACTTCGCCTCGGCATCGGGAGCGAGTGAAGTGAAGCGAAGTGAAGAGTGAGCCGCAAGCAAGGGCTGTATGTTGCAGCAGAGAAGGACGAGCACGGGGTAAAATAACCGCGCCGCGGACGCCTTGTCTCCGCCCCCGACGACGCTAAGTGAGAAACTTGGACATGTGTGCAATGCACTCTCATCTTGCCTAAAATTTTTGGGAAAATTGAGTTTACCTCGTAAAAGTTTTATTATTTTCTTTAAAGAGGAATGATACTGGAAAAGCCTGGAAATTGCTTGTTGCCAATGCATAAACTCATCCCTTAGGATTCAGTTAAAGCTTAAATTGACCTAAGGAGCGCTGTAATTTTTTGAGAAAATTGGCTGGAAAGTTAGCGTGTTTTTCAAATGGTAATGGCTGTCTCCTTACTTGAAATCCGATTTAATTTCAAAACCAAGAGTTTCCCCAATAAGTGGCAGACACAATTGGACAGATCTCGACGAGAGGAATCGGAATATGCCAAGAAAATATGTTCAAGCACTGCACATTTTGGAGAAAATTGGCAAAATTTGAATTTGTAATGTAGGAAGGTCCTTTTTTATTTTTGCAAATTGTTGAACAAATTGTTATTAAATAAGAGGGAAATATGAAGACAAAAAAGGATGAATAAATTTAACAAATAGTTTTAAGTCATTTTTCCGAGGTTGTATTTAATTAGCTTTTAATTCAATTTATTTATTGAATTTTCTTGAGGTTTTTGTGCGTGTGCCTGTAAAAAATGTTAGTACTCAATACTGAGGTTTTAATTAGCTTATTTTTTTGGTCACAATTTCAAAATCAGCCACATTTACCTTTTATGAGCCAGATTTTTATTTTTAAATCAAAAGATTGAGTCATTTTTATTGAGAAACTTGGGGCTTGACTCTGACAGCTGTTTAAAGTTATAAAAATCCAATTACAAAATTAAAAACACACAGGCAGGGAATATTTTTTTTTTAAATTCAGAATCACGAAAAGTTGCAACCAGAATGTTCTGGATAAAAGAATTTTTCACTCTTTGAAATAGCTTCAAAAAGAGGTGGAATTTTGGGCTTGTGAAATTTAGATAATAGGAAGAGATCGCAGGGAGTTACGAGTGGCGTTTGTTGACAAGATATCGTGACTCGAATTCCTCTATTAGTTTGCTCAGTCAGAAAATGAGTTCAGTCACACGTTCGATTTAAAAAATTCTCTACAGCTGATACTGTGGCAATAATTTTGTTTTTAAAACGGATTACTATAGAAATCGAAGCCTAATTTCCTCCACAAATTCCATTCATCCCGTGAAATTTAAACTGATACGTTTTTTATTTCAATTTCAAAAATAAATTAAAGGAAATTTCCGAAATTTCTTAAGATCAACTAACCCTGATAAAGCCAGTAAATTATCGTAATATGTGTGGTGTAAGTCTATATACGACAGTGACACGCGTTGCAAGCAATAAAACACGGAGTCAAGCATGCGGTCCACTGCTGAAACGAAAAAGGTTCGTTTTACTCGAAAATCCTGACGGAATATTATCTACTTGAAAAAGGCAGATGCGCGTTTGCGAAGAGAGCGCGCGCCTATATGCATTTTTGCTAGGGGATATTTTCGGGGGTGGCGGCGAATTTTTTCCCTTTGCTGCATGGGATAGAATTTCTCCCTTCTCATGCGTCTTGCGGCATGAACATGTGGCCACGGAAATTTGTCTTTCGCGCCTAATTAACTGTTGCTACAGAATTAATTTGAGTAACGATTAACAAGACCAATGTTCTGGTTCCCTTGCTTGATTTATTTTTTTTTCATGAGGAAAACTTTAAATTTTACTCAATATAAAAATTCCAAAAAAAATTGGAGATGCAGGAATTGATTTTTATCTTCATTCTCATTACCTTCTCTTTCAGTGTCATTGTTTGAATTTTAATTATTAATTTTTCTGTGAAAACCAGTGTAAGAAAATTTAACGGGATGACATTATAGTTTGAAATTCTTGCACATCTTGAAAACATTCTTCATCTCAAAAAGCATATTATCTTTACTGATCGCCAGCCACCCTTCTGACACGAGGGACAATTTTTCACCATGCCATAATCCCAAACGTTAATCGTTTTGTTAAGAAAAAGCAGCAGCGACACTCACGTTACATCCTCTCTGCGATTTTCTCTCTGTCTGTTTAACCCAGAAGCCGCGTGTGCTTTTTCCCACCCCTTCGCACCCTCTGCGTGGCTGATGGCAATTTGACCTCTCGTGTCCGCGTAGATTCTTTCCCCATAAATAAGAGCTCACATGTGAACAGCATCTTCTTTCCAGTTTTAACGCTAAATTTGATTTATGAATTTTATGAGCGTCTGCATTGCTCTTTTAGGGATATTTTATTTTTTGTCTGCTCAGTTCGGGAATCTTCCTAATATTTGTTGTATGTAGTAACAAGTAGATAAATTAGGAGAAAATATTTATCAGTCAAAATTAAAAAAAAATCCTCGGCTAATAAATCACATAGATTCCCCATAGTTTTATTTTATTGTTTTGAATTTAAGGAGCACAATTTTTTCCTCGGACTGAAAGTTATATATTATAATAATGGTAAATAATTATATCTCAATCGTTTTGTCATTATGTGCGGAGCGCCCGCCTCAAAATTTCAACACTTTAGACAAAGAGTGCCGCGATTGGCGCTGGGGCGCGAGCTAAAATTAATTCTGGCGTGTCTTGGTCGGAAGTGAAGGCTTCTCCGCGCCACACATTAAATCTTGCGGGCAAAATGGCTTCAAGCCACGGACAAGATGCACCTGGACCGTTAACAAGAAAGAACTTCCTTGCCGCTTATACAATTAGAATGAATCACGTGCCTTTTTAAGAGTCCCTGTTGGAAAGCTATGGATTTATTATTGTAATTCTTATAAATTATTTGTTGTTTGTCAATCACAACTATTGAAGTCTCCGCTTTTTATGAATTGGGCCAATTTCGCGTTTTCGCTGACGAGCCGAGATCATGTTTTGTTTGTTTGGGCTTCGAAGTGGCCCCCCGATGAGCGCGCATAGGAAATACTTAAAATACTCAGCAGTGAGGCGCGTGATTGACACTGTGCGTCCACGTGTTGGTTGGATTTTATTTCACACCAGACGCGTGAATTTTTCTCACCCCTCGTCACCTAATGAACCGCTGGAATTTAAGGTGCTAAAAGCCAGAAGACAAAAACTTAGTTTTTACTCAGGATGGAAAGAAAGCTTTTAATTAATTTTTCTTGACTAAATTTTTGTACAAAACATTACATTTCATGCAGGGTTTTGTCTTTGTCATATCTACATGGTAAAGGGAATTACTGGGTTTCTTGCAGATTATTTTTTTGCAGGACACAGATTCGAAACAGCTTTATCGGAGAGGGCTGAGAGGCTTTATAAATGTTGCAAATTTTTATTGTCATTGAACTCACCAAATGAAAGTCGTTATTTCTATAAAAACATACCCTCAAATGGCGCGATTAATATCCGAAATTGTTGATGACACCACAAATATAAGGATACAAGAAATAATTACTTTAAGGTGTATCAAAGGAGTGCACAAAGCTGGTAAAAACCGCAAAAAATCAGTGTACTTGTACCGCTCGTTTGGGAAAATATCAAGGGCAATCACATAAATTTAAAATTAGATCTCTCACGTCGTCACATCTTTCCGGTGTTGCTTTAGTCTTCAGGAACAACTTCAAAGTCGAGATTTGCCGTTCCTCGCTTTACTAAAACTTTCAATGACTGGTTGCTATCTAAACACTTGAAAATGTCCTGCACGTTTTTCACTTGTTGTCCATTGATGTGTGTCACGACATCTCCAGGACGCAGTCCTCCCCTTAAAATAGAATTTAGATAAATACAAAATTTCCGAGATCAAATACGAGGCAAATAAATTAAAAATCCTCAATAAAAACGCGTGATTCATTTAAAAATAAATTCTTGCCTCATCAGGAATGAAATTAGTACTGAAACCCTTAATCACCCTTAATAATTATGGATAATAATTGTACAGCAGTAAATTTACAAATTACAAGATGCTGCACAAGATTAATCACTATTATTTTGAATTTTTTATTATTTCTGTAAATTTTATCTCTTAAAAATTTGCTTATCATGAAACATTGATTTCTGAAAATATTTTTGACAAGCTTTTTTTTATTTAATTGCAATACTTTCATAATGCCAAAGAAATTAATGGAAAATGTGTTTAATCTTGGCAATAAAATATCTTAAAAAAGCGGCATAGTTTGAATGGTTCGAATTTTGTTAACAAAGGCTTAAAACATTAAAGTAAAAAATAAAGAAAATGAATAAATTTTAGCTACTTACTTGTGTGCAGGTGAGCCAACGACGACTTTGACGACAAACACTCCAGTCACATCATCGGAGAGCGAGATCATGTTTCGCTGGGTCATTTCGTATCGCAGCTCCGGAGTAATGGTGACCATAGTGATGCCTATGTGCCTCCTTTTTTTCAATTCATTGGTTCCTTTGTCCTGCAATCCATTCAAGTGCTTCTGCAGGAACTCCTTGGCGTAGTCGATCGGAATGGCGAAAGATATTCCAGACGCGATTTTCATTGTGTTGATTCCAATCACCTCTCCGTCAAGGTTCACCAAGGGTCCTCCGGAGTTGCCGAACTGATAAAAATGATGGAATTTAATTTTGTAACGGTCTAATAAGTAGCATTTAAAAACCACTTGGTTTTCTAATGAAATACATGAACTTAGGAAAGTCAGGTCTCTCCATTGATGAGATTTGAATTTTTAAATTAAATTATTTGGGCCGAAAAGTGTATTTATCTCATATAACAATGGGATTAGTGGTTTTCAGCCCTGTTTATCATCAAAACTTAAAACAATTTGTACTAAAATCATGAATTATTATTTTTTATGCATTCCCTATTACTCTATGGGCTACAGATTGCAGATGATAATAATAAATTTTAAAATCGGGTAAATTTTAAAACTTTTTGGAAGACGGGAAGAAGCTGGAAAAAAACAGCCACAACGTGCTGGGAAAATCTGGCTGAAACTTGGAGCACTGATTTGTTTTTTAGCTTCTAACCATCGCTTCCGCCATCAGGGGTCACCCATCTCGAAAGAGGTGGACAGATAAAAATTTAATTCAATCTCAGAAAAACTAAATGCCTCTTAAGACACGTTTCGGCGACCTATTTGATTAATTAAGTGATTTTGTGGCCTCCAAACTTACCGTGATTGAGGCGTCAGTCTGAATATACTCCATTCCGTTGCCTTGGAGACCGAGCTCTAAGCTCGTTCTGCCAATAGTGCTGATCACTCCTGCAGTGACAGTGTTGGACAGCGCAAGGGGGCTGCCGATTGCGACAACCCACTCGCCAGCCTCGAGGTCGTTGGACACGCCAAGCTTCATTGGTGTTAGGTTTTTCTATATTAAATGCAATTTGATTAACACTTAATCACAATTTTCACAAGCGCAACGACTTACGACTGGAATTCGGACAAGCGCCAAATCCGCGGGCATGTCTAGACACTCAATTTGGCCAACCACTGAGGTGCCGTCATGCAGTTTGATCTGATAATTGAGTCCATTTTAAGAACACGCAGTGATTTTTAATTAAATTCTCACAATGACGGTGTTTTTTATCCTGCTGGACACGACATGTGCGTTCGTCATGATCAGCCCGTCACTAGACACGACAAAACCTGATCCGTTGGACGTCATTCTAGGAATAGAGAATAAAATTATTATTGTAGATAGCTCTCATTTTTGGATTTGTTTCAGAGTCAACCTGTTGTACCGTCCATCACGGATTTCTATGTAAACAACGCCGGGACTGCAAGATTTCACTACATCTGATATGAAATTATTCGTCTTTCTTCTGCTGATGCTCTCGGTTTCGGTCGTCGGTGAAGCGGCTTCGACCCTGGGCAGGATGCCGTTGTCGCTCAACTGGGTCCAGGCCATGCCCAGGCCGACCCCAGCGGCGAACATGCCCGCTGTGCCGGCCAGACGGCGGCCAAAGGACGCTTTCTGCCGCTCTCGAGCATCAGAAGATGACGAAGAGCAAGGGGATGTCTGCAGGTCTCCTGAGGCGCTCAATCGGATCGCATTCTGGCGACGGAGCAGTGGAATGCAACGAATGCCTAAATTACGCACTGGCTTTGACAGCAACATTTTTTCGCTCCTGTGTTAGCAATTATATGAAATTATTAAATCAGACAGTTTAGAATTCTTACCGATTGTCGTCTAACAGTGTTCTCGATGCTTAAATTGTAATTTCAAGACGTTAAATTAAAGATCTTGTTTTAGAAATCAGTTTAAATTCTGAAAAATCAGTTCAGAAGAACGCAAACAATCTTGGTCAGGTTCTAGATGCTGGTCAGCTGGTGATTGTTCTTGTTTTTCAATGTGACAAAAATGAGGATGATGAAGGGGGGAGAGTAAACAAAGGAGATTAAATGTTGATCATGTGAATCTATGTAATTATTTTTAAACACTACATAGATACAAATTATTTATATCTTAAACATAGATTTCGTTTAAAAATTTAAATGTGATCATAATGAATGAAAATAGAAGGAAAAGTCTCTCGTCTCTCTTTCTCTTTAGCTTATACCTCAAAAAGCGATCGTAGCGCTGCTGCTGCTGGATCTTCTTTTTGAAAGCATTGACCCGGCGTTTGGCTCAATCAGCTGCTGCCAGTGCCTCTCACGTGCGGTTGTTTTGGTTTTAATTTTCATTTTAAATAGGCAAAACACAACATTGCCCTGAGCGTTTCGATGGTCCTGTAAATGCATTATTTTACCATGTGCTGAAACTGACAGTTTCAAATCAAATTTCTGTTCACATTTTTGTTTCAAAATGGAAAAAGTATCGAAAATATCTTTTAATTCAGCTCGGAGACTCTTAACGAAAGGAATATTCGCCGTTGACAAACCAAAAAATGTTTATTCCATGAAAGTTATTGACAAACTGAAAGAAAATCTTGAAGAAGGTATAATCTATAATAATTTATGACTGCGGCGAACATCACTGATTTGTTGTCACATTTTCAAACAGATTTATTTCGACACAAAGAAGCAGAGAGCGACTTTTTAAAGATCGGCCATGGAGGAATATTGGATTTTTCAGCCACTGGGGTCTTAGGTATTTGTTTTTTTTTATTTAAAAATATTAAACCATTAACCTCTGTGTGTCACACTCCAGTTATTGGGGTTGGTGAGGGTTGCAGAAGGTTACCTTTATACTTGAAAGGAGACAAAAAGTACGTCGCTATTGGCAAGCTTGGAGACGAGACTGATACCTTCAACGATACAGGCAAAATTACAGGCTCAGCTCCTTACGGTAAAACGGTTTCTCTTAATTATTTGATCCACTAAATTTTCTTTTAATTTAGATCACATTTCCAAAGCAATGATTGACACAGCGCTGAAATCAAAGTTTGTTGGCTCGATTTGGCAAGTGCCTCCGAAATATTCTGCATTGAAGAGGAAAGGGCGGCGAGTGTCTGATCTAGTTTTGTAAGTTTTTGTGAACTCTGCATGTTGGACTAAATACTATAATGTTACACCAGAGAGGGCCAAGAGGTAGAAATGCAGCCTCGGAGGGTTGACTGCCACTCGGCAACATGCTTTCTCTTTGACCCACCGCATTTCCACCTGGAGATCACCTGCGGAGGTGGTTTCTACGTTAGAAGTTTAGTACATGATCTAGGAAAAGGTATTAAATCCCCAAATATTTGTCTACTAGATTTTATTTAATTTATTTTGACAGTTTTGGGGTCGTGCGCTCACGTCACTGAACTGCGCAGAACACAACAAGGCGTATTCACCGAATCTGACGCGCTCAAAGAGGCTGACTGGAATGCAAGTAACATTTTAAAGGCTATAAAAAGCTCAAAAATCTATCTAAAAAAGAAAGACGAGTGGTACAGGATCAGAAATGATTAAATAATGCATTTAAACATAAACCATCTTTTATTAAATTAAGTAGTGCATCCTCTACAAGATCAATGGCAAAGTCTATAAGGGGCTAATCATCTCTGCTCACAAAGCTGCAGAGTTTCGAATCACAAAATAGGACAACTAGACAGCTCGGAAATGCTAAGCAAGGATGAGAGCGCAAAACTGTGCAGGTTTCGCACATGCTGACTACTTTGGGTTTTGCAGGGGTTTTAGAAAAATAACTCGGTTCGCTCACACGCACACACAAACACAAAAATTTCAGTGTCTAAAGGTCGCACGAATTGCGCCTGCACTCAATTCAGTTCGAGATGAGACCAAGACCGTGAAGGGCCACGTACTGCTTGTGCAACCGCTGCCGGCAAAACTGGTAAAACTCTGTTTCCCGCGTGAAGTTCTTGCGCACCAGATTCTTGATCTCTTCGCTCACTGTCGGCTTGTACAGATTTTTGTTGATTTTGCTCAGACTGTGTGATGCTTCTGAAATGAGAATACGGTTTGATTTATAATTACTCAATTATTTTTCATTAATTCATCTTTTATTACCCCAGTAAACTTCGGAAGCGCCTCTGAAAAATCTTGGAATGTAATGCTCGAAGACTGAAAGGGTTTTGTTGAAGTCCTCAAGCACGCCGACCACCGCGTAGTGCCGCTCCACCGCAGCCTTGGCCCTTTGCAGCGCTCCAACCGTGTTGAACGGCCTTTAATCAAACAGATAATACATTTAGTCAATGCCGTTTTTTTTTTGTTCAGTTAGTCATTTTCTTACGTGCACTCTTCATCGTGGCCGCAGAAAAAGAGAGTTTGTCTCCGGTGGTCTCCGATTCCCTCCCTTGTTTCTCCTTCGATGAAACGACACTCTCGGTCGCCCCTCAAGACGCACGTCTCGAAATCCTGGAATTAATTGCGATTTATATTAAGAGGAAATATAATTATTAAATTAAAATTTAGAATTGGTTCTTTAAAAAAATAAATTTCCTGATAAGTTAAATCTAACCGACCTATTTTTCCATGTCTTTCAGACCAAAAGTGCCCCAAAATCCTTCTTTTAGAATTTTACCGGATACGGTTTTTGAGCAAAGAAAATTAATTGCTTCCGGGGTGAGAAAAATTATGAAAATTTAACAGTGAGAAGATAAAAAATAGTACTTTTGAGTCTTGAAAGCTATTCTTTATTTTTTCAAAAATTGCAGATTTCCGAAAGGGGCTTGTGTTTGGCCCTACTAAAATTCACCAGTTCATAGTAGTGTCAAAAACTGCCTAAATTAAAAAAGCTGATTAAATTTCCTGTTTTTTCCCCATTGAACGAATTTTTCTCAAAATTACTATTTTCGCACAAATTTTGTCTGAAAATTTTAGTTGGCCGTTAGAGAACCTTTAAAAATACACAAAATTAAGTCAATTTATTCAAGAATCATCTCAGAAAAAAATATCCTTTTCATTTTAATAATATCTATGATTTTCAGAGGTAAACTCAGACTCAAGGATTTTGCGGGGAAATGCACTGTTATCATTCCTCTTTTTTTCTAAATTGTTCATAAGACCGTTCGAAAGTTATATTTATCTTTACAAAAGCAGTTAATGCGGCATGAAACAAGCAATTGATTTTGCAACAGCCGTTAATTCGAAGCGCTCTTACCTTTTTGAGCCAGTTTGGATCGGGCAAGGGCAAGTCGGGGAAAACCTGCTTCCTCTCGACGTAGTACCACGGCGCTCTGATGTAGTAATACCACGAGATGACCCGTTCCACGGGGTCACGCACCAGATTGATGTAAATAGGCGAGGGATAGCCGTACCTGCGCACACAGTCATACAAACACATTAATTTGCGTGCAAATGCAAAAGAGAGGAAAAGCGGATCTTTCGCTCGTCACAGGTGTGAAGAACGGCTGTTCCGTACTAAACAACCACGCGAGTTGTTTTATTTTAAGAAAAGAAAGTATAAGTTTAGTGAAAAATAAAAGCGACTTACTTTGTGAAGTTTGTGAAGCAGACGTGCTTGACGTACACGGACGGCGGCTCGTAGTTGCTCACCACTTGCGCCAAGTACGACTGGAAATAAATTCGTATAATTAAGAGGATAATATTTAATTTTCAAACTATTCTGTTAATAAAGCAATACTGTTTACTGAGAGTTAGGCAATTTCAACAAAATAGGGAAGAAGAAAATTAAAAAGAAAAATGAGAGTGATTGGCGGCATGCCTGGAATTATCTCTTCTATTTAATTGTACATTGCACTCGGCCACCTGATAGAAGTGAGTATTTTTACGGTCATAATTAGGCAAAATCCACTGCAGGAAGCTGTAGGAATGACTTTTTTAACTGCTAATAGGCGTGAATGGCCAACAAAATAAATGAACTATCTACAATAATCATAAATAATTTCATTTGTAATAAAATTTAAATGTGCGGAATAAAGGAGTAAATAAATTCATTTTAGATTTACGCAATATATTACAAATAGGTTATTTAAACCAGTTCTTATTAAGATTGACATTCCAGAAACATTTTCCCACATACGTCGTGTTCAATAATCTGGTTTTTGATGCTCTCGGGCATTTAATAATACGTTTATAAATGATTTACCTCATCCGAGCACGAGATGAGAGATGCTTATCAATTGTTTAAAAAGGCATGACGCACGAAATGCGTTATTTTAGGAAGCAGCAAAGGCTTGAAAATTGTCACAGTTACCCACATTTCTAGCCGCGGTGACGAATAATATGCTCTTGATTTTCATTATTTTCTAGGTGACACAATTAGCAATCGGCCCGTAAAAAAGACACCTCTTTATAAAAGACGAACAATATAAAATCTTGATCATTCATCCAACAGAGCGGAAACCACTTTTACATATCTATAAAAGCTATTAACAAAAAGGCATTTTGTCGGCTCACCCGGGAAGGAGGATTTATTTAAATTTATTTTATCTGACATGCACCTCCCTTTTTAATTTCTCCCAGCGCGTGAGATAACTATAATTCAAGCATAACTTTCGATCCTTTGCAGCTGCTTGCTTTAAAATATAAGCTGAAAACAAATTCTTGCAAGGGAAATTTGAAATAAACACGTCGCAGCTCTACTTTCAGCCAATTATGGGATACGCAAGCAGAGACCTGATCGGCAGCTTTTGCTTTCAAGAACGCACACTGCAGCCTGCTGCAACTATAGCCTCTCCGATCGTTACCCCTTTCCATTTCCAATTGAGAGTAACCTCACATCATTCATTGTTTTCATACATTTAATTGACTCATCGCGCTATGGTGTATTTTTATTCTGCGAGGGAAAGTTTTTGGAATGTCCGGCCTGCCACGCCAGGTGAAAAAGTACTTTCGATCTTCTTCTCCGCGTGAAATTAAAATTACATGTAAGCTTTACATTTCTCTCCGAACCTCAAGCACAATTAAACGCAATCAGTTTCTCTTATATGTTATTTTACCTCATCTCGGGGAGCCAGCCGGATGGACTCGACCCTCTGCACCTTGTCCCGGTGGAAGTTAAAGCCGTTCCTGTGTGACAACCTTCTGATCAGCTCCATAATCGTCTGGCTGCCGACCTTGGGCACTCGGTTGAAGAAAATCACGTCCTTCTGTGCTTTGGCGGTGTTGTTTAATTCAGAGACGTCAATCTATAAAATGAATGGAGTTCTAATTTAAAAATCATAAAATATTTTTAAATGCTGTCTAGCAAATTCGAGCCAATGAATTAGAAAACTTTTGAAAATTGGCCACAGTCACTAAAACATCCGGTAAATCATTTCGACTTTCAATATTTTTTGGTGAAATAAGTTCTACGCCTGACGTTAAATATTCTCTACAGAATTAAGACCTCAGAAAAACCTCAATTCTGAGGTTACATAAGCAGCGAAAAATTAAAATAGGCGACCGCTTGGGATTAAACAAAATTTGCTTTACTGAAATTCCCGAAATTTTCATTTTTTTGAATTGATACTTAGGGTTGCCATTGAATTTTAAAGTATATTTTTGCACTTAAATTTCGATCAGTTAAGAATGATATCATAGCTTAACTTACTTCTTCAGTAATTACTCTTTGGGGAATGGTACCCGCGAGAGCTGCCATCACGATTTTGCTCGGCATCGAACCTGTCGCTTCTCCTGCAGTTGTGATCACAACAGTATTCACCGATTCTGAAACAGAAAATTCCTCATTTTAAATAATCTCTATTTGAATTGGATTAATGAGCGATTTTCCTAAAGAGAGCAAAATTGTTTTCCCTCTTATTTATAGTGATGATGCAGAGGTTGCATTGTCTAGCTGCACAGTTTAGTTTCGCTTTCCACAATAAATAACGCTGTGATTCATCAGTTTTTCAGAAAGAAAACCATCAATAAAGATTCGCTCAGGTTGCGAAAAGTGATTTAAAATTATTAGAAATTTGTTTCGCCCATAAAAAATTCCTCTCTTGAGCAAATAAGTTGCTCTCAGACTGCGCTTGAATCGTGAGTTACTTTGAAAAAGTAGTTTGACCATTACTCAAAACTAACTACCACATTGTTCGACAAAAATTACGACTAGCTGGCACAATTGTCGCGCAAAAAACTTTCTCTGCGTCGTGCGCAAGGTATAAAAATCATCAATCGCGAGTCGTAAAAACCGGCAATATATTTTTGCTTGGGCATTGAGATCATTCAGTAACAATCTCGCCGCGATGCAAATGCGTGTAATGCTAAACAGCTCCTCTCACGTCTTCCCAAGCAGCGCGGCCTATAAATATTGTACACTACTTTCTCACTGTCTGCCGACGTGGGCACGCGTTTATTTCGATCACACACACACACACACATGCACAAAGAGTGGCAGCCCGTCATTTGCATCCAGCCAGCAATTACCGCGGTCATTACCGGCCGCCGTCATTACACTCATCCTTCTCTTGGACACAGCAGGCGAGGAGCGGCCCGGCACCTGACAGAAAGGAAAACGATCCCTTCTGACCTACATCCGCACGCTGATCTTTTTTACGTCCATTCTGTATCATCGCACTTGTGATGGACGGCCGAGACTATCGCGGCGCTTTTATTGGCGAGAGAGAGAGAGAGAGTTTTTATCGTGGGGCTAGTCGTTTTTAATTTATATATATACCACCGGTTAGCACCTGGTACAGGTTTGATCATATATAACATGTCAGACCTATGAGTTTCAGGAAGCAAAACTCTGCTGGTGTTAACTGTCAAAACATTGGAAGCTATCTTAGAGTAAGATTTTTTGAATAGTTTTGGAGATTTTTGTTTTTTAGACTGTATTTAAACCTATATTTTCTTGCCTAAAATTGACCTAAGAAGCACTGTAATTTTTTTCAAAAAAGAACAGTGCTTTTCAAATGGTAAGGGATGTCTCCTTACTTGAAATCCGATTTAATTTCAAAATTAAGAGTTTCCCCAATAAGTGGCATACACCGTTGGACAGATCTCGACGAGAGGAATCGGAAAATGCCAAGAAAATATGTTCAAGCACTGCAAATTTTGGAGAAAATTGGCAAAACTTGAATTTTTATTGTAGGAAGGTCCTATTTTATTATTGCAAATTGTTGGACAAATTGTTTATCGATCAATTGTTTACGGCATCCAACAATTCAAATAATTTTCAATTGTTGCCCTGTATCATTCCACTTTAAAAAATATAATTTTTCACTTCTGGTAAAAAGGAACACTTGAAATAACAATTTTAGGAGATAAATCCTTTTTAAACCAACAATGAAGACTTTAATTCGCGTATTTTTAAGGTTTTTTGTTAGGTTATAAATAAGGGATGGTTTTTAAACGGTTTGGGGCTTCAAACACTGCATTGGATGGTCTTATAAGTGGAAGCCAAAAGTTTTAAAATTAAGTGATTCGAACTCATTTGGTGTCTAGAAGAAATCAAACACTCACAATCAGAAAAAATAAAAGTCGTTGGATATAGAGGGATTATTTTAAAGATAAATAATTATTCCCTGCTCCCTTTACATTTAATTTGCACTTTTAAATATTCATCGGGATCATTTTTTAATAAGAAGAATTATTTTCCGGAAGAAGCATGAGATCGTAGACGCATTTGAAAGCTGATGCGCTCGAGGAGATCAAGATTAAATCGCTTTTAGGATTTTTTTTCCTTCACCACACGAGTAAAAGGCAGTATTTAAATATACAATAATGACGATCATTGGCACGCGTTTCTATATTTTTATTTCCCCTTTTAAGCTACTCGGCAGTTCATTGTCAGAAGAAAGCTGCATGCGCGGTGGACCGCTAAACTCCAATTCCGTGCCAGAGGTAAGTCGGAAGTAGTGCCTTTCGGATTTACATGTAGATTGCTAAATTTGGCATTCAGACGTGGAAGTGAAATTGGGCGGCTTAATTACATAAACACGAGTGCACGAACACACACATGAGTTTTAATAAAGTGAAAATTCTCCACCTTTGTTATGCGAAATTGCTAGGTGTGTGTGTGTTGAGTGAAATAATATAAATGTAATTGCTCACGGACTGATGTAAGAGGATCGGCGCGGGAACGCTTCTTGCATTTGGTCACATACTGAATCTTAGAGAACGGGAAAAGCAACCAAGAAGCACACGGATTTCGATAAAAAAATAGTTATGAATGTGATTGAATATTCCTAACGGGGTCTTATTTATAAATAAGAATTAAAATACGGGAATTTTCCTTTGAACTGTATGAACCAATGACGTTTACTTGTATTTTGAAATGTGTGAAACTTAAATTATTTATATTGTTTTACTATGTTTTCTCTTTGACGCCCACGGGAAAATCCCAAAAATTAGTTGCGGTTCTATTTTTTTATTAGATTTTAATTCCCTTTTCCCGCTGCAAGGCAGGCCAGCCAAATAAACAAGAAACAGTCTCAATGCAAAAGCTGCGTCATTCAGAAAGCAGTCCTTCTCCAGAGCATGTTTGCTTAACTGTATTGACAGTCGGAAATGTTAATTTTCGGGCCAGACACATTTCTCTTTTCCTTTGGCCGCGGAATGAATTCGCTCTTAATTGCGACTCGGTTTTTGATAATAGAGTTCAGAGACTCATCGCTGCGGACATTCGAATGCTCTGCTGCGGCTGATTTCGCAACTTTTGACATAATTATTATATTATTACAGAAAGTACTTTCAACTTCACTCTTCCCTCACGTCTTTTTCAAAAGCAAAGTGAGCTCTTTGCATGCTTGTTTGTAATGATTATGAGATTAAATAGCGCGTGTGAAGACAAGTGTGAATTCGTGTTGCGTGCGTGTAAGTAAAAATAAAAAATCCGGCGCAAACAAACATTAAACCAACAAGTAATTTTGTAATGTAATACGAAAGGCATTTATTATTGCACGTGAAATTATTAATGCATTGTTCGCCGATGTTCCCATTGCGAAACTTTTGTTTTCGTTTGAAATTAATAGCGATCTGAAAAGGAAGTGAAACTTTCTTCGATCGGGGGACAAAAACAATGCACGCGTTGATTCATTACGGTTCGTTAGTGATTTTTGTATGTACGCAAGCATTTTATGCTAATACTTGAAATTGCTGATTTGACATGCCCTGTGAGTCACCGCGGGATCCGATTCGATTGTCTACGGTAGACAGTATGAAAAGGAAAACGATATAGTGGGCGTGATTGTTCGTCTATTGTTTTCTTAATTTGAATTAAGGTGAAATTTTTTGCCTGTACGTCTTCTTAAAAAAAAAATCTTGATTTTTTGTTCTAAAAAATCCTTAAGCCCAAATTGTCCTTGAATTTTTAGGAATTAATTTAATGAAAATATTTGACAGCGTAATTTAAACCTTTTTCTAAAAAAATATGCAGGAAAAATACAGCAAATTGATTCCAGATAAATTGGATAACGGTTGGCAGCTGCTTTTACGTTTAAAAAAATAGATAATATTATTGTATAGGATGCGAGTGAGCTGAAAATTAGAGCGTTTCGAGGTGAAGCGGGCCGCGTGTGCTAATGTCACATTGACGGCGCCGACGTGTTCACTCGAGGCTCTAATAGCAGCTGAAATAGGCAATTTGGCACGTTCGTATTTATTTAGCGACTTGCATAACGGAGCTGTCGTTGCGCCCGATATGAAATATGGAGCGTCGCTGCCAAGATCGTCTTTGCACTTGCAATTATATTGTTGCGAGAGAGAGAGACAGACGAGAACCAGCAATAATTTGTTCTTGAGCTGTTTTGCTTTGAGTGTTTAATTCGTACCTTTCTCTTATCTTTTGGCCGATGACAAACGAAATCAGTTTCGCAAAGTCACGTTGTCAGATTTAAATTTAATCCAAGTAAATTATGTACTAAAAATTCTAAAACAAATTGTGTGAAAATCAGCTTCAAGTTTCCATGCTTAAAATATATATTTAACTCCAGCGGGGCCAGATTCGTGCGACGCGCAGATATGGCGTCTGGTGGATTATGGCGCGAAAAACGGTCACGTGAAAATGCGCGAAAAGAAGCAAGTGTTGGTCAATATTGAGACAATTTGCATTACTTTTAACTAATTGTGTCTTTTGGATCGTAAAAACAAACTCTTGACACTCGTACGGGAATCCAAAGAGAGCTTTTTGGTTCCCACATTAAGACGCCATCTTGGATCGGCGCAGTGCAAACCAATTTTATCGCGCATCTGGACCCCGCTGTTTAACCCCACAATAAAAATAGATTCATTTTTTTTACCAACGATCTAAAATTTAGATAATTGTTGTCCTATAAATAATATCGATTTTCTTTAAATAATCAAAGCTAGAAATTCAAATATTGTACTTTCTCGGTGTTACTTTTGAAAATAATTGAGTGCATGGCATTTTTTCACATTATTTATAATAAATCTCGATGGAAATCTAACTGGATTGCCGCGCAGCCATCATCAATCACCGACACACATCATTTGCCGTTCTACTTTGCGCCAGATCAAAGTTGACGAGGCGAACCCGCATAAATTATGGCGAAGAGCTGCTAGCTCGCAGAATAGATATCGCTTTTAATGGCCAAATGCTGTACTTTCTGCTGGATTAGACGAGATTTTAACAACGAAAGCCGCAGGACCTGAGCGAGGAGGACTCGTTTTCTATCTGCTACTATTACTAGACGAAAAGCGCCAGCGGCGGTTGCTCGACTGGGATACGCACTCACAAATTGTTCCGACAAAAGGAAAGCGAGCAAGCAGCTCCTCTACTTCCTCCGCACTTTCTGCCGCATTTTTTGGCCGTGTCGCCGGCAGGACCTGATTTTTCAGATTCCCGCGCCGTCACTAATTAGCCACTGACCGTGTAAGATTGGCTGCACGTGCATCACGTAATTGGTCAGAAATTATTGCGTAACGCTCTTCTTGCTCTGAAGAGCAAAAATCTTGTTTCAAACCAGGTTTCAACTCGCTTTCAATGGCCGAAATAAAACTTTAGTGCATGCAATAAAAATTCAGTAGCTTCATCGCTCCATTATGTAAAAATTATCAAACCGCAGAACTACATAAAAGCACGACAGGCATTTTTAAATTAAAACAATCTCTTTCAGCTTGATTAAAAAAAATAATCAAGATAGTTTTCAGCATTTTCAGCTAATTGGGTGGTCATGTGATTTACTGACTTTGAATGCGAGTACGGGATTTATTTCGCTGCAATTCCCAGCCAGGAAAGGATATCCGTAAAACGTGTGTATTGAGATTTGAGATCGTAAAAGCAATAAAATGCTACTTTCGATTCTGAGCGTAAAAAGTATTTGAAATTGCGAGGCGTGTGCATGGCAAAGAGGTGCGCGCGTGCAAGGCATTTGTGCAAATCACGCCATAAAAGCGCCATCAAATAATAATGATGAGCCTCTCGCGCAACTGTAAATCAAAATTTCAGATCTGAAGTGATCTTGGCTCATGAACTTTTGTTCCGGCCGTCAGGAGCAATAATAAATCTCGTGTCTGCAATTGCGGAAACTCAAGAACAAAGCGTGGAATAATAAATATTTGCGAGCGAATTTCTCTCCACTTTCTACCAGACGGCAACAGTGACCTTCGGGCAAGCAAAAATCGGTCCTTTTTATACACGTATTTCCTGTCGAATCAAAAACACAATATATAATTCGCTTTTTTGCCCTTTGCCCGCAACTGCGGTTAACCAAGAAGGCCGCGTAATCAATTTTATACGGAATGCTAAATCCATCGAGACTCATTTACACCATGTCGGTGCAATCGATCGCACGATCCATTAAATATCAGTCCGCGCTACACGAGCTTTTGACGTTTCTTCGAAAAGAAAATTTATACGTCATAAAAAGGTTTATTGATCATTGGGAATGGAATAATTATTCCACCTTGAGCCGTTGTTTAAAATTAAAATTAATTACGCAATAAGCTATATTTAATGAGGCTTCGCAACTCGCAGATTAATTATTTATAAACCAGATTTCTCGCTTGATTCCAACCTAAATTTATTGTTTACAGCATAGCTTAAAAATCTGTGTTAATTTTCTTCTTATTCTTATTTAGTTCTAGGATATTAATCTCAAGATAAAAATGCAAAAAGCTCGTTAGCTAATGAGTCTGGCGTTTGCATCAGCAGACCGAAACAGACAGACGGGAAGTGCTTCTTGTGACAATTTTCTTGCCGCTCATAAAAGCAACAGCATAACAAATAAAACACAACAATTTAATGTAAAAGTGTCGGAAGAGTTTTTAATGTGCATTGCGGTATAATTTGAAGTTAATTTCGCCTTCAGGTATTAGCGCGGGAGGTAAAGGAACGGGAAATGAAGCGATCCAGATGAGAGTTTTTCAGCGAATTGTGCAGAGCGCCATAATATATACTAATTGCATCCATGGTCTGTTTCTAATTTGCTTTTTCTGAGTAGCAGTTGTTTTGGCTACTAATCTAGCGATTCCGAAACCATTTGCTAGAGTCATGCACGCAGACACATAAATATTACATTTAGTTTCAAAATTTACATTTAAAGTGGAATGGTAAAGGGCAACAATTGAAAATTATTTGAATTGTTGGATGCCAGAAGCAATTATTGATCGATAAACAATTTGTTTAACAATTTGCAATAATAAAAAAGGACCTTCCTACAGTAAAAATTCAAATTTGACCAATTTTCTCCAAAATTTACAGTGCTTGAACATATTTTCTTGGCATATTCCGATTCCTCTCGTCGAGATCTGTCCAACGGTGTATGCCACTTATTGGGGAAACTCTTGGTTTTGAAATTAAATCGGATTTCAAGAAAGGAGACAGCCATTACCATTTGAAAAGCACTTTCCAGCCAATTTTCTCAAGAAATTAAAGTGCTTCTTAGGTCAATTTAGGCTTTAACTGAATCCTAAAGGATGAATTCATGCATTGGCAACAAGCATTTTCCAGGCTTTTGCAGCATAAAATAAAGTGTCTTAATATTTATTGCATTTTTCCAATTTTGAGAACTTAGACCAAAACAAAATATTGTCACGATTCTCTAATCTTCCTCCACATATTTCGTCTGTACAAACTCCTGAGGAGAGCTTGCCAAGCATGAGAACGGAGACAAAGGAAATATCAAAGTCAGCAGCTAATTCACATTCGCGTCACATCCCCGTCTTAAGATTTTTGAACTCTCGCGAGTCGCGACGCCGAACCTTTAATGCGGCTCAACTCCCATTGTGTTTAGCAAGCGTTGCCCTTGGACAAGTGCATGTATTTTGACATTCATCTAGCAGAACTGCTACTCCAATTTTTCTGCATCGGAAATTCGGAGAGAAGCCGCTCTGAAGCGTTTAACAAGCACACTCTCGACGAAGAAGGTAATGCATTACAAGATCACTGGAACCCATCAAATATAAACGTCTTTAACTATATTTAGAAAGCCACACAACACTGCTTTATATTTCGGCAGCTGCTGGTGATTTAAGAGAAACCTCTGCATTGCAATGCGTTATTCGAATGAGCCAGCGGCGCGCAGACAACCTTGGAGGATCAAAAGCAGTTCCAAGTCCAAATATGAATCCATCTATATAAACGAAAACAGTTCTCCTACACGAAATAACACGGTGCTTAATTTATTCCTCATTGGATAATGCAGTGTCTCTAAATAAATCAAAGGTCCCGTTAGGGTAGCACGTGCGCTTGTCCCAGCAGCATTCGGCTGCGATTTGCATGAGGGGCCCACCTTTTGTTCCTTTCGCCAGCCTACTTTTCAGTTACCGCTTGTTTTCAATCTCATTCGTAAGCAACAATTATATTATTATCAAGAGTTAATAAGTGATCGTGCTGGAGCAATCCTTTTGTTTTTTCGGTGAGTGGATCATGACAGAAATGTAAGGATGATCTAATTATCTGGTTATTTGGAGGAAAGAACAGTGGTTTTTAGGACGAAACAGTTGTAAAAATTGACCGCAACATCAAGAAAATATGATTTCTAGAAAAAAATTACCTATTGTTAACGAGAACAGTATTAAAATGTTCTATTTTTACCAGCGGGGGCCAGATTCGAGCGACGCGCAGATATGGAGTATTGCACGAAAAAACGGTAACGTGAAAATGCGCGAAAAGAACCAGATTTTCGTCTATTTTGTGACATAATTTGCATTACTTGTACTAGTTGTTACTTTTGGATCGTAAAAACAAACTCTTGACACTCGTTCGGCAATCCAAAGAGAGCTTTTTGCTTCCCACATTCAGACGCCATCTTGGATCTGCGCAGTGCGAACCAATTTTATCGCCCATCTGGACCCCGCTGATTTTTACGTTTTAGTTTTGAGGTAAAAATGGCAGCAGAGCTATTGAGAGCTGTTTTGTTGTCTGTTGGACCAGGGAGAAGTGGGCCTATTAGTGCTGAAAAGTTAACAAAAAAATAAAACAGATTTACAATCAGCGCGCAGAGAAAGGAGATTTGCTCTGCTTGCAGCCAAGCAGGCAGGCGGAGACGCTTTTAGTGTTTTATTGTGCAGTACAAAGTAATTACATTACGATAAAATTTATTGCACACCGGCACACTGAAAGATTTCCTTTTTAGAAACGGAGCTGCATCAAGAGCGATCTAAATACAAAAACAGCGTCCTCGTATTGCATTGCATACGTGCGTAGAAAAAAGCAGTGTTTATCGGCCTTCGGAGCACAATACTAGTTGCTCAAATACATTGAGGTTTTTGTTATAAATGGGATGCGCTTGAGCAATTCGAGCAAAAAATTAAATTGTCTGAATGGCCAGTTGCGGTCGAAAAATTTGTTTCACACGGGACCAACACTCAGCAGGGTATAACTGAAAATATGAAAGGAAAAAATGATTTAACCGGTTTGCTCGAACAGAAAGGCTGAGATTTTCCCTCTCGTCTGCTTTAATGGCTATTTTGCGACCTTTCAACTGGAAAGTAAAATCATCCAGATCATCTGCAAGCCTTGTACTTGATTCCGCGGAAGAAAGGCGTGTAATCGAGGTATTTTAATTGAATTCAGCAAACGGGATAATGATAAATCGCCAGAGAGAACGTCCTCTCTTTCTCCGCAGGTCAAATTCTCCAGAGAGAGAGAGAGAGAGAGAGAGAGAGGGTGGATCAGCGCCTGCTATGAAAGGAGTCGGCGCGGCGCGACAATACCGTGTGTTTTCATAAACCGGTTTGCGGCTCAAAATCTGGAGCGAGAAAGGACGAGCGCAGTTTTAGTTTTGTATCTCGGTGTGTCATCTGGCAGAGCGTGCTCCTCCTTTACTTACTCCTCGTACTTGTTCAAATATAACGAACGGGACGGATTCCTGCGGAGATAAAAGGCAGGCGGAATATAATTATATTTCATAAGCCTTGTCACACATCCTGTCCCGAATTCTGGACAGCTCATATATCTCGGCGGAAATTTAGAAAGGAGTAGTTTCCCCGCCGAGCGTCAAGTGTGCATTAATTCGGGAGCTGCCCTGGAAATAAAAATAAAAGCTCTCTGTCTGGCACAAATAATCGATCTAAAACAAAAAAGGCGATTGTGCTCGGGCCAAAATAATCCCACGGACAATTCGACGTGTCTGGCTCGTCCGCCCCAATAACTCGCCTGCATTGTGCTCAGTGATCTGTTGATTTTCCCTCTTGATCCAGTTTGCCAAGCGCAGTGAATACGAAAAGTCAATAATTCAAAGGCCTTTCTATTTCGCGCGTATTGTCCGAATGTGGGCCACCCGATGGCCGTTGGCTGGCTTTCCGCTGCCTGGGAGAATCTGTCCCATCATCATCATGCACGCGCTTATCAATAATAATTAATTCTCTCATGCATGCATTAAGTATAAGGAACACGTCATCGAATCAAGTTTCTATTTTTCTTCATTGTTTTCGAGAGGCGCGAGAAAATTAGAAAATTATCCGCAAAAATAAAACCAGGAAGTTGGAATTTGATTCTTTGGTGTGTATTAATTATTATTATTGTTATATTGCACAACCAGATACCAAGCTGTGCTAAAATTGGCGTGATTCCTTTCATAAAAAAGGTGATTATTGCCAATTTCGCATTCACCACGGCAATCGACGCATATCTGGAATTTACTGCGTGCCAAAAGGATTATAAACTTAACCGCAGAGTGCCTCTTATATTTTGCAAGAGTACAATCTGTTCAATTTTATTGCACAATGATTATACTATTGCCAAAATTTTGGACTGAAAAGGTGTTATTTTTAATTTTGTCCATCGGTGATTCCTTGAATTCAGTGCCAATCAGTCAACTTTCGTGAGGTTCATCAGAGTGAAACTTCTCTGTTGAAATTTATGAGGATATTTCACTGGGCAGCAATTAACTATGCATTCCAAATAGTTAGTTTTTGGTCGATTTTCACAAATAATTTACTCAGATTGACGATAATTATGTCCTGGTAATCATTTTGTTGCCGTTATCCAAATATTTTTAGTGGTAATGTTTCGGTATGAATAATAAACAGTTTCAAATACGTTTTTGCAAATTTATGTCCCCCTGATTTATCCAACAGTTCGGCGTTTGAGAAAAATTGTCATTTAATATGTGAAAAACAATTTCCATAGACTTGCCATTGAATATCTACACACTTTAAAATGGAATGAAACAGGGCAACAATTGAAAATTATTTGAATTGTTGCATGACATGAACAATTGATCGATAAACAATTTGTTCAACAATTTGCAATAATAAAAAACGGACCTTCCTACAGTTAAAATTCAAATTTTGCCAATTTTCTCCAAAATGTACAGTGCTTGAACATATTTTCTTGGCATATTTCGATTCCTCTCGTCGAGATCTGTCCAACGGTGTATGCCACTTATTGCAAAAACTCTTGGTTTTGAAATAAAATCAGATTTCAAGTAAGGAGACAGCCATTACCATTTGAAAAGCACGGAAACTTTCCAGCCAATTTTCTCAAAAAATTACAGCGCTCCTTAGGTCAATTTAGGCTTTAACTGAATCCTGAGAGACGAGTTTATGCATTGGCAACAAACATTTTCCAGGCTTTTGCAGTATCATTCCTCTTTAAAGCAATTTTTTTGAGAATAAATCAATTTAAGTAAAATATCAATCCGCTATCTTTAATTAAAAGTCTCATCTCTGGCTTGTTGTTATGGAAATTGCGGGCTCACCGCCAGAGTTTGCGGTAATCCATGTAAATTCTGCGTGCATTGTTAAAAAAAATACAGACGGCGTGAGAATTTATCGAGCGTGACGCCACATGTGTGCATTATCCATTATTTGCGGCGCTAGGAATGAATTTTCGATGCGGATTATGCAACACACGCCACAGTCTGATAATTCATAGAAAACGCGCGTGTCCGCGCTGCTGCCACGGCTGCTTTTTTTCGCTTTGCAATACACGAAATTATCTTTTCAAATACAAATGATACGACTCTCTATGCTTTCATTATTAAACACTTTCTCGAGGAATTGTAAATGAGAGGATTCTCGGAAGTTGTGTCGCTTCTTTATCGATGCACGGAAATGTAGAACAGCTGATCTGTGTATATATGCAATCATCTCACAACACATAAATGAATAATAAAACGAGATGATGTCTAATGATTCGTTTATTGACTTCCTGCGTGAGAGTTAATTGGGAGAAAATTGGATTTGAGAACTAATTCCCCAGGTGATGAAAGATAAATAAACGAGGGCAATATCCATACTGATTTTGACCTGAGCAAAATTCAAACTGTATTAAAGTAGCCGTGCCAAAAAAAGCGCAGCTTCAAGCCACGAACATGCCCCTGTTCTCTCTACACGTCAGTAATTTTCCCGTGACAAGGGTGAAAGCGAGCTGTCCTAGTAATTCAAAACTCATTATCCGCAAGCTCATTGATTTTGGCTGCCATATTATGCAGTGAACAAACAATACGCCCGCTTGACACCGGCGCAGCATAGTTAACAGCAGGGAAATTTCGCCTGTTCCGTGTTTTTGCTCGCGCCAGCTCGCTGTCCTGGTGCCGAGTTAATTGCCTTGCGAACAATTACCGGCTCGTTAATGCTTCCTGCGTGCGCACTACTTCATCAAAAGCAAAAATGGCTGAATGTCAGGGGATTTTGCATTTGCTAAGATATTTTTTTTGTTAATTTCATAATATTGTTAACTTGGATTTACCAATGAATATATAAATATTTTTATGGTTTCAGTTTTTACAGCGGGGTCCAGATTCGTGCGACGCGCAGATATGGCGTCCGGTGGAGTATGGCGCGAAAAAACGATCACGTGAAAATGCGCGAAAAGAAGCAAGTTTTCGTCATAATTTGCATTACTTGAACTAATTGTGTCTTTTGGATCATAAAAACAAACTCTTGACACTCGTATGGGAATCCAAAGAGAGCTTTTTGTTTCCCACATTCAGTCGCCATCTTGGATCTGCGCAGTGCGAACCAATTTTATTGCACATCTGGCTCCCGCTGAATTTTTAGAATTATAAAATGACTTACTTTGAAAAAAAGCAAGTTGGTTGTTGAATATAGCTTACAGAAAATAAAAAAAATGTAATTTGATCAATGTGTGCTCATTAAAATGCAGAGCTAACTTCAAACTGAAAGTTACATGATTTACTTGTGCCAGTCACGTGGTCTCGTTTACTATCTCTAAAATTATAATTGAAGGAAAAACCAAGTAGGAATTTCATTTAAATGATCGATTTTACAATGTGTACACTCCTCTTCAATCAGCAACCATTTTATTTTTAGCATTATAAGAGTATAGCAATTGATTATAAAATAAATTTAAAATAAAAAGAGTTCAGAACTTACCAGCCATTGAAGAGGCGGCGGCTCCTCGGCTGCTCGCGGCGGCAGATTCGCCGGTGGCCCTGGTTTCCATCTCCTTGAGTCGAACTTGCAGGTCACGCGTGTGCAAAAAGAGGAACAGGGTCGTCGATAGAGCCACAAGGGCCAGTAGCTCGCTCGGCCTGAAACGATCGTGAAAATCCGCATTTTAGCGCACCGCTGATATTATTGTAAAACGCAGCAGCCAACTATGACGACGAGGGAAATCGTTTTACTGCCGTATTAGTATAGAGGAGGATGCGTCCGGCCTCGTAATAACTTATGAAGACGTATTATGAGAATCAGTGTCGAAAGTTGAATAATTTATTTATATAGAGATGCTTTAATTTTATGACTTATTACAGTTCATTTTAAAAATAACTAGATTTGAATAAGTCTTTTGCACGTGTATTTTATGAAATTATAATAAATCTCATTTTATCTTTCAGGTCAAATATAGTAAACAACGTATTGCATCTTTATACAATTTTCTTCAAAGTGCAGTCACATTTTCTGAGCAGGAAATTTGCATTAATTGAAGTCTGGTGGAACGAATAAGAGAAAACAAAACGGAACACTCTGCAGCTGACTCGTGAAATTGTTATACGTTGTCCAATTACATGCATCCCGTAACCCAGTGAACGAGTTGTGTGTTGCGCCCTGATCAACGAGAAGAAAATAAGTTGCAGCACATATATACGGAACGGAGACAGCAGGCAAATTGGATTAGAAGAGTTTTGCACACAACATAATTTTGTGTTGCACGCAGGAAGTGCGTGAGTTAAACTGTCATCACCCGTTTTTGTTTGCTAATTCTGGAGATCAGCATGCGAGCGAGCTCTCACTGAGCTTCCAATTTATATATATCGTGTGTTATTGTTGCGTTTATCGTGTCCGCGGTGATGTAATTAAGGGCAGCGACATTCTTTGTGTCTTCCGGGTGCTCCGTAATCGACCAAATATATTAGAAATCGTAGGAAGCACAAGCCGAACGTTTTCTAGAATGAATTGCAGAGTCTGTCTCAAGAATTAACTGTTTTTTTATTAAAAGTTTGCAAATTTTTCGACTTTACTGAAGACACAATTCCAATTATGCAAGAAAATCGAGTTGCTTCTAAACGAAAAGCTTATTATCTCGTTGTCAAGTGAAGTAAAAATGTAAACAGTCAGTTGGAAAATAGTGTGATGCATGGCATGCCCTTGCAGTCACTCATTTTCAGTCACTCATTTTCAGTCACTAGACCATTGACAAACATTTCAAACTCTCAAAGCGTAGAGGGGCTTTGAAATAAAATACAGACTCTCAACTTGGAAATTATAAATAAACGAGATTTGCTATTTTGAATTCAGGACGATACAGCTCCCCTTAATTACTAAAAATTACGAATAAATTATTTTAACCTGGTGAAATTGGTTCTAAGGAATTTATTTGAGTTAAGAATAATATTATAACCATTCTGAAACCATGGAAACATCATTATTTGGTCAAAAAATTATTTTCACTAAACCTCTCTTGCTCATTAACATTAGAAAACATTATACCAACTGCTCTGCAATGCAATTTCTGGCTCAGATTTGTAATTGCACCAAATAAAACGCTTGCTCACGCAGAATAATTGGGCCAGAGAATAATAGCTGCGCCGCGTAACAGTCGTTAATGGAGCAGTAACAAGTAATTATCCCGGCATGCAACTTAAGGCGGCTGATCTGCGTACGAAAATGTGCACTCTCGCACTGCCGCAGCGGTTGCCATAAAAGAGATAATATATATAACAAACGGGTGTTCGTGTTGCAGCAGCAGCAGCGAATTCATCGCATTACGACTCGGTTCCCATGCAAGCAAGCAAGCAAGACGAGTTTTGAAGAGTATTATATGCAGACGAGCGCGAAGAAATGGGACACGCGGAGAGAAGAATTAAAAGTAACTGGTGTTCAAATAGTAGCGCCAGCCGCGGCATGGGGGCCGATTTTGTTAATGCCCCAAATTGCCGAATTGTGTTCACTGGCGGATAAATTGCTCGCGAAGCGCCCAGCTGCGTGTGTTTTATTTCACATCAACACCTATACCCACAGCCGCACTCATTATAGTGCTGCTGGAAACGCAGGAAAAAATAGCAAGCCTGACGACGATTTGTTTGTTAGTTAGTGTGTCATCGTCGAGACGGGGAAATTTTTGCTGCGAGTGAAAAATTGTTTAACGAGCCTCTCACGTTCGGGCAATCGGCCGATTCGGGCGTATGCAAAATACAGCTGGCTGCTTTTTGAAAGGTTTTTGGCCGCGGAACAAGAAGCCACTCTTCTTGCTCATGCTTGTAATTGAATGCGAATTCATGAACGCCGTGCGGATTATGCAGAAACGTGCTGCGTGAACAAAGAGAGTTAGCGCTACAGGAAAAACGGCGGAGAAATTTCACTTGCAGCAAAAAAGTGAAACGAAAATTTTTTAATTTATTACTTGACACTTTTGACGTGGTAAATTTTGCCTCTATAATTTATTTTACCTGAATTTCATTTTTAAATCATAAATTAAAACTGGATTGGTTTTGGTTCGTAATTAAAAAAAAAATAAAAAATGAAACAGATGTATCCGCGCAACTAAACATTTAAAAATGCGGGCGTGATTTCCCGTTATTTACACAGCCAACTCAGTGAAACCACGAATCCAAAATGTTCAATCCTGAAAATTAAAATTACATTTCATCCATTCTTAATTTTCCCGTGAATTGTTCAAGACGTTGAGACATTTTAAAATTTGCAAGTCTTTTAGCGGCATGAATCAATCATCAAATCTGAGGGTTCCAAAATTTGATCCATCTAGAAAAATTAACACTCAAAGTGTCTTCAAGACCTTTGCGTTTTATTGCATCACTGATTCGCTGACTCAGTGACCGAAAACATTAATCAAGAGTCACATTTTTTCCTATTTTATGCTGGTTGAACGACTACTTATTTGCAATGTTTTGGCACAAAAACCAGATGCAGGTGGAGCAACACAGTCGTAACAGTGCCAGAGAGTAAAAGCAGGCGTTTCTGTTTGCACCCGTCCCACGCAAGAAGCATGTTTGCAAATAGAAAACTTGCCAAATGTAACAAAGAAGGAGCTTTGAACCGACAAATAAATATAATGTCGTCCGCTATTATTTTCACATTTTGATTCACTGCCTCGCGGACAATGCTTATGCGGGTCAATTGTGTGTTGGCCAGCAATCAAATAGCGGTTCGCTTCAACAGCTTCGAACAATTCGTATTATTCGGCCGATTTTCGAAGCAGAAGGCTCATCCCGCGAACAGAAGTTGCGAGTGCGAAGGCACGATAACGCTTACAATAATTTCAGATTCAATTTTTTTAGTAATTATTAATAAAAATTGATACAAAGATGTGTACATGAAACTAAATCTACAAAAATTATCGTTTTAAATATCACCCCTTTTCTATTGTTTCGGAAAATAATATATTCATGCATTTTAAAACAGCTCGTTAGGAATGGCTGAAGGATTTTACCAAGTGGGCGTTTCAGGCAACAATTAGTCAGGGATTTTCTACGAAATAGTCAATATTCTTGGGCTCTTTTGCGTACTTCACATTCATAGCTGCATGACCTCAGAGATGTAATGCCAGATTCTGGCAAATTCTCATAATCTTTCACTCTACGAAAATGTGGGTTGAAACTAAGCCGTAAATTTATAGCTCGATCTGGACAGATTAGTCTGCTAGAATCAACAAGCACCACCCCTGTAAAAAGGACGGGATCAACAAAAAGTTGAAAAATTGCACTAAACTGGCCATTTATCTGTACTAGTTGGATTAGCGGAAATTAATTTTGATACTCATTGATTTTTAATTTTATTTCAAAATCACGAATCTATTTCAGGTGAGTCTTGATTATAGATTTAAAATTTGCTGAGCTAACCAAATATATGCAGACGCTTTGATTCAAAATTAGACGTATCCATAAGGTTCATCATATTTTTTATATAAATATTTATTGAATGTAAAATATTTCGATGGAAAATTTGGCACTAAACGAGAATGCAAAAAATTGTAACAATAAAAGACTAATTGAATGGTCGTTTTAATTTATCTACTATAGTTTCGGCGTCATCCAGTACGTCCTGTTCATGAGGTAGTTGAGGCTAGCTCCAAAGACCAAATACCTCATGAATAGGACGTACTGGATGACGTCGAAACTGTAGAAGAGAAATTAAAGCAACGAGGATGAAGCCTGGTTCCATTTATTCCCAATATGACGAATGAGTGATCGCCTATTTCAAAAATTGAATTGAATTGTGTTGAAGACTTAATGTAAAAAAATCTAAAAAGTAAAAATTTTGTCTCCAAAAACCTCGTGATTTAAAAAGAAATGGAAAATTGGTGTAAAAATTGCCTCTCTAATGCGAGTTGATCTGTTTTCATTTTTTTGCAGACACAAAAAAGCCTAATTCTTATTATTATGCATTTTTTTATAGCTTCAATTGGCAGCTGAGCGAGCACCAAAAGTTTGAAACTGGTAGCAAAGATTGATATTAATTTAAAAAAAATGCATTAGGAGGAAATCCCATGCAAAATATTTCATATTTTAATTTTTTATTTAAAAGAATATCATTGAATTTTAACATTGTCCTAGTGCTCACCTTCTGGGAACGTAGAACCGCTTGCCGTTTTTGATCAGCTGCTCCATGCTGCCCCTCATGGTCACGGACTGCAAGAAGAACAAATTGTGGAGACGCTGCGGAGAGAGCAACTCACAGGTGGCACAACATCCTACGGAGTGAGACGAGCGGATAACCCTTCCTCCATTCAGGTGCACAGACACACTGAGCGGCACTCGCGATCGACGCTAGTTTTTTAGCCAGCAGCGCCAGGTCTCAGTCTAAGGAGGCGCATGCGTCTCGCTCACTGAGACTCTTTAGTCTTTGCCGTGAACGATCAGAGAGCAATTTTATAATTTCTCCCCGGCGCACGCAGCCGTGAAGCGAAAAACAATTTCATTGTGTGATGCGAGACTCCGCGCATTTGCCTCATCAGAATGGCTTGAATATTTTCGACTATGCGATCAGCTGCAATTTGCTGCATTCGCGACTCATTTTCTTCAACTCGAGCGTGCTCTTTGTCCACGCCAGGCGAAGCGACACACGCCACCGCAGAACAAATTGCGAAAGCTGCAGTTTGTTTGGATAGATGAAGTGGTCAATTAAGGAGAAGATTATATTATTTGAATGAATAAAATGGAGAGAGATGGTTTCAGTCGGCTCTCTTGAGCATTAGGAATGCAATCTTTACAGCTAGTTTCGACAAACTCATTGTATTTAATCAAAAGGGAGAAAATCTGATCCCATTTTTTGTCGTATATAAATTTCTAAGGTTATTTCGACGAATTATTTTTGGAGCCAATTTAAAAGGTTTTAAGCATTTCTTCCTACCGGTTTTTGTAGTTGTGGATAAAAAAAACAAATTTGTAGAAAAATAGCAAGAGAAAATTATGAATTTGAAGCCTAGAAAACTTGAAACAACTATCATGGTAAAGTTTTAAATTTAAATGAGATTTTTATGTATCCAGAACCAACAGGTTAATAAATTAACTTTGGAAATTTTTCGGAAAATTGCTAAGAAAATTTTAAAATGCACCGACAATACGGAAAATTACTCTGTCTTAAATCCATTCATAAATTCCCTTCCAACTCAAAGCATTTCTTTAAATGTGCGAGTCAAAAATAGAAATTAAAAACAATTTAAAACATTTCATAAAGTGACCTAAGTAATTTCTTTAGGAAAAACCCATTGAAATATAAAATATAAATAAAAATTGGGCTCGTTTCGCTACACTTATGAAATATTTCCCATTATTTACAGGAAATCAGCAGAAGTGACCTGAACAGAGACTTCAATTTTTTATTCCATTGTGAAATGATTTCCATAGCCAAGCGCAATCGATAATATTTAACCTAAATTCCAATTTTATAACAATTTTAAAACCCCCTATCTGATTCTTGCGGCATTTTTTTGGTGCCAATTTGTTGCGTTAGTGTTGCGCTTTTAGCGTTTTTGGCAGCGGCACCGAACATTCGCTTTTGCTGCAAGTAGTTCATTACTGATGGCATCAGCGAAAGTCACTGTCCGCTAGCTGCAACGGCCGCTGAGGGCCTTTAGAGCAGCGTGATACGTCTAAATTCGGACACTTACAAAAAAAAAAAAAACAGCATCGAGAAAGAAAGAGAGAAAGAAAGGGAACAGGAAAAGCGCAACGCGCATCCTTTCTCCGGCCACTCAGGCGGCGTGTTCGGAAAGGATTAAACACCAAACTGGCGGGCACGGCAGCATAATGTATCGTGTCCATTTTTGCAAAAAGCCAATAGGGTTGCCACGTGACACTTTGTTTAAATAAAATAAAATTTACTAACAAGCAAATTTAATTAGTATTTATAGTTGAAATATCACTTAATAAATTTATTTATTTGTGTAAATTTTTTTTTGTTATTCTTTATTTTTTAATTTTAATTTATAGTTTAATTAAAATAAAATTTTTACCACTTTTAAAGTAGTAGACTTATTTTGAGATAAAAATGCATAGTGATAGTTTTCAATTTTTTAAATAGATTTAGGCTTTCGTATAAAATCAGAACATCTCTAAATGAGATAATGCGTTTTCGGCTCTTTTCTAATCTTTAAACTCATTCAAAACGTTGGAAATTTTATAATATTAATTTCTTTGCATTAGAGAACAATATAATTTACCGTCCAAATGTATAGCAGTTTTTAAAAAATTTCTAAAACTCATTTTAAAAGTTCAACTGTATGAGTAGTGTGGCAACCCTAAGTTTAAAATACTGTGCTGCCAACATTTCGCAGCAAAAAAGCGGTGTTCGCAGCCGAATCGGGACCAAGCAGCGGCGGCAAGTGCATTAATAATGGCACTCGGGTCACCCACGGGTCAATTAGAAAGGGACGCGACGAGCAAGGCGGAGAGACGCCTCTCCGGCTCTCCGGCTTCGCCGCCGGACGATCTCGTTTTCTCTGGCTGCGTCGCGCTGGGGCGTTAATCTTCTTTCGCCTCTGCAAAGGAGCTGCGCCGCGGCGAGCAGCATGACGCACAAGAAGAGGATGAAACGCGCGCGAGAGAGAGAAAGATGAAAAGTGCTAGCGAAATGTAATTTTCTCAAGATGCGCGCGCGATTGTACGGCTTCTGAGTGGAAAGAAGGATTTCCCTGATAGAAATGAGTGCCAAGCCGAGCCCTGGTATTTTCGAAAACTATATATAGTTCTTATCATCATTTACGAGAAAATTACATTTTGTTCATCCAACTTTAATAATAATTAATTTGAGAGCTTTCCGTTGTATAGTTTATTTACTCATTCAAGAGAATGTAAAACATGAGAATGAGATTGAATTTACTTTGGGAATAATGGCGAGGTGATTTTTTTTAATTTTAAAACATCTCGGAAGTCTAAATATATATTCTTGATAAATTTTGATGGAAAATATAGTTTTACCCAGCGGGGACCAGATTGGTGCGACGCGCAGATATGGCGTCCGGTGGAGTATGGCGCGAAAAAACGGTCACGTGAAAATGCGCGAAAAGAACCAAGTTTTCGTCAATATTGTAACATAATTTGTACTAATTGTGTCTTTTGGATCGTAAAAAACTCTTGGCATTCGTACGGCAATCCAAAAAAGAGCTTTTTGTTTTCCACATTCAGACGACATCTTGGATCTGCGCAGTGCGAACCAATTTCATCGCACGTCTGGCCCCCGCTGCGAGGAAGTCACGTTTGATTTTTCCAGAGATTCCCGTCCATAATTTAATGCAATATTTTATACTCAGCAATAAAAATCAAACCAAAAACCTGAACTACATATAAACTCAGCCCCTGCCTGATTTTATCACTCAGCACTCCTCACGACCAAATATTTATTAATCTGAGTTGCATTTGATAACACTTATCTATACGACTGCGGCTTTCTTACTAAACGGAAGCTTCGTTCAAATGAATAGTGTTACAAACGGCACACTTACGCAATTACATTAGCTTCTTAGCGCCGTTTGAGATCCGAATCTGCGCACGTTTAACTCTCAGAGGCCATTAACTCCCACGCTTGCTCTTTTTATCGTGTTACTCTCAGGAACGCAAGTTTTTAATTAGCAAAGATACGTTGGTTGGACAAGGCAACATGAATTTGCGTGTCTTTGTAATAATCTCGCGTTAAAACAGAAAAAACGGCTCATCTTTTTCGAGGTTGGAACCAATAATATTTCTTATTTAACGAATCAACTGTTGAAAAATTAATTGCACACTTGAAGGCACGTTTTCCCATCAGCAAGCATACGTAGAGTGTAATTGCTCAATTGCTCTGCATTCCTGTTTGATAAAGTTTTGTTGTGGTCGGTCCGACACGTCGTGAACCAATTTCGGAATTCTATCGTGCGCGATAGGTATTCGAGAAAGGCAATTGTGCGTCAGACGCTTTAAGAGGTCACTTAATTCTTGCAGCCGGCAAACAACTCTCGCCACTTGGCTCCTCCTGGTACACACTTGCAGCAGCACTCCTTGTTTGCCAGCGTGTTGCTTGTTTATTGTTACGAGAATGAGATGAAAAAATTTCGAGCGACAGTTGTTTAAAAGTAGAAAATACTGGAACGTGTATCGAATTTCCAAAAAGAATTATTTATTTTTCAGGTGTTAAATCAAATAATTTATTAAATTTCCATATTTTGAGGTGAATTAACATTCCAAAAGAGATTTTCATTT
Source organism: Cloeon dipterum (assembly GCF_949628265.1). NCBI lineage: Eukaryota > Metazoa > Arthropoda > Insecta > Ephemeroptera > Baetidae > Cloeon > Cloeon dipterum. Next base: position 27,841,750 of record NC_088790.1, read on the forward strand.
ATTTTCCCTCTTGAAGCCCACCCGTTTATCCTGACAGTTGTACTTGGCTGTCTTTTTATTTTATTTAATTGGATGACAAATAAGAATGACAATAATGATGAGTATTACGTTCAAATAGAAACTCACATTTTTGTGCTTGTAAGTTCTCTTCACTTCAAGTGTTTGAACAAAATATTAGCAGAGTTAAGGCACCTTTTCTTTCTCGGAGTGTGAAAAGTGTCGAAATATTTTTCCCTCGAAATATTTCACATGCCAGAAATACGCAGGCAGGAAGTTATCACAGATAAAAAAGGCGTTAGTGCATTATTTTCATTTATTTATTTATTTGATAATGGCGCGAATCAATTCCATTCTTCAACAAAACTAATTATGACTTAACTTTTAATTCATTTTTTGGTTTCGTTTCAATTGCAGACGGTAAAATTTAAATTATTAGAATTTACATCTAGAATTTCGGCAAGCAGAATTAGCTCTTCAAAAGAATAAAATTTTCGTGTCTATGATTTTCTTAAAAATAAATCCTCTACTCAAGGGGTCGAAAGCTTTTTGTAAATCTGGAAATATGTCATAGAGGTTTTTTTGTTTAGAATTACTGTGGATGTGTTGAATAAGTTTATCTACAGTTTGCACAGTCGATTTTCCTTAAATAAAGCTGAGAAGAGAAGAATACAAAAGCTTGTTAAGCGAAAATAGGTGCGTGACTAGTCATATTTTATATTTTTGACTAACTTTTTTGTATTCTCGTATATCATTAATTTTTATTTTACATTCCATAAAATAGGGCGGACTCTGGATTCGCCAAAACTGATCGAATTTTAATGAAATAACTCTGAAATCAACGAGAACGAAGTTTTTTTTATTGATTTACCACTAAAAATATCAACATACCTCGAGTAAAAATTTATTTTAAAGATTTTAAAAGGCATTAAACTTCCGCCTCACAGGAAAAAGGAAAATATCACACCAATAAAACTCAAAACAGACGACGGAGCAAATTGAAACGAATTCACCGACATGTGGACGCACAGTATTTAAATATAAGTTGCTGCTGCGAGTTTATCTCAATACTGATAGGTTATTTTGTGCACATTGGTATTGTTAGATAACAGATTACGAACAGAGCCGATAGGAGAGTGGAACAGAAATGTTTACCGAGCTCACTTCAAACCGTATATCTGGCGTGAAAACGCAAACGCACACCTTGCCTGGCTCACACGTAAAATCTGAGGGAGTAGGCAGACAGAGTCCGGCGATGCGTACGCCACGGAGGATAATCATCTGCTTTGTATTGGCGTTGCTTTCAATTTTTATCTTCATATTTCTGACAACCGACCACCGCCCAAAGAAAAATGAGCAGCCGCTGTACGGATACGCGTCGATCCTCTTTGAGGAGGAGGACGACGACGACCGAGACTGGCCCTCGGTGGGCAACAATAAGATGATCGACCTGACGGATTCGCTGGACAAGCCGCAAGAATTCCAGGAAAGGTTTGGTGACGAGGTGATTTTCTTCATTGAGACCTCCGAAAAGGGTCGAATGAACGTTCGGCAGGTGTGCACCATCGAGGCGGTCTGCCTGCACAACCCTCACGCGCATGTGTTCGTCGTGTTTCCTTACCCTGTGAAGGAAATCGATATGGAAAGGAGTCCTGCCCTGGTGGATTTGGTAGCCGGCAAGAACAACGTCCACCTGGTCACGGTCAGCAGCGATGAGGTGGGTGCAAAACTCAATTTTACTCAGCCTTTGAATTTGTATAACTTAAATTGACTAAAATCGAATTCCTCATTAATTATCTCCGAGCAAAAATGATTAGTTCTTATATACGCGAAAATTTATCTTTATTTCGCGATCTTGTTGTAGATGTTAAAAGGTTATCTAGCACAAAGGTCCCTAGAGCTCAATTGGAACAAATGCCAGAATATTAAATTCAGAAATAATTGAATCGGTAGATTTAGTAAAGCTGATTTAAATTGGGAATCTGAATATGATTTAAAATTGTGTGGCTCAGTTAATTATTCACCTTCCAATCCTCGAGGGTTTGCATCGATTAATACTCGATTAATAAAGCTATTAAATTACTGTTATATCCCAAGAATTCACTCAGATATTTCATGCATGTGTTAATCTAGTAATTCCTTCCATTGCTTCTCTTCGTGTTCATATATGCATCGTTGTACGCCGTGTTGGCGTTTATAATAATTAAATACGTACGTAAATAAACCAATCAATAATTAAAAAAATCAGAGGTCATACAGCGGGGGCCAGATGTGCGATAAAATTGTTCTAACTGCGCAGATCCAAGATGGCGTCTGAATGTTGGAAACAAAAAGCTCTCTTTGGATTGCTGTACGAGTGTCAAGAGTTTGTTTTTACGATCCAAAAGACAAATGCAAATTATGTCACAATATTGACGAAAACTTTGTTCTTTTCGCGCATTTTCAAGGGACCGTTTTTTCCCGCCATACTCCACCGGACGCCATACCTGCGCGTCGCACGAATCTGGCCCCCACTGAGGTCATACAAACTTTATGTTGGAGTAAATTTCATTTAAATATCGATTTCAACTTATTAATTTGGTAATATTATTAGTTATAGCCAATTTCATTTGTACTTTTTACAAATTAACTTATTCCTTTCTTCAGGTTGTGAGGGGGACACCGCTGGAGGAAGTGTTCGAAACAAAACTGAGGCTGTCCCCGACGCCGAAGGAGCACCTAAGCGACCTGCTGCGACTCGGCCTGCTGTGGAAGTTGGGTGGCGTTTACATGGACCTCGACCTGATCACCTTCAAGAGCGTGGAGCCGCTGGCCAGGCTGCGGAACTTCGTGACCGCGGACGGTGTCGACCAGGTGAACACGGCGATGTGCGGCTTCCAGGCGAAACACCCGTTCCTGAAGAAAATCATGCAGGACGTGCGCGACACTTACGACCCGAACGTTTACTCGACGGTGCCGTTCGCGTTCAACGCGGCCATCAGGGCGTACTTCCATATGTCCGTCGACGAGGCCATCAAGCGGCGAAAATTGTCAGACATGTACATCCTCGATCAGAGTGTCATCAGCCCGGTGACGTACGTGAATTTCACCACTTTGTTGGACCATCGCATGGCCAACCTGACGGACAAAATTGTGGAAAATAGTTATGGTGCTCATTTGTGGGGCAGTCTGACCACCAAATACCGGCTGAGGATCGGATCTAAGTCGCCCTATGCAACCATTGCCAGAAGATTTTGTCCGAATGCTCTCAACTACGCGACCAAATACTTCTAGAAAGATTTATTTAAGTTGTACTTTGCTAAAGTAAGAGTTTGAAATTAAGCAGAGACAAAAAAAGCTGAATGAAAATAAGGCTTTTTTTGAACTTGTGGTCATGAATACTTGAATGAAAAGACGATTTTTCAAATAGGACTGATTTATGAAATGAGTTAACTCAAAACTTGTAATTAATAACAGTTTTGATAAATATTATACTCATGAATTTTATTTGTATAAATCGAAAACCAATTAATTTGTCACAAATTTTAATTACAAAAAGTTTGGAATTTACTCCAAGCGATTTTAAATAGTATTCCAAGTCTCAATAAAAAAAATTAAACGCAGCTTTAAAAAAATATTCATTCTGTAAACCAATTAAAAATTTTACCTGAATGCCGCAAAGCTAATTTTTTTCGGTATGCTCGATTGCACATTTAAACTAATTATATTATAATGAAATGGAGTGTATAATTACTTAATGCTGTAATTAAGGGAAAGTACATGCACGCCCGCTCGTGTTTATCTGATGGTGTTGATCCGTTTGCAAGTTGAGCTGTATTTTTCCACGGTAAAAAAAACAAAGAAAAGAAAAGGGAACCGTCCGTCATCTCACGTCAGGAGCGGAAGAAAAGCTCCACATATGACTGCTGCATGATTAATTTTATTCCGCACTGCTTTCGTAACTCAAAAATCCAAGTCAGCGGCATCTGCTATAATTTCAAACAGTTTGATTGTTATAATTGGAATTTGGGAACTATTGTTGTTTTGTTATCCAGCTGCAGTTATTAGTTTTTTTATCAATTCTCGATTTTTTTCTAACCTAGATCCCGATATTTATTTTGACACACTACCATTTGTTAAAAAAGTTTATTATATCGGCTAAAATAGCAGTTTTAATTTATTACCTTTAAAAATTAATTAAAAGAAACGATTTTGATCTTGGTATTTTTAAACATAATTAGGCCATTGACTGCTTTTGAGGATTTATTATTTGTATTCCAGCATAGAATATTTTTTTTAAACAATTTAAGTTTTGATTTTTATAGATTTTATTAAAAGACAGTTTTAAAAAATACAATTCTTATTTGTAAACATAAACAGCTTTTGTCTGGCTCACCTTGCAAAAATTACGCAACGAATGAAAAAAGCAATGCAGGTGCTAGAAGCTGTGGTCATTAAATCAAAGGCGCTTTGTGTTGATAGAAATCTTTTTCGACTCCGACCACAAAGGATTGGCTGGCCAAATAGTCTCGGTTTGTTAATAGCCCCATTGCACAGAGAAGTGGACCAATTTCGGGCGAGCACCCACACGCCAGCATCCAAAGCAGCTGCACCGCGTCTTGAGCAATCGTCCTTTTCAAGCACGAACCTGCCATGGTTACAAATAATCTCGTTCCGTTCGATTCTTTCTGCTGCGTACCTCTCTAATGCAAAATCTAGATCACATGCATGCACTCTCGCACCATAATTTTCCTTTTCATAATCGTCTAAATGCGTGGATTTTGAGGGATTGAAAAGCTATTACCTATTACCGCCTTTTCATCTGCTTTGAAATATTCATGACAGACAGAACTCCGAAATTTAGGCCATTGACTTCACGCGGCAATAAGTGGCAGTCTGCTTGTATAATTTATGGTTTGTTTCACGATTGACAAGTTCATGATTCTCATTTAAATATCTTTGAGCAAGGACAACCACAACATGGGCCATTAATTGAAGCACTGTATAATTATGGTATTTTGGATAATGAAACGCTCCTTGCCATAATATATATTGCAGTTTGGAGGTGAAGTCATGAGCTATTAGTTTTATAATGCTTTTCACGCGCATCGCAGGATCAATAAATAAAGGCTTACTCCTCGTAGTTGATAAAAAATCTATTATTTACATTTGGGAAATTTTAATGATCTATTTTTTACAGGATAATGGTACAACGTATTAAAAATTTATTTCATTTTACCATTTAAGAAACAAAATCAACGAAAACATTTTTCTCTAAGTGTTCCTTACCACCCTAATTTAATTAATTTCTGCTCTGGCTTTATGATTTTATTTTTAGTTTCAATTTTGCAGAGACGTGAATCTTTCACTTTTGAAATTATTCCTCACTTCTCAGAATATTTAAGATGAAATCAGTTCAAATTAAATGAAAACCTCAATTTTTATCAAATAATTAAAAAAAATTCTAACAATTTGGATTGAGGAAACGACCGACAATCGGTTTCAAAAGTCTTTTCCTACTTAAATTAATTGTTTGACCTCATTTTCAAAAGGATTGACAACTGTTATGTCTTTCCCTGTTCGTTCTCTAAATGGAAGCTGCTAGAAAAACGGCTCCATAAAAATAACAAGTGGGATATAATTCCGCTTGAGTAGCTTCTCTGATGTGACGGTGGACTGCGCACGCCGACGAAAGCATATTATTCGCACAAAAATCGCTCGATCGTCAGCCGCGCGAACAGAGACACGACATGCTCGAATTTTTTGCTGCTCGTTGTTTTCTTTGCCGTTGCCGGTCCGAGGACATCAATGTTGCGCTTGGAAACAATCCAATTATTGTGTACTCCGCAGACAAAGAAGGGGCCGCTGACCGTTAAAAATTAAGTGAACGGTTACTTTACCAATTCAATCAGCTTAATCAGAGTGGATTGAAACTAACTGTGTGGACATTAATTTGAGAGCTGGAATCTTTGTTTGAAGAGGTCCCTTTACTCCAAATTGTATGTATTGATTCGAAACTTGAAACGTTCTACAACAAGCAGAGAGTCAATATTGAATTTTCTTCCTCAATTAATTAAGTTGATTGGAGCCTAAGTAAATACAAATAGATACCACCGTTTACCAGGAATCCAAAGGGAAAGGCAGATTCAAATCATGGAATTTTGAACCGGTATGAATTTCACTTATAAATAAATTTCCTCTTAAAATGAGCCATTTTTTAATTAAAACTAATTTTTTGAATCGGTTGATGAGTTTAAAGAGGAATGATACTGCAAAAGCCTGCAAAATGCTTGCTGCCAATGCATAAACTCATTCTTTTGGATCCAGTTAAAGCCTAAATTGACCTAAGGAGCGCTGTAATTTTTTGAGAAAATTGGCTGGAAAGTTAGCGTGCTTTTCAAATGGTAATGGCTGTCTCCTTACTTGAAATCCGATTTAATTTCAAAAGCAAGAGTTTCCCCAATAAGTGGCATACACCGTTGGACAGATCTCGACGAGAGGAATCGAAATATGCCAAGAAAACATGTTCAAGCACTGTAAATTTTGGAGAAAATTGCCAAATTGGAATTTTTACTGTAGGAAGGTCCTTTTTTACTATTGCAAATTGTTGAACAAATTGTTTATCGATCAATTGTTTAGGGCATCCAAAATTTCAAATAATTTTCAATTGTTGCCCTGTATCAATCCACTTTAAGTCAAATCGGATTTATCTTCCTGTACATTCATATTCTTCGAATTCATTCCTGATTAAAAAATCCTGTCAGCAAATTTTAAATTTTGTTAAAATTACTTAATCATTTGTTTACGCATTTAAATGAAAATCTTGTAATTGTTTTTACATCTAACATATATATTCTTTTGCAAACTACAACATCTACCATCTAAAACAACTCATTAACAATATGTTATCTCAACATCAACACATATTTTTACATTTATTTAATACTAAATTCCTCATAAATAATGTATTTTCAAATGCATTTTGGTTCTCTTCAAACAGTTACACACAACCATGATAAAATTCTTTGGTATATCTTTGCGTACAGGATCGGATCAGTCTTTTTTTACACAATCAGTCAGCTCAGAACAAGGTGTCATTTTTGGGGTTCCTTTCGACGACGACGGACGCTGAGAGCCTGGTGGCCCTTCTGTTGGCAGACACGGGCTCGGCCAGGGACATGGTGGTCTGCGAGTTGGCGTTGTTGTGGTGGTTCGCGTCCGCCGAGACCCACGAGGCGGCCCCCAGGTTCGGCCTGTGTCTCTGCACGAATCTCTGGTAGGACCGCTTGATCAAGTATTGCACCTGGAAATAATAAAATATTAATTTTTAGAACTTAATTTCCACTTTCACATGTGAACAACTTTCACATACAAACACCTTAAAGTGGAATGATACAGGACAACAATTGAAAAATATTTAAATTGTTGGATGCCATAAACAATTGATCGATAAACAATTTGCAATAATAAAAAAGGACCTTTCTATAGTAAAAATTAAAAATTTTGCCAATTTTCTCCAAAATTTCGAGTGCTTGAACATATTTTCTTGGCATATTCCGATTCCTCTCGTCGAGATCTGTCCAACGGTGTATGCCACTTATTGGGCAAACTCTTGGATTTGAAATTAAATCGGATTTCAAGTAAGGAGACAGCCATTACCATTTGAAAAGCACGCTAACTTTCCAGCCAATTTTCTCAAAAAATTACACTGCTTCTTAGGTCAATTTAGGCTTTAACTGAATTCTAAGGGACGAGTTTATGCATTGGCAACAAGCATTTTCCAGGCTTTTGCAGTATCATTCCTCTTTAACTTTCAACAACGAAACGCAAATTTCCTTGTTGGAAGTAATGGGCAACAATCAATTCGACAGTGAAAATTGGCTGGAGTACGAAAATGTGTGTAAAAATCTAAATTCCTGAGATATTTTATTAAATTAATTTGGCATGCATGAATTAATCAAGCCGATCGGATCGCGATATTCATAAAGAAAGCTAAGTAGAGCATTATTTCGACGCGGGAAACTACTACAACGTGAATCTGCATAGGGAATGTTCCGATATTTTATGTAAAACGCTTAGATCCTAGAATATTGCAACAAATAGGGATTTTATTTCATTAATTTTGCAAAAAATTAATTTCTAAAGAATGTGCTACCGAAAATTTCCTCTTCTAGAAATGGATCAGCCGATCAATTTTTATGGTTCATGATTGTGGAAATTATTAGTTTTAAAGCCAACCTCGCCACTGAAGTAGCAAAAGCTGAGGGACACAAAGCACCCTTGCAGGCCGTCGAGCACGTAATCAGCCACATTGTAGATTCTGAGGAATAGTCCGATGCAAGAGCCACTCGCCGGTCTGTACATGGTGAAGCACAGGTGAAGTCCAAACAGGGGAATCAGCACCAAAGTCGCCCTCACTGCTTTCCTGTAAAAGTTTTCTTTTAAATCAGGTTTCATTTATGAAACTTTTATTGAGCTGTAATTTTGGGCTTCTTAAAAGCTCCAACGTCATAAAACTTAATCGTGTGATAAAAACCTTTCTGATTAAATTACGACGTTGCCCCTAGTAGCATGAATCACTACACTAAATTTAAGATAAGGATAATTTAAAAGCAGAGATAAGACTTTAATGAAATTACACCTAATAAAAATTGAATCAAATTCAACGCAACTATTCTGTAAGAAGTCAATTCTGCGTGTTGCAATAGAGACTGAACAGACAATTCTGTTCTACGCTACGCACGAGACAGGCCATGAAATGAAAGAGGAAGTTGTACATATGTGATACAACTCGCTCGACATGTGTGTCGAGCGGGTTGCATAGCGCAGACCACAAAGGCGTTCGGTGAAATTAACGTACCTGTATTGCGACGGTTCTTGCGCGTGACGTGCGCGCAGTTTGAGCCACAGGACGCGGATGATGTCGACTAAGAAGAGGAAATTGATGGCCAACGAGAGCAGGCAGGGCGCGTAGAGCACCCAGTCGTAGTCGGGGAAGGACCAGCACTCGCTCACGTCCAGCGACGGCTCGTGCAGGATGATGGCGCCGAAGTACGTGGCCACCACCACCACTGGCAGGCCTGTTGTCACACAATTGGAGGTGAAATAAAAGAATCATGACAAGAAATTTGATTTAAAAAGGATTGATAAATGAAAAATGGCAATATTTTAAATTTAACGAGGCCATGTTTTGACTATTGCACATTTTAAATGACTATTTATCAAATGATATTGTTCAATTTAAATATAAATAATAAATGTTTCTAATAAAAAAATTGAAACGGAATTAAATTATCATTTTTTTAATATTTTGCTGCTGCAGCAAAAATAATGATTAAGGAAAATGTTCCAGTTATGCAAATTAAATATTTTTACAATCAAATCAATTCACCAGTTGCATAAACCCTAAGTGTTCGAAGCCGCCAACAGATGGCGCCACCGTAGACTTTAGATTTTAAGGAACTTCCGCTGCGATTTCAGACTCAATCTAGCTATTAAGCATTCTTCAATTAATTTGCTAATTTTTGACGTGCTGAAAACCAAAATCGGTTCAGCCAATCGCCGTAGAATCGTGAAAAACTATTTTTTGAAATAAAAAAATATTTTCCAACGTTTCTACGGCGAATGGCTGAACCGATTTTGGTTTTCAGCACGTCAAAAAAAAGCAAATTAATTGAAAAGAGCATAATAGCTAGATTGAATCAGAAATCGCAGCGGAAATGCCTTAAAACCGCTTAAAACAAAATTTTTAAGAAAGTCTGTGGTTGCGCCATCTGTTGGCGGCTTTGATAACTAAGGGTTAATGCAACTGGTCAATTGATAATTTCTAAGTAAAAGAAAAAAATGACCCCGTTTTCACCAATATGCCTATAGAGATTCCTCCTGTATTGTGCTATGAGGGAATCGAAATGATGGAAGTCTACTGCGAATAATACTAATTGTACAATTAGCAACCCGTTTGAAGGCTTAGAGGGACTTAAAGCTTCGTACGCACCCCAGCCAATTAGGTAGAAAATCAAGAGGCTGGTCTCCTCGACGAAAGCGGCCGCAATCAGGCGGTGAAGGTAGAAACCCTCGCAGAACATCCACATGTAGTTGGAGACCCTGAAGTATTTCGTTACCAGAATAAGCACTTTACAGAAGAGGCCATCCTGAAACGCCAGACGGAATTTCATTTTAGCACGAGCAGTGAGGGAGAAGAACGAGCCCGGCCAAATTAAACTCGACTTTTACAAACACGGCGGAAAAGTCTAAATTGAGTTGAGAGAGAAGTTTCGAATTAAATTTTAATAACGCCGCTTTGTAACAAAAAGTTTTGGACGAAAGGTACGGTTTGTGTTTTCAAACTGATTAAAGAGGAATGATACTGCAAAATCCTAGAAAATGCTTGTTGCCAATGCATAAATTCGTCCCTTAGAATTCAGTTAAAGCCTAAATTGACCTAAGAAGCACCGTAATATTTTGAGAAAATTGGCTGGAGAGTTACCGCGCTGTCTCTTTCTTGAAATCCAATTTAATTTCAAAACCAAGAGTTTCCCCAATAAGTGGCATACACCGTTGGACAGATCTCGACGAGAAGAATCGGAATATGCCAAGAAAATATGTTCAAGCACTCTAAATTTTGGAGAAAATTGGCAAAATTTGAATTTTTATTGTAGGAAAGTTCATTTTCATTATTGCAAATTGTTGAACAAATTGTTTATGGCATCTAACAATTCAAATAATTTTCAATTATTGCCCTGTATCATTCCACTTTAAAATACATATATCATTACATAAATTCCCCTAGTTTTCATTTGCACGGAAATTCCCACCCTCCTTTAAATAAGGGATGCAATTTTAGCTTTTGCATTCAATCGCAGTTCAAAAGCCAAAAGCAATTTGCGCGCCGCACGTGAAAGCCACAAGTGTGCAATTTCCGCACTTTTGGCTGCAAAATGGTTCAAATATAATTCCGACGTGCGCTGTGTCGGGCAAATAATAATTAACGACCCAGCCGCGCGCTGCGCTCTGCTTCGCCTCTCTGTGCTGCGGGAAACTCAATCACGCGGGCGGGCGCTCGTGCGCTCTCCTCTCTTTGAGTTGAATTTCAACGCACCTGCTCAACATGCAATTAAACAGCTCAGCTTTGGCACCGTTCCTGGTAAACAAGATGCTGCCGAGTGAATACAAAGTGCGGAAAGAACTTCAAAAGGCATGCTCAAGACCTTTCTCAACCGTGGCCTCCACTTATTTTCAGCATTTTTCCTTAAATTATTAAAATTTGTGCTTTTTTATATTTTTCTTTTGCAAAACGTCGCTGAAGAATTGCTATTTTTGCAATAGTTCGGGATTTTTAAATTTACTACGACTGTGTATTTAGATTCATATAGAAAAATCGGTGGGTTTAGACCAGCGGGTGCCAGATGTGCGATAAAATTAATTCGCACTGCGCAGATCCAAGATGGCGTCTGAATGTGGGAAGCAAAAAGCTCTCTTTGGATTGCCGTACGAGTGTCAAGAGTTTGTTTTTACGATCCAAAAGACACAATTAGTGCAAGTAATGCAAATTATGTGACAATATTGACGAAAACTTGGTTCATTTCGCGCATTTCCACGTGACCGTTTTTCGCTCCATGCTCCACCCAACGCCATATCTGCGCGTTGCACGCATCTGGACCCCGCTGAATTGCACAGTTTCGTGATGATTGGAAGCTCGATCGTCTAAAATTCTCAGCCCTTCATTTCAAAAACAAACCCTGAACTACCAAAAGACGATTTTGAAGAGACTCATCACAAAACTGCAAATTTAAAGTATCCTTAAATAAGAAACTCTATTTTTTTGTTGGTCGAGTTAAAAACGTCTGAAACGCGAATCCTTTAATTAACTGTGAAGCATTATTTAACACTTGCATTTAAGATTAGCTTTTGTATGTATTTCGTTTAGTCTCAACTCAAAGAGAGCAACCACACAGTTAGTTTCTGTATGTTAATTAATTTAAAAGCACTGGAATTATTCCACTGCGGAATAATTGATGGGCTGAGTTTGTTTCTCTTTCCCTTTTATTTGCACAGCTGGAAACACAGAAACCGGTGTTAATTTGAAAACATGCCTTAGGTGGCAGGATCATGAGGAATGGAGAACGCATCAACGCACGCAGTGCCACGCGCCCGGCGGGGAGGAAAAACGCACGTTGATGAGCAACGCAATGAGAGTAGCGATGATACATGCTTCAAAAATGATTGATACGTTCAAAATTCGGTTGAATGACTCACAAAATTTCAAATTTAAAGAAGTGACTGTAGAGTTCTGTAAAACTCAACTCTTTTCCTTTGTTTTATTTATTAAAATTTTTTTTCTTTTAGCACGATAATTTTAATTGTGGCTTTTTGAAATATGTCTAAGAGAAAATAACATGCGAAATACATATAACAATCAATCAATAAATTTGTTCATGCCCTGTAAACTAAGTGTTAATCTTCGAATAATAGGCCGCAATAGGAGATATTTACGGAATCGGGTTACTAAAAAATCGTTTCTACATTAACTCATTTGTTGTTGAGGAAACTCATTACATGGAATATTTTTTTGCGTGTCTTTCCACAAACGTTTTCACCATGAGGGTTCGGAAAATGACTTCGAAACAAAGTTTTTGATATTGTGTATGCTGTCAAATATCGAAAATGTTTATTTTTAATGCTTTAACAGTTCTAATTACATGTTAATTAAATTTCATTCCACGAATTCCATAATTAACCTCTACTCTTTTGATACAAAATTCTATGCGTGGCTCTTTTTAAAATAAAAAATTGATTTTTTCAACTGTGCGGCAGGATTTCAAAAGCTCGCCTAGCTGATGAAAATTCGTTGGAGCTCATTAGGCGCGTGCATTGTTCAACTCAATTTTTGATACACCCGCTGATTGACATCATGTCGGTGAAAGGCAAGCCAAGCTGAATGAACGCTCGCTAAATTTGGCGTCGATTGTGCTCGAGACTCGGGGAGAAATTTCCCCTAAGAGATTGTACACGCACGCGAACTGCGAATTTGGTGTTGATTTGCAAGCGGTGCAAACGAATCGGATTATATTCTAACACGGAGTCGGACTTAGGGGTTTGTGCTAAATAAATTACGATGATAAAAGAATTAAAAATAAATAAGGGGTTGTTGTCCAGTCACGTGTCCCTTAATGTGCAACATAAAATTTTTTAAGTCCAAGCGAGGTGGAAAAATTATGAAAATGACCCGCTTTCTGCTTAAAAGCTAGCAGGAGAACAATCGGCTTAATGTTAGCAAGCGCAGTGGGTTTTATGGATGTTCACTCGGAGGTAAACGAGTGGCGGGCGGTTCACCATCCAGCAGGTGAACGTGGCGAACATTATTTGCGCGAAAACGGCAGCGGAGTGAGGGGGTGAGGGAGCTAGGGTGGAGCGTTGGCGGCGCCTGAAGCGAATATATGTGAGTCGCTGGCGGAAAATTAAATCAGCGAAGAGCGCATCAAATGAAATTGTCAGGCGCGCTGAGTGGAGGCACGCAGAAGAAGAGAAAATAAATATCGTAGCAATGCGGACAACAAACAAAAAGTGGTGCAGTTCTGAAGACGAGAGGAAATACAAAAAAAACCTTTAGTTAACTTTCTTCTGGAATTTCATTACTTTTTTTTCGTCTGAGTGGCTTTTCTTACGAGAAGGATAGAACATAAATTAATTTTAGTTATGCGTCTAGAGTTGTTTTATTCTTAATTCAACTACCCACTTGAGAAATTGAATTAGTTGTAAAATAAGGTCGCAAAATGAAATTTCACACTGCTTCTTCTCATTATAGTTTGAACAAACACGCCTGAAGCGGCGAGGATTAATGACGTCAAACAGACAAAAGCAACACTTTCCCGCTGCTGCTTCCAAACTGTTTGTTGTCGTTGGTGACCGATTTTTACCAACCGTTTTCTGGCTACGAAGCATAAATAGCTGTTGTGACACTCTTTGGCCTGTAACTGACCTGAGAGGCGCCATGTGCAGAAAGTTTTACCACAAAAGCACAAGCCATGGAATTTCAATTATTTCAAACCCATGGTTGAAAGGTTTTTTCTGTCAAAATAAGCTAAAGTAACCAAATTAATTATTAATATTTTTTCCTAATTTTAGGGTATAGCACTGGTTGAATAAATAATTTACCTTTCAAAGATGCATTATTTCCAGCGGGGGCCAGGTTTTTGCGACGCGCAGATATGGCGTCTGGTGGAGTGTGGCGCGAAAAAACGGTCACGTAAAAATGCGCGAAAATAGCCAAGTTTTCGTCACTATTGTGACGTATAATTTGCATTACTCTTAACTAATTGTGTCTTTTGGATCGTAAAAAACAAAATCTTGACACGGACAGCAATCCAAAGAGAGCTTTTTGTTTCCCACATTCAGTCGCCATCTTGGATCTGCGCAGTGCAAACAAATTTTATCGCACATCTGGCTCCCGCTGATTATTTCAAACCTTGACAATATGAGCACAAAACAATAAATATTAATGTTTATTACTAAACATGATACCAGCAATTTTGCATGTAATTCAATCGAAATAACGTTTGTCAAATAGAATAAAATACAACACAGTAATCGGGAATGAAATCCAACCGACGGAGCTCCAATAACGATACACTGTGGGTACGAAAATTGAGGCATAATATCAGCGTTCGAGAGTTGTCTCTGATTGAAATTTCATCGCGTGAAGCACGTACGCGTGCGAGAATTGTGCTTTCAGCCGTCGTTCTCCGCACGTGGAGGGTGAATCTCAGTCAACGTGTGGAATAAAAACGAGAATTAGTCTGCCGTTGGGAAAACAATTCCAATGAAAAACTTCATTCTCCCCTGCTGTCGTATATATATACAATTCCGTGGTTGACCCTTTTCGCCTTTTCCGGTTGCAATTCTCCCCGGGAGTTGCTCAATTCTCCTGATTCAACCGAACACACGCCACCTGAGGAGAATGCCTATTTTCGGAGGAGAAACCGGAGCTGCATGTTTCTGCCATCTCCCTTGGCATTAACGCGAGCCGCAAACGCAGTTGATTAAATGAAAACAATCTAAAATCTAGACTTGTGCGTGGATTTACTCTTGGCTTTGCGGACAAATCGCTCAACCCGACACCCCTGGGGGTTAGATGCGTTTGCAGACGCGTTTCTCTCGTTTCTATTCTCAAAATAGAATCGAATTTTTAACAAATACGAGGACTTTGTTAAGGTTGTGAATTTTAGATATTTCTGTCAATTTTAGACGATTTGTCAATTTATTTTCAATTGACCAGTTGCATAAACCCTTAGTTATTGAAGCCGCCAACAGATGGCGCAACCACTGACTTTCTTAAAAATTTTGTTTTAAGCGGTTTTAAGGCATTTCCGCTGCTATTTCATACTCGATCTAGCTATTAAACTTTTTTTTAATTAATTTGCTCATTTTTGACGTGCTGAAAACCAAAATCGGTGCAGCCATTCGCCGTAGAAACGTTGGAAAAGATTTTTTTATTTCAAAAAATAGTTTTTCACGATTCTACGGCGATTTGCTGAGCCGATTTTGGTTTTCAGCACGTCAAAAAATAGCAAAATAATTGAAGAATGCACGGTAGCTAGATTGAGTCTGAAATCCCAGCGGAAGTGCCTTAAAATCGAAAGTCTACGGTGGCGCCATCTGTTGGCGGCTTCGAACACTTAGGGTTTATGCAACTGGTGAATTTAAATCATTTTTGACAAATTTTTGGTTGTTTGTCTGTAGCATAATTCCAATGTTTTTTAAGGGGACACCTTATTTTCCCCAATTTCGTAAAAGGGATCTTTGTGAGTTTCCCTAGCTTGAAATTAATTTAAATAACAAATAAAAAGAGAGAAGTCTGCGGGTGATATATAAAATTAAATAAATTATGAAATGTGGGAAATGACTTGGTGTTTCTGTGACGATTGGAAGCTCAGATAAAATAGAAACGATCTAAATATTTACGCGTTTATACACCATGAAACGAATCTCTTGGTTTTCCATCACCATCCTGGGCAGATTTTAATAGTATTGTATTCCGTAGTTTTCCAGAAATTGCTGCCTTCACAAAGCTATTATTTTCATTATGACTAACTGTAAAAGAAGACTATACGTTTGCTGTCTGCTATATTGTGAGCCCTCAACCGCAAAAAATAAAACTCATCGAAACATCCAAGTTTTCACTCACGCGAAAAACTTGGCGAAGCAATTCCAATCGATCACTTTTGAATTAATACGACGTGCAGAACGGAAAAGCCAAATATTGACACGTGCGCCGAATAAAAAACTTGTTTCCTCCCTCTCTCTTTCTCGTTAGGCCAGAAACATCGACTTTATCTCTAGCGAAATGCGATAAGAGCGCAACATCATTTTCTTCACTCGCCCTTATTTGTGCATCATTTATTTGCCTCTTTTCCTTCCTGACTGATTTTGTTACAAATATATAATTCGGCACGTCGCGTCGCTGGCAGCTAGCTGCCACGGGAAACGAGACGTCAAAATATTACACGACACACAATTCTGTCCGCGCGCACGCTCGTCGGAAATATGGTGCGTCTCTCGCTCACCTTTGAAATAAGAGAACCCTGCGTCGTTGCCGGGATGAGGAAGCTCCCTTTGAACACAATTACCGCAATGGAGTTCAGCAGCAGCGAGGTGAAAAGGTGCCGATGCAGAACCACCCTCGGCACTCGTAGCTGCCTGAAATAATAATGATCATAACGAACAAGTGGTAAATTGCTGTGTTAGGAGATAGAATTTGGAATATGAAATGCCTCAATTTAAAACGAGCAGCAAGTTGGACCAATTAATTTAAGCTGATTATCTCAGAAATTCAGTTGTACACAAATTAAATAATTTCTTACATAAAATTAACCGTATAATTAGAGTGTTTAAAGGGAGTTTTGTTTCCTTAGATTAGTTTTCGATCAACTGCAAATTAAAGATCGTCTTTGACGAAGTTTCTGAGCCCACCAATCGATTCCTGAGGGTCGAATTAGGTAAAGTAGGTATTTTTTTCCAATCAAAATGTCCAGCGCGACGTGCGAACATTTTTCCCGCCAAAACAATATGAATGCGAGAATTGCGCAAGCGTGAGAGCTGGCTGGATCTGATAAAGAAGTCATTCGTACAGGCGGTCTCTTTGCAAGTGCTCAAACCAGCTCAGACGCATGCGCACTTCTCGCATTCATATTGTTTTGGCGGGAAAAAGGTTCGGACACGTTGCGCTGGACTTTTTGGTCGGAAAAAATATCCACTTTGCCTAATTCGACCCTCAAGAATCGATTGGTGTGCTCAGAAACGTCGTCAAAGACGGTTTTTAAATAGAGCCAAAAATTATGCTATCCGACATTAAATAAAATGCTAGAAAAATTGTTTTAAATATTTAATCTTGGATTTTTATTTTGGGAGATGTCATTCCTCTCGAAAAACAATCTATTTAGTTGCATTTCTCAGGCGTAAAGATCAACAAGGCAATATTTCAACAATCCGAGAGACTAGGGCTCTGTTAACAATAAAATATTGAGGAAAACATCAAATTTGCCTTCTAGGTTTCATTGTTGAAATTTAGCGGCTGTATTTATTAGTCTGTAGAATATACCTGTAAATGGAGAAGATGATGAGAGCAGGAACCAGGGCAATGACGCTGACCCCAAAAGAGGAAACGCTTATGTAGGCCCTATTTTGGTGGCCTTGGACGGTGCTGCAGGTCGAGTAGTTTGTCCACTCAACATTTCCGTCGCCGGCGTCCAGCCGATACCAAGTCCCGTCTTCCAAACAAATTTTGCTTGCTTGCACTAAAAAAGATTAAACAAGGCCACTTAGAGAATTAAAACATTTTAAAGAGACAGAATAGCAACAAAATAAAGAGACGAAAGGGTTAAACAAAATACCGGACTAATCCAATTCAATTCAAAAACAGAAGCTTTTCATTGGATAAAATTAAGGGTTTGGGCTTCAAAGCGATCCGCATTGAAATGAGATGAAAGACCGTTTGAGGACCACGGGGGCGTTTTGGTCAATTGCAAGGCAGCAGACGAGGGAAATAATTACTAAGCGGCGCTGTTTTTACTCACTGCAGGAGGGTGGCTCCGAGGTGAGCGCGATGAATGTGGGGCACGAGGCGAACTGCTCTTTCAACGGCGGGGAATCGCCCCAGCACAGCCACCCATCCCACGTCCTTGGGCACCAGCCTTGACTTGCTGCAAATTAAATAATATTTATGCTTCTCTCAATTTAAAAATAATATTACACTGTTACTCAATTCTCTGACAGTTTACGTTAAAAGAAAATAAATTGGAATAACACGAATTTAGTAAGCATTTTCATGATTTTTTCCAGAGAAGTTGGAAAATCGCTTGGAAATTTATTGATATTTTAATTTTCTGATATTGGATTGTGTTGCTAAGAATGTACTACCGAGAATTTTAATTTTCTCCTATTATAATAGAGTAGCCAGCGGGGACCAGATTCGTGCGACGCGCAGATATGGCGCGAAAAAACGGTCACGTGATATTGCGCGAAAAGAAGCAAGTTTTTGTCAATATTGTGACATAATTTGCATTTGTCTTTTGGATCGTAAAAACAAACTCTGGACACTCGTACGGCAATCCAAAGTGAGCTTTTTGTTTCCACATTCAGACGCCATCTTGGATCTGCGCAGTGGCAACCAATTTTATCGCACATCTGGACCCCGCTGAGAGAAGCATAAATTTTCCCTACTGGAAGCAAGTTACGTGTTAATAAACGAGTGATTTATTCAGTAATAACTGTCACAACTTTTTATTAGCTTAATAAACATTTATTTTCAACGTTCCCCATTCATTAAAAGTTGCTCTGCTTTGTAATAATAATTACTATCACTGTCATCACATCTAAACTAGCAAAATTCATTTAAAATATATCAGCGCTGAACACATTCACTGGATGAATTCGTTATTATTTTGCTCGGTTTTCTCTGTTTTAGCGTGTACCAAAATATTTCAATTTCCCCTCCGAGGGCATTAAAATTATTTCAACTGATTCAATCATCTGTTTTCCTCCTTTACGTGGCTGCTCAAGACAAGCAAGTCATTAGATACACATCTGTGATAGTTGACGAGCAAGTTTCCATCTGGAACCAAAACGAGAAGGCAAACGCGACGAGATGACGTTGAATCTGCTTATTGGAGGAATAATACAACGCATCCGCACCCTCGCCCCAAGGAATTCGTCTTGTTTGCGTTCATATTCCCCTGTACCGTGCATAATACACATTACGCTCCAGCGTGAAAATGACAGCGGCGTGAAAGCACACATATATGCGCGAATTAATCAGTGGCAGGCACTCACGGGTCTCGTTGGTGTTCGCCAGCATTTCGTCGCAGCAGAGACGCGCGTTGTCGCAGCACTCGAGCCACTTTTTCTTCGCCAAGTCGCTGCTGAAGGTTGACAAAAGGGGGTTGTTCGCATCTCCGGCGTCTGCAAAAACCTGTTTACAAAATTACGAGTGCTGAGATGGTTTTGCAAAATTTGTTTTTCTTATCTAGTTCAAAATCTGTTTGTTTTTAAGCGTAATAAGAACACATCGTGTGCACACTTATTTTCTTTTTTTTAAGAAGCTGAACTTTAATCAGAAAATTTGCTACAGCCTTTCAATATTATTTTTAGAATTTTTCTCGCATAAAATAAATTCTCTTTAAGAAATAATGCTCTTTTTTAAAGTTTATATTTCAGATCTGAAAGGTTTTTACAGTACTAAAAGAAGCTGTATAGGCTTTTAAGATAACAATCTCGTTAATGAAGAGATAGTGCAGGTAATTTGAAACGAAATTCCAAAAATAATGTTTCAATTGAGTAAATTATTTTCTTTCAAAGGAGAGTAAAAATAACGAAGGGAGAACATCAAAGCTATAATTTTGCTAATTACTTCCTGCAGAGGAAACGTTTCAGTATCTTTGATGAAAAGAAAAAAAATGTCAGACTTTCCTTCTGACCTTTTTGATGAGACTTGGCATAATGTGATTCACAGGAAGCAAGAAGTGCTTTGGATATTGTGTGATTTTTCTACTTGATAATTATGAGCGAGAGAGGAACAAATTGGCAGAGATTAAAGCGGAAAAGGGAGTGTGTTTGTGTTTCTTCTTCCCAACTCGAAGCAAAGTTGAAAGAAGTTTACAGCTTTACAAAATTACAAACTCCAACTTGGGAATTTGTGTAGGAAAGTTGCACACAGGAAAGCTCTTTTGTTAAAATCTTTTTCTCCAGGAAAACTTTTTTTTAAATAACTACTGTTATTTTACATGCCGATGTTGCGTAACTAGAACAAATTCATTTCAATTTAGCTCTGGTGAAAGTAGGTTTCATTCCAGGGTAGTTTAAAGAGTAGTAGAGATATTTTGCTTTATCAGTTTTTGCACTTTAATTAACGATAGTTAAGGGGGATGAAATTAGTGTTGATAATGAGACGTGTGAACCAATTCTTCAAGACATTCAGCAGCTAGAGAAATCAGAAATTTTAGCGCGAATTAAAGATTTAGTGACAAAAAATAAATGTTAAAAGGGTTAAATTATGGGGTTGTTTAGGATTCAAGGTAAATGTTGTTCATGTGGGGTTGGAGTCTACACTGTTAACTCTACGATTTGTTGAAAAATCCAAAAACTAGCTCTAAACAAAAACTGGTGATTATTTTAAAGAGGAATGATACTGCAAAAGCCTGGAAAATGCTTGTTGCCAATGCGTAAACTCGTCCTTTAGAATTCAGTTAAAGCCTAAATTGACCTAAGAAGCACTGTAATTTTTTGAGAAAATTGGCTGGAAAGTTAGCGTGCTTTTCAAATGGAAAGGGCTGTCTCCTTACTTGAAATCCGATTTAATTTCCAAACCAAGAGTTTTCCCAATAAGTGGCACACACCGTTGGACAGATCTCGGCGAGACGAATCGGAAGATGCCAAGAAAATATGTTCAAGCACTGTGAAAATTGGAGAAAATTGGCAAAATTTGAATTTTTACTGTAGGAAGGCGCTTTTTTATTATTGCAAATTGTTGAACAAATTGTTTATGGCATCCAACAATTCAAATAATTTTCAATTGTTGCTCTGTATCATTCCAATTTAAAAGGGTAAAAAAGAGGATATAATTTTTTTTGTACCAATATTTCGCAATTTCACTTGCCGATAATTCAGCATTGGGATCCGCACGGTAATGCTCAACGTAAACCCCAAACCATCATTATTATTAATCAAATAATCCTCTTAATCCGATTGCATAACAGTTTTAAATTAAAAATTCTCACGGTCTCATTGGCGCCCATGGGCAGGAGTTTTAGTACTCCGTTGAGGTGCAACCCTCGCGGCCTGGCCTTGTGGGTGAACGCCGCCGGCATCATGAACGTGTAGCACAGGGCGCAGGTGTGCTGGGCGAACAAGTGGGGCGGCAGAGTCGCGTCCCTCGTCCTGCACAGCCTTTCTCGCTTGTTCTGCACATTCTGCGTGGATGAGCTGGCGTTGTTCGCCGAGGCGGAGCAGTGCAGAACGCTGCCGAGAACAATCAGAGCTGCAAGCTGCAACACACATCACACGACTTGATTAAAAAGGAATCTTTAATTGTGTGGAGGCACTAATTAAAAATGTCACTTGCAGCGCTGATAACATCTTGAAATCCTGAGATTCAAAAGAGAATTTCCGACCGCAGTGTCTTCCTTTCACAGAAAAATTTAAATCAGGTTAACAGTCTAATTAAAGAAATGATACTGGAAAAGCCTGGAAAATGCTTGTTGCCAATGCATAAACTCGTCCCTTAGGATTCAGTTAAAGCCTAAATTGACCTAAGGAGCGCTGTAATTTTTTGAGAAAATTGGCTGGAAAGTTAGCGTGCTTTTCAAATGGTATAATGGCTGTCTCCTTACTTGAAATCCGATTTTATTTCAAAATCAAGAGCTTCCCCAATAAGTGACATACACAGTTGGACAGATCTCGACCAGAGGAATCGGAATAAGCCAAGAAAATATGTCCAAGCACTGTAAATTTTGGAGAAAAATGGTAAAATTTGAATTTTTATTGTAGGAAGGTCCTTTTTTACTATTGGAAATTGTTGAACATATTGTTTATCGGTCAATTGTTTAAGGCATCCAACAATTTAAATAATTATCAGTTGTTGCCCAGTATCATTCCACTTTAAGGAAAGCTAACAAGGGAGCGCCACCATAAAATAATTTGCAGCCTATTTTTTTAATAATTTCTGTTGGAAATTGTTATTTGGGAGAATTATTTAAACTGTACATGTTATACGATTTTAACCATCTATAGAAATTTAGGCAACCCATTGTCTGGACAAATCTAGAAGTGGAAACTCAAGCTTAGTATTGAAAGGAAATGACAATTTGTAACATATTGCAATCTGGAATATTGCCGCTTATAATATTTAATTTAATTACGATTGATCAATATTTGCTTTTACATGAAGAGACTGTGTATCTGAGCAGAAATTCGGAGGCTCGCTCCAATTATAGAAGCTTATTATATTTCAGGTTTGTACGTGTTTATACTGTTACGGACCTGAAGTTAATTCTGATTGGTGTTTTGATAGTTCAAACTCGCGAGTATGCATGATTATTTCAAACTTATTTGACACACACATGAGAGATGAGGGTTAATATCAATTAAAACTTTCAAGACTGCTAGCACGCGTAATAATCTGCTAATTTTGGCACCAGACGCTTGAACTGTTTCAGAAGAGGAATTAATACAAGCCAATATCACAACTTTGATCTCGAAAGTTTCATTCATATTTAATTTCTCATCCATGCGCAGAGTGTAACAACTGTAACAGTTCCCTTTGCCAAAAGAGTCAAATTCCACGGTTTCCCGCGGCTGAGGATGTGGAGTGGAGAATGTTCTCTGCGCAAAGTTTACTCGCTGCTAGTGCATTTCTCGCCTGCGGGCGTTCAAAAAAGACAACGGATCAAAGGGCAAACAATCGTGGCATTCACTCGCACTCTTGACAAGGACTGCGGTGAAGTCGGATCGTCTCGGCGGACAGCAAGAGTCTGGCTTGGAATAATAATAACGGAGTCGATTATGGGACGGCACGTACTATGTACTCGCACGCATCCAATTCCTATCCACGTGCACCATGCTCCAGCAGCTAAGCCTCGTTCAATTTAATTTCATAAGTCTCTCCAGACGACACATCTCCTCGACTCCCTGCGGAACTCGCTTCGAACTTCGGAGTTATTTGGTTGAGCGATTTTTCGAGGGAGTGATTCTACGATTCGTCGTGATATTGCGGAGTTTTTAAAATCCTTTCAAGGATGAAAGTCAAGCCACTTGAATAAGGTGACTGCTAGAAACCAGTGGAGTGCTAAAAAGCTAAAGAAAATACTCTAAAAAGCTTATTTTAATCCGCATCTTCATGTTTTAATTAACAGATAATTTATCGGATTTGTCAGAGCTAACTCAGCAATTATTATTGGGACCTCTTTTATTTAGAAAGAATAGATTTCATTGAAAAAATTAGATGTTTAGGGAAGGGGTGATAAAAAAAGCTCTCGGAAGTTTGGATTATCTTCTTTATAATTTAGATTAGGACCTTTAACAAAATTAAATTCGTAATCAGAACACAATTCTTAACAACAATTTCAAATTTGAATTCAATGGATTAACATTATTAGTGAAACGTAATTGACAAAAACAATTAATTTAATTTAATTGTGGACAACTTAATTTTAAGAAAATTTACCCACTTGATCAGAGTCCGTTACTGTTAAACGCTCAGCTCTTTAAGAATTTAACTGGTAGAAAATCCGGTGAAATCTGATTAAAATAAAATTCTCTCATTGTTGCATTACAAATTTCTAACGAACAGCGCCTAATAATAATTTATCAATAAACACTAACAATGCCCTTAACCAAAAATGAAAAACGAGTGCCGTAAAAATTGCGCATAGCTCAACAACCAAACGCGATTTTCCTTGTTGCAAGAAAAGGGCAACAATCAATGTGACAATGAAAATTTAGGTGTTTGTTGAGCTGTGCGCAATTGTTGCGGCACCAAGACGATGTTGCAATATTTACTTATTCACTTTCCTCCTAAAAAAATGGCCAATTAGGTCCAGCGGGAGCCAGATGTGCGATAAAATTGATTCCCAATGCGCAGATCCAAGATGGCGTCCGAATGTGGGAAGCAAAAAGCTCTCTTTGGATTCCCGTACGAGGGTCAAGAGTTGGTTTTTACGATCCAAAAGACACAAATTATACGTCACAATATTGACCAAAACTGGATTCTTTTCGCGCATTTTCACGTGACTTTTTTCACGCCCCCACTCCACCGGACGCCATATCTGCGCGTCGCACGAATCTGGCCCCCGCTGATTTGGTCTATTAAAAATTTGAAACGATAAACTTTCATTTTGAAAAGAATATGCAGATCACAAAATGTAATAGAGTCCGAAATATTAAAAATTAAAAAAATTAATACAAGGTAAAAATATGTTTGCCAATTATGCTATTGTCTCTTCTATTACAAGTGATTGTAACAAGGTAAAAATATGCACTTTTAACTAAAATAAAACAGATTTAGTTAATTTTAGTTTGATTTTTGAAAAACTATATTCGAATTTTCCATGTTAAAGTATTTGCCGTATTTGCAAAAAAAAAGAATGATTCATACTTGTTGTATTATTCATTTTGTACTGGTGGTGTTAATCGGGATTAAACTCTGCTCTGCGGCTAAATATTTCTAGTTCAGAGAGCCATGTGACAGCACCGCAATAATAATTTATCTTAACTCTAAACGGCGATTGCGCGACTGGGCGCGGACGGACGCACCTGTCAACCGCAAACCCATTATTCAGAGGGCTAGCTTGATTTGAAATTCAACCACACTCGAAAGCAGTTGTTGGAGAACAAGCACCCCATCGGCTCGATTACAATGGAAAATTGGTCGAGTTTGCTCACACGCGTATGTATATCCGGGTCCTTGACAGCGACGCGCGCTATGTTTTTGGCGCCAGGTTTTCATTTCGCCCGGCTAAAGAGACTTGAATCGCAACTGATGGTGACAGATTATTAGAATTCTGCTTTTGCACAAGAGGAATTTCACGAGCTTGTTCGCGTGACGAAATTCACTTTTGTCTCGTTGGCTCTCAGCAGCCCCTCTCTTTGTTCCAGCCAGCTGCGATGAATTTCGCGTCAAATCTTTTCATCTCGTGCCACTCGTTCACGCAACACAGCCCGTTTTATTTCTTGAAAAAGCTCTCGTCGCGTGGCTGGCTGGAAAAAGTGAACGTTTTATTGCTGGTGCCCAGTATTTTGCTCTGCTTTTAGCGCAGCCTTTTAAGTTTTTAGTTTTTCTCGCTTGGAAGTAGAGCGTTTGTGTTCCGCTAGGTGCTTAAACACTTACATGACGACTCTCGCAAAGCGGCTCTAGAAAAAAAACGGTGCTAACGATCGCAGTATTTTAAACACGTCCTTCATGTTTGCGTTGGAATAAGCGGTACATTTTCCGGAGAAATATGAATATACAGAATTCATCCTTTTGGAAAATTGACACAGTTTTTATTCCTCATTTTGGTTCTTGAGCTATAATTGAGGCAAATAGCCAATTTTTAAATTAATTTTGGTTTTAACCAGCGGGGTCCAGATTCGTGCGACGCGCAGATATGGCGTCCGGTGGAGTATGGCGCGAAAAAACGGTCACGTGAAAATGCGCGAAAAGAGCCAAGTTTTCGTCAATATTGTGACATAATTTGCACTAATTATGTCTTTTGGATCGTAAAAACAAACTCTTGACACTCGTACGGCAATCCAAAGAGAGCTTTTTCAGACGCCATCTTGGATCTGCGCAGTGCGAACCAATTTTATCGCACATCTGGACCCCGCTGGTTTTAACTCAACACTTATAAGGACCGTTATCTCAAATGTCTCTAATTTTTAAAGAAAATGAAAATGGATGTAAAAAAACAGTGAAATATTTATTTGGGTCAAACTTAAATTTAATGACAGCGAGAATCAAGTACATTTAAAACAGACCTAGAACGTAAGTCTCATATAATTAGATTTAAAACTATACTCGCCTAATTAAAATGGTTCTGCATGCGTACAAAAAACAGACAATCCCTTCTAAACCCTTGATAAAAATTTTCTCTCCCGTAAAATATTAAACTGGCTGTCATTTTTAGCCTTCCTCGCTTACATTTAAACTGTCACGTTCCGCAAGCATTTATCAAAAAGTCAGCAAATTGAAAATTTTGTTCTTATTCTCCGGGAAATCCCATCACTTATACATATTACGCACGTTGGGCGTTGCGAGATATACTAAAGTCGGCGCTGACACCACCCACACCTCGTCCCCGAAAAAGCTCGCGTGCCGACGCAGGGCTGAGCGGCAGACGCGAGGGAGAAATGACAAATTGAACTCACCAGCCAGATGATAGCCATCAAGTTCATTGGGAGTGCCACGCTCTTCTAGCCACTCTTCCTCTCCGCCAACTTCTCAAGTGACCCCTCTACCGCGAGGAACGAATTTGCGCTCCACTCGTAGCTGAGTGAGTGGAATTTTCAATTGCTGCACTCCGCCTTTTTAATTATTACCGCCCCCGTGAAAAGGAATGGGGAAAACACTCAGACAAAAAGTTTGTTTTTATTTTACGCTTTATTCACAGGCTAATTGGTAGCGAACTTGATTAGCTCCCGGCTGTTCAAAATTAAAAAAGTTTAGTAGCACTTTGATATGCAAACGAACCAACCGTATTTCTAAACTCGGATTTTCCTCTCCTTGCATTTTGTAGACCGAACGTATTTTCTTTGTCCCGCATTATTATCAAAATCAATAAGTGTATTACTAATTGTCACCTCCAGCGGAAAATATCCTTTGTTGAGTTTTCCATTTTCTCCAAAAACAAAGGAAATTTGAGTTTTTTCAAAATGATCTTTATTATGGTTCTGCTAGGATATTTTGGCAATGCGCAAAAATTCAGCTTTAATTTTGAGGAAAAAACAGCCGAAAAACAAATTAATAAATTACTCCCCATTTTCGCGTTTCTATCCTAGTTTAAACCCTCAAAAAGGAATAAAGTTTTCGCCAAATTTTTAAATAATGAAATATTTAAAAACTAATCTTTATAAACTGAAATTTAAAAACCGAATCTTTTGTCTAATCAGCTGCAGTATAATTTATTTTTTGAATTTATTTCTTGGTCATTCAACCTCTAAATAATAAATGATATATTATAAATATCCTAAAATAAATCCAATTTTGTCGGAAAATGTGCTGTGATTTTGAAATGCAGTTTTTTTAACAAAAAAATTTATGGTTTTGCAAATTCCATATTTGATAGAGTTGTAGGAGCGGTAGCCGTATGAAGTAAAACACTCAACTACTGATTTCTAACTTTACTTCTTACTTTTTTAGACTGAGTGAACAGACACTGGCCTAAACGGCTGGCCGTAAAGTGCGTCGCGAAGTAGAGTTTTATTTGAATCATATTTATTGCTGTGCATTACTAATAAGGGTGAAATTGGGTTTGCCTTTATTGTCAGAGTTTATTGTAAAATGTAATATCGATGAATTGAGGAAACAATTAGTCAGCTAATTAATGTTGTTAATTTAAGTACATTTTGAGATGGGGGAAACTTCTGGAGGTTTTCAGCACCATCTTAAGTGGGGGTGAGAAGTCACAAGAGCACAGGGCGCACTAGCACAAAGTGGGGGAGAGAGTCAGAGAGAGTCAGAGCCACCACAGAGTCCAATAATTATTATTTGCTACAGAAAGCATTGGATCAGGTGTATTTTTCAATCATTTTCCTCTCATCGCGAAATCTAACGAAGGGGAATGCCACGTTTTAGGGAAACTCTTCATGCGAAATGAAATGAAAATATTTAATAATAGGAGCTAAAAATAGGAGCTATCGATCACCATCTAAAAAGGCATGCCAATTTTTCTTAATTCAACCCTTCATAACATTTTGGAAGAGTTAGATTTTTTTAACTTAAATAATGCTCATTTTAGTGGACTACTGATCATTCTTCTTTAATTGTTATAGTTATAGTTATCACGAAAATATCACGAAAATCGATATTTTATATTTATGCTGATATTTAAAATTAATGTTGTCTTTGATGGAAAGTTACACCTTTGTTAAAAAGAGGAATTATACTGGATAATCCTTGAAAATGCTTGTTGCCAATGCATAAACTCATCCCTTAGGATTCAGTTAAAGCCTAAATTGACCTAAGGAGCGCTGTAATTTTTTTGAGAAAATTGGCTGGAAAGTTAGCGTGCTTTTCAAATGGTAATGGCCGTCTCCTTACTTGAAATCCGATTTAATTTCAAAACCAAGAGTTTCCCCAATAAGTGGCATACACAATTGGACAGATCTCGACGAGAGGAATCGGAATATGCCAAGAAAATATGTTCAAGCACTGTACATTTTGGAGAAAATTGGCAAAGTTTGAATTTTTACTGTAGGAAGGTCATTTTTTATTATTGCAAATTGTTGAACAAATTCTTTATCGGTCAATTTGTTAAGGCATCCAACAATTTAAATAATTTTCTATTGTTGCCCAGTATCATTCCACTTTAAATTGCACAATTACTTCCAGCTTTCCCATTTCACAAAAGGAACTTTAATTTACTCAAAGCTCTGAGCCCAGCCCAACAATCGCGTTTGAGCTGAATCAAACTCATGGGAGCGCAACAAAGGGGAAATACATATATTACTAGTTTTTGATCGCACAAAGGACCAAACGAAGGAAATTTCTGACGCAGCACGTGCAAATGGCTAAAGTCGGTCGGCACAAAGAGGGCAAGCAGGTGAACGAGCGAGCGGAATTATAATTATTATTATATAATGTGTTTGCCGATGGGAGCTGCCAGCGAGAAATTTCATTTATGCCGAGTGTGAGTTTGCCTCTCGCGTACTGGCACGTGCCGCAGATGCTTTTGAGAAGAAGAGCAGCCGGCTGCATACTTTTCTATATATTATACAATCGTTGGCAATTCTGGTTGATGAGCACGCTCGGCGACTTCTACCAATTTGCGTGGAAATAAAAGCAGTGCGCAGGGAAGATTATATTATGCACTCAGCGCAGCAATTGAGACGGTGACAATATCGCAGTGAGTTGTTGATTGAGCCAGAAACGAGAGTATTACGTGGGTAAGAACTCCGTTGAATGAAGGAATTATCCTCCACGTCACGTCACTTTTTACGACCTCATCAGAATATCAGAATGGAGAGAGAATCCTCTGCACGTGAGAGTAAGTCATTTCACCCTACTTTTTCTCCTCGTATAAAAGCAACCTTCCTTCTCTGGACTGTATTTTTTGTAATATTTTTGAAAACACAATTAATTAATTAGAAAAATGTGTGTTTAGTTGGTCTAACCTGGAGAATCCACCTCATGAAAATTATATTCTGTTATACTTTGAGCAAAATGCAGTTTAGTCTTTTCCAATTTTTTTTAGAAATTGACCAGTTGCATAAACCCTTAGTTATCAAAGCCGCCAACAGATGGCGCAACCACAGACTTTCTTAAAAATTTTGTTTTAAGCGGTTTTAAGGCATTTCCGCTGCGATTTCAGACTCAATCTAGCTATTTTGCTTTTTTTAATTATTTTCCAATTTTTGACGTGCTGAAAACCAAAATCGGTTCAGCCATTCGCCGTAGAAACGTTGGAAAATATTTTTTTATTTTAAAAAATAGTTTTTCACGATTCTACGGCGATTGGCTGAACCGATTTTGGTTTTCAGCACGTCAAAAATTAGCAAATTAATTGAAGAATGCACAGTAGCTAGATTGAGTCTGAAATCGCAGCGGAAGTGCCTTAAAATTTAAAGTCTACGGTGGCGCCATCTGTTGGCGGCTTCGAACACTTAGGGTTTATGCAACTGGTGAATTCACAAAAATTCGGAAATAAATCCCGTAGCCTCATTGGAAATTAAAAACGCGTAATTCCTCCATTCAGCAGCTATAGCTATTTAATTTGTTGAGTTTGATTTACAGATTTGCAGTGGGAAATTTCAAGAGATAAATTCTTTTCAAAATTTCAATTATACTACGTACTGAACCTGTAGTCGAGATCCGCTGATGGAATACCGTTCCTTTTGGTCCAAATTTTATATTTATATAAAATATTATATAAATTATATAATATAAAATAAAATATCCCAAATTTTCATCGAAGAAAATGGATATGTCTTAGGAAACACCATTCAATTTTATTTAATTACCTCATATTTATTGACACCGGGGTCCGGGTTGCGATCTGTGTTGGTTCCCGCCGGTCAGAAGTCAATACGGCGTCAAAATAATGGAGGCCAATCAGGAGACAATCCAGCGGCCAATCAGAAGCGTCAAAAAAGACCTAATAATTTTATTCTTGCTTATTTTGTTACATTTCTTTTAGCCTGATGTGCCATCTAACGGTCGATTCGCCAATTACCAGCGTAATCAGCAGTTAGTAAAGAAAAAACAACAAAAATATTCATTGAGCTGAAGGCAGTTTCATGAATTTTCCAAGCCGATTTAATTTTACGTTTGAAACTTTCCCGCCGCACTCCACCAGACGCCATATCTGCGCGTCGCCTGAATTTATTGGTAAAATTTTCAACCCTCTGTAGAATAATTTATAGTGACCGTCTAAATTGAGTAAAAACTGTAAAAATTCGTCTTTATTATTGAAAAGCCACGTCTAAAAATGCCAACACCATACCACCCTCTGCTCAACTAATGAGAACTCTCCTAATAGTAAACAGCAAATTGCAACAGAGGTCTACGAAAGCGTATCATTTATTGTTTTATCTATCTACTCGTTTCCCGGCGCATTCCAGCTGGAGTGAGTGTATTATTTTGGCCCAGAATTCACGCGCGCGAGCTGCACAAAATAAATTCGTCCATCGGCGGTCGCTCACTTCTCCCCCGTGCTGTCCAAATATTTACGCACGAAAACCTGGCCGCGGCGGAGCACACGCAGCCGCAGAGCCCGCTGTTTATTTGCCTTGCTAATTAACCGGCGGTGTCAAAACACACGGCTTACTTTGACAAGACCGCTCCCTCCCTCTCTCCCTGGCCTGCCGTGTCCTGCGTAATAGACTTGTTGTTTTTTTTTCACCCACGAGAGCAGCCAAGTGGGTGCGAATAATGCAGCCGACGCGGCCGCTTTTATTATGCGCGTCAATTAATTTGCCTGGCGTCGTCGCGTTTTGCCCCCGGCATGATCAAAACAAAGGACCACGAAGGGATTATTGCGTTGTCCAATTACCGCAAGAGCCGACATCAAAACACGAATTGCACACACACAGCCGCGGTCATATTTTACTTTCAAATTTCCGGCTGATCTAATTAGCTTATTATTACGCCCAGCGTGCGTCCAAGATCACAGGAAACATTGCTATAATATACGCATTACTTTTACGGGATCATGCATCATCTTAATGAGCTATAAATCCCTCCTTTGGTGCTGAAAAACTCCCATTAGACCATTTAATTAAGGTTTGAAATTGGAATCTCGTTAAGTGAATCTTTGCATGACGAAAATTTCCAAAATTTTGCATTAGAGAGCTCCAGCAATCTGGTCCTTTGAATCTGTTGTTTGTGAACCTAACAATAATTCATCTCCACCAGTTTAATTTCAGATTTAAATTCAAATGGTGTACGAATTAAAAAGTGAATTTCCCTTTTGGTAAAATAAATCAGAGCTCGAATTTGGAGACGATTTACTTGGATATTAAGACGCCATATCTTGCTTCTTACCCGATTCTGTTCTTTAATATTTTTTGAATAAAACAAAATTGATTTTCTGATTTTTTTCAATATAGACCATTAGACCATCTTTAAAGGGGGTCTTTCATACTTATTTTTCTGAACAGCTGCTCGCGGAAATATAACTTGCTATTTTATGTAGTGAAAATCAAGTCTGATAGAAGAGAAAGTTTTGTATAAAATTTGCCCTAACAATCATAGGCGTACATAACCTCCTATATATTAACTAAAACACGATTCCATTGTACAACGTTTGAAAAGCGTAAAACTTTGCAGCCGACTTTATTCTGAAATTGGCTGCAAACCTTTCCAGAATTACTTAGGGTTCTCTGCGTTCCAAGTTAGTGCTCGTGAAAGAAGTGACTTTTACCTAACAGGAGCAAACAAATTGTATTGTAACTATTTGTGCTGTTACAAAAATATCTCGACGACAGATAGACCAGAATGGATACATATTTGCTCAATCCCAAGGTGAATTTCTCTATAACATGTCAAATAAAAGTCCCAAAACAAACACAGAAACTCAGTCAATATTGTGAATTTCCATTATTTGTCTAAATGAGGAAACGATGCGATTTTTTTCCGTTTCTGATTGCCTCTCATCTTTATAAAAACGTCAGGCACGTGGACGAGCGCTCTCTTTTTCTATGAACCGACGTTACAGACAGACACAGACAAATGCCCCTATTCATCATCAAAAGGAAAATTCGCTGTTGTGTAATGAATCTTTTTGCAAATTCAATGAAATGGCCCTTCACGTCAAATACAAATTTATGTCGCTCAGATGTTTCCACTTCCAACCTTTTCTGTGAATTTCCCATATCAACAGAGCTGCCCTAAATCTTGATCTCGTGTGGATAGAAAAGGGGGAATAAATATTCCACGTTGCACACACACCCACCCAGTGGGAACTCTCGGTGCTGCGCGGATTCATATCAAGATCAAAACCCATCGCGTTCGAAAGCAGCGCGCTTTTGCAAACACGGTGTGCACGTAGACCGACCAGCACGTTTGTGACCACACACACACACACATAATCCAGTGCCGGCATGAGGGCATAAATAATCAATCAGCCAGACGCGGATCATCTCGCACAAACATTGTGAGCACCCTCTGACAAACATCATCATCGCCCGCCAACGTTTGCTTTGTGCAATTTTTTTCACTGTTTGTTCTGGCCGCTGACCAAAATGACGAATCGAATTTGGGAATTTGTTGATTTCACTGTAATTCGCTCCCCCATGGCTCACATTTCTGGAATGAAGTAAAATTTTAACACTTGGAACAATCACATCGCTTGCATTGAAAAATCATTTTAAAAAATAGAAATTTAATTTAAAACCACTTAAAGAGTTTTAGGAAATTTTCAATTGTTCTTCACGTGCCATGTAAAATTTTTCAATAATTGTAAGTATTGCTATTTTTTTAACTGACACTATGGGGCCAAATATATGCCCAAAATAGCTTAATGTGGTTTAAAAAAAGACATTAATTTTTCTTCCAAATCTGCCATTATTTTCGGCTTTTTCTCAAATTTGAACAATTAAAACCCTAAACTAGCAGGAGAACGTCGTAAAGACGGTGTGTTATAAAGCTTCAAGGAAATCATTCAACATTTAAATTCTAAAATATGACCGCAGTTATTTCCATCCTTTAGCCCCTGCATTGAGACGACCTTTATGATAAACCTGTAGAAAAAGATTGTTAATTAAATTACGATGAATAAAAAAATGGTTCTTGTACAGCCATTTTGGCCACATACCGACAATACTTTTAGTCTCGGTTTAATAAAAAAACCTTTTTCTAATATTTTAAATGACGTACATTTGTGTTTATTCTCTTTTGCGGCTAATAATTGGAGAGGGTTATACTTGTGACTGATTGTAAGAATTAATGTTTTTGAAACAGTCATCTGTTTAAAATTAAGTACTATTTTATAATGATCAAAATTAACTTGTTAATAAGCAACACAGGATTGTTAAAATCTGCAAAAAAGAACCGTTTCTGTTGGAAACACCAACTATTAATAAATTTCTTTAGTCTGCAAACGTCCACTGAAAATCAATTCATATGCAGGGAATTTTATGAAAACTAAAAAATATTTAAAATGCCGACATTCGAGGTTAATTTTTCCATATTGTTGTAATTTATCTAATTTATCAATTAGTCAATTCTTTGAAGAGCAGAGCTTTCGATTTTCTTTTTATTCCATCCCCGTGCATGGAAACAGATGAACGAAGAACCATTCCGCTCGAGTTAATAATTTAAATCAATCAATTTCAACATGAAACGTTTCTCATTAATTGTTATTCTTGTCATCGAAATGAATGGGATCCAAAATAAACCGCTATAATATGCCTACGTTAAACCTCAAACAGATTCTGCGCACCTTCTCGAGAATCCACCTATATACACGAAATTCGAATCGCGCTCGTGCAGAGCAACAATTATATAGCACAGCCCCCAATCAGATTCAAAATAGAGATGAATAATTGAAGCTGTTGGCGTAAACAGGAGCACTCCCGCGCGCACTTGTGTGTCGCTAAAGCCATTAGGTTCGTCCAGGAACACCCTAATTAACCCTTTATCCCCGGTGCGTTGCGGTCTGTTAATTGAAAACCGACGCTGCAGAGTCACGTCGCACGTGCGCGGA
Source organism: Cloeon dipterum (assembly GCF_949628265.1). Classification (NCBI taxonomy): domain Eukaryota; kingdom Metazoa; phylum Arthropoda; class Insecta; order Ephemeroptera; family Baetidae; genus Cloeon; species Cloeon dipterum. The sequence continues at coordinate 27,876,114 of NC_088790.1, forward strand.
TCAAATGGAATAGAAATCAAACGCGACGCTAAATTGCCTAATAGCGAGCGAGTCAATTAATGCATTCGCGTGAAATTTCAGCCAGCGCGATGTGATATCGTGTCGCGCGCCGTCTTTCCTTACTTTGCTCGTAACTCGCCGAGGGAATCATCGTGCGCCTGATCAAAATTGCATCAAGATGCCATCAGCCCTTTATAGATAGACAGGCTGCCGACTTAGATTGATGTCGCATTACGAGCTTGTTGATTCGTTTTTAATTGACATTGAAATTTTCGTTAGTGAGTAGTGCATATGGGCCTCAGGCTCAATAAAGTCTTAAAAATGTCCATTAAGATATTGAAAGCTGTTCTTTCATTAATTTTTTTTGTGGATGATTAATTTACCAATATGAGAATCTTACTGAAAATTCTGCTGAATAATAGAGTAGCTCTAGAAATAATAGTTTTTGGAATGGGTTTGCAGACTTCGGATTTTTCATCAAATTTATTGTTTTTTTCTGTAATTTACAATTAGACCAAAGAGTAGTTGGGTTTTCGTTTTTTAAGGACTGTTTTTGACGAAATTTCTAAGCACACCAATCGATTCTTGAGGGTCGAATTAGGTAAAGTGGATATTTTTTCCGTTAAAAAAGTGCAGCGCAACGTGCGAACTTTTTTCCCGCCAAAACAATACGAATGCGCGAACTGCGCATGCGTGAGAGCTGGTTTGAGCACTTGCAGAGAGACCTATATGAATGAATTCTATGTCAGATCCAGCCAGCTCTCACGCATGCGCAGTTCTTGCATGTACGTTCATAGTGTTTTGGCGGGAAAAACAGTTAGCACGTCGCGCTGGACTTTTCGGAGGGAACTAATATCCACTGTACCTAATTCGACCCTCAAGAATCGATTGGTGTGCTCAGAAACGGTCTTTAAAGTGGAATGATACTGGGCAACAATTGAAAATTATTTAAATTGTTGGATACCTTAAACAATTGACCGATAAACAATTTGTTCAACAATTTGCAATAATAAAAAACGGCCCTTAAGCAAATGAAGTTTATTAATGATTTTAATTTATTTTTTTGCAACAAAAGAGGGAAGGAAATTCAAGTTTGTTTGTTAAATTAGTAATTATAAATCCTGACCTACCTGGAGACTCGGGGAATGGCCACGATTTAATTGGTTTAATTTCTGTTGCGCTAAGAGCACAAGCCCTAGATTGAGGTGATCACGGCTTCACACACAAGATCGACAACATATTGTTATTTGAAAATAAAATCATAACAATTAAAAGATTTACGGTTAACATTTTAATTCAATAGAAGATAAACGGACGTTATCCCCGTTTCTCTAAAATCGTCACTTATTTTCTTTTGAACGAGTTTTGCCACCACTTCAGCGCCTTAACCTTGGCCTCTCATGAAATAGGGTGAAACAGTGACGCCGGGAAATAAATATTATGCTGAATATAGAGCAACAAGGAAAAAATCCGTTTTTAAGTTATCACACTCGAGTGAAGAATTTAATTCAATCCTGCTCAGAGAAATAGAACGCGCACATGCAACAATTTCTAGTGTGTCAACCCTTTAATTTAATGATGCCTTCTAACTAAATTTAATCTTGAATTCAGTCCAAGTATAATAAAGTTGTTTGAAAAGGTGCTGAGAGCTAGTTGCTAGCTCATTTAAATAACAAAATTACATGAACTGGATGCTGACCGCCGCGCCGTACTCCATGCAGGCTTCAAAGCCGTATCGGGTAGCAATTCCCAGAAGAGCACTTAGGTTGGCGCGTTTTGCTGCATGTCGCTCGCGGAATTCTAATCAAATAAGCATTAAAGCTGGCTGCACTTGCGCGTATATTTTCTCAGAGCGCGCGTCTCTCCTAAATATGTAATCAACCCCGGCGCGACTGGCTCGTAAATTATCTTTCACTCTCTCTCTTTCGCTCCTCTATCTCGCTGGGGCAAATTACAAATGCAGTCGTGTTTCTCGAGGACGCAAAGCCGGGCGTGGCTGAGAAACGTCAACACACACGTCTCGCGGCCTTCCTCCGCCAAAGTGCGGCGCTAAGTGATCTTAACCACGAGCACCACTCTGGCTTGCTTGCTTGCTTGCTTGCCCGCATGCCAAAAGCAAGCGCGAGCCTTCTCCAAATTTTTGTGTGAACTTTTCGGACACCCTTCTCATCCAGCCCCTTGAGAAAGCAATCATTCGCCGATGTTGACCCAATGGCCGCCGGAGCAATCGCAGACTTCTTCCTGTTTATTCAAAATATTGGGTTTCACCGTCAAGCGAGATGTGTGAAAAAAACTGCAGCCTGCCCAACACTCCTTTTTTGCCTCCAACGATTCCTGGGAAGATTTCTTAATGGTTTTGGAAGTTAAATTTTTACAATTTCTTTAAACCTTCTACAGAGATTTCTAGGATGAGTTTAAATGGTTTCAATAATTAATTTTGAGCATTCTAATCTTCTCTGGGTTTTGATTATTTGATATTGGACGATTAAATATTATTTTTGTTGAATTCTGTCGGAGAATGTTCCATATTGTAACAATTAAAAACGGACATTTTATTCCCTCGCTGCCACGAGCGTTGTTGATTTATTTCTCCAACTGTACTATGAAAACCCTTAATAGGATTTTTTTTATTAACACACTGGTTAAAAAATTTATTTTTGTATTTTTTACAATTAAAAGGGGGGTTGGCTTTAGATATTTTTAGCCAAAACTTGTTGGAGAAATAAATGGACTCCTGGCAGTGAGGAAATTCAATGTTAATTTTTTATTTATCGTCAAAATTTACTAAAGCCTTTTCTTGAAACGTGGATATGTATTTGAATTTGTTTTTAAGATAGGCATATTTTCTACGCTCCCAATAAAAAATTTAAAATTTATTGTTAAACACTTAAAAAAATAATAGTTTTTCGACAAAAGGGGAAATGACAAAAGGGGAAATGGAAATTGTAAAACAAATTGAATATTAACAGAAAAAATTACCGATTTTCCGTAACAAATGATTAATCTCAATTCAAACTAAATATCAAATTTTCGTCGTTGAAAAAAACCGAAATTTTAGTTGATGAATAAATAAGTAAAAACATTTATTGATTATACTTTTCATTCACATTTTTAAATTTCAGTTGTAATTTGATCAGTCTTGTATTAGGTGGTTTTAAACGAATTGAAACAGTTTGAAAAATAACCCAAGGAGGTTTTAAAAATGGAAAGTTGATTGTCTTCATTTTCCAAACGTTTGATTAAATTTAAATCATTCAGAAACCACAGAGTAAATCATTTTTGGCTCGGCTCACAATCAACAAACGAGAGGATAAATTAAATATAAATTTTCAACATTGTTATTTGTACATGAATGTGGTAAATTATTTCTGTATTCGCGTTCGTTATTGATCTCTGCCGGCAAAATTTACAAAGCAAACAAAATGTATGAAAAAGTTACATTTCACAGAATGGAATATCAAAGTTGGATTAAGTAAGTCGACCGATTCAGCGGCAACTGTGCGTTCCATTATCGCCAGTGCGGCAAAAGGAGAATGCAAAAGTTAACGCAAAAGCGATCGAGCAAAACTCTCCTCGGCTTCAGCAGCCATTCAATTTGCAGCCACCATTGTGTGCGGAGTGCGCGGGCAAAAAATGAATAAAACTGCGCGACGAGAGAGAGAAGAGAGAGGTCATAACCGCGGTCGCTTACTCCACCGAAAAATGTTCACGCGCGTGAACATTTTTTTCCGCTGATACGCCATCCCCATCCGTGCGTGAAAATAATAGTCTCCACCGGACAGAGAGCTAACAGTGGAAATTGAAATTGAAAGTGCGTAAGGCTTAAATAAATATCTGGCGGTGCTAAACGAGCGTGCAAATTAACCGCGTTTGCTTTTTCTCGCTGGCCCGGAAACTTCATATACATATGTATCCGGATGGCTTAAGTATGCCCTAGACGTGAGGCGGATCGGATATACGAGCAAAGCTGGTTTTACGCATTAATAAAAAACCTAACAGAACAGAGGGAAGTGGAAAAAGAGGTAACACTGTTTTAATTGAATTTCATTCACAAAATTGCTAGAAATTATTTTAGAAGCATTTATTTTGTTAAGCACACTGCATTTTTAAGGGAAAAGCTCGAAATATTTATTATTTTGGAAAAAATTAATATATAACTGATACTACACAATAAAATTGTAAAAGGTGTCTATTTTCTACCGAATTATAGAACCTGCAGGAACAAAAACTTATTGTTGTCCTACTTCGCATGATATTATCATTCTTTACCAACAATGAATTTTTCCCTGCCTGAAGATTTATGTCAAAGGAAGTTCTTTCAAACGATGACAATGCTCCGCTAGTATTTTACGTTCGATTGTTTTACAACCCTTTCTAAGAACTTTGCCGATTTTCCAACAATTTTCCACGCCCCCTTTTAGAGTGGTATATGCGAGCTCACTTGACCGCAAAACACCAAGACGGGTAAAGCACAAACAGGCCTTTCCGCCGTGGAAAAGGAAGAGCTCTTCAAGCTGGAGAGACTCTTTGCACCCGGCGGAAATTGGAAGAAGAGGAGAGAGTGCGCAGCTTGCTCCAGAAAAGGTCCAGCAGCAAGAAGTTTGCGAATAAATATAATAGGAAGGATAAAAACTTTCAATTGGGATGCTTCTAATGCAATTTTAGTGTTTGAAAGTATGGCGATTCTCGGCCGTGTTCGGACAAGAAAATTGAGAGAGAGAGAGAGAGAGAGAGAGAGAGAGAGAGAGAGAGAGAGAGAGCTTTCTGCAAAGTTTTCTTTATTTTTCGCACGTGCTGAATAAGTTTAAATTGTGTTACAAAATTGTGGAGAGGTTATAAAGCTAATAACTTTTAAGAAGACTACAAAAAATAATGGTTTATCAAAGAAACCACTCGAGGCTTTCAACTGGTTGATGCAAAATCCGGACATTTTATTTTCTCTTTGCAAAACAGCTCACATAAAATAGGTATTGATTTTAATGCTCCATTCATGATTTTCCTCTCCTGAAAAAGATTTACCAAGTAGTGTTCTTTTAAAATTCTCTTGATCGTCTTATATTTTTATCCTAAAATAAGGCTTCGGTAAATTTGCTAGGTCAAAACTGGTCGGGAAAATCAATTTTGATGCTCCAGGCAACAAGGAACTATATGCAATTGACTTGTTGTATAAACCCTTAGTGTTCGAAGCCACCAACAGATGGCGCCACCGTATACTTTCGAAATAAATTTAATTTTAAGGCACTTCCGCTTGATTTCAGACTTAATCCTGCCACTGTGCATTCTTCACTTAATTTGCTTACTTTTGACGTGCTGAAAACCAAAATCGGTTCAGCCATTCACCGTAGAAAAACGTTGGAACAGATTTTCTATTTCAAAAAATAGTTTTTAACGATTCTACGGCGATTTTTTAAAGTATGAAGCACTTGTGGGAAAATGATTTGTTTCAACAAAACGTTTTTATTGATTTCCAATATTAATCTACGAAATAAAACTCATTTTAGCTGAAACATTTAATTGGATTGGAGTGAAAACAAAGTAAAGAAATTTCATTAGTCAGAGTAAAAGTTCACACCAACTCTTATACATAATTGATTAAAATTCCAACTCTCTCCGTCCGTCCGTCCGCATGCTTAAGCTTTTATATACGCCCACACTTTTTACACGCGGAAATACCACTTTGCCTGCTCGGGCCCCTCGAAGGCTGGATAATCCAACGCACTCGACCAACAATTCTTAATCAAGCAAGCGTCAATGGTATGGAGCCCCGAAATAGAGGCAGCTGCTTCGTCACAGATTTGATTTGGCAGCGGCCGAACCGAAATCGACTTGTTGCCCAGCCCTAATAAAGTCGACAGCTGGATTCTGGATTGATTGTTCCGGACCGACAACAACCGACGCCGCCGACAGGCTGATGGCGAATCGCGATTCGACCTACAATCCAATTAGGACGGCATTTTCGATTATTTCCCAATTCCTGCCGCACCAGGACAATCTAGTATGGAATCTGCTGGAGCAATAATTTGGACGTTTCATCTCCAATCATTGAGCTTTGGGAAGATAGGTTAATTGGTTTTTTAATAATAAAAATTGGAGTGTCGAGTTTGTGTGGAATTGTTCATCAGCAATTTATTAAACGTGATTGCGGACAAAAATATCAGATTTTATGATTTGTTGTCTCTTTTATATTCATAAAATGATAAAGTGTAGGTTAAATTTAATCTCCGTGATCAAAATTTATATTTTAATCATTCTGTTAACAAAAGGATTTGCTCTCACAGCCTGTTGAAGTAATTTTTCTCGACTCAACTCTATATTCGCCGTTAATTATTTCTCCCGTGTGGCAAATCTCCTTCTTTTTACACAATTGCGCCTTTCCTCCCTCCTCTCATTCAATTTTCCCCTTCATAATTTACAGAATTTCCTTTTGAAATATTAATTTTTGTCATAAAACAGCCTAGCATTGAATTGTAATAATTCATATTTTAAAAGCGAATGTGCTCTCGGATTTTCAGGGGAAAGCAAATTAAATTTGGCTTGTTTCCCTGCGTATTATTTGCGGTTTAGACATCCCGCCCGACATGGCGTACCTGCCGGTTGCATAGCTCGGTTGACGGCAGGCACTGCGCTTGAGGTCTCTTTCTCCGAATCTCGCTCCAACTTTGTCTTTGAGCCGGAGTGGAGAGAGAGACAGGCAAACTTTTGCGACTGGTCTATTTATTTTTAAGGAGCCCTCGGGGAAAGTAAGCAAAAAAGTGGGCGTCAGATTGAGACCTTTCTACGCACAAAATGCACAGTTTCCTCGAACACAATTTACATTCTGGGGTGGAATGGTTTTTCCGTGACGGATGAAATTCCGATACGCAGTGCTGCATAATGGCTTTTCAATTTCTCCACGCCAGATTGGACGGAAAAGGCCTCACGTGTCAGCCAGAATACTGCAGACGGTGATGTATCGATGCACTGAATTATTATTCGTCCAGCAGAAACTGTCATCGTTTGAATCAGAGGAATAATTGATCAGTCAAAGTAAACACAGCATTTTCCAATCAAAACAGTTTTCAATTTGAGCCACGCTCCCAGGCTAAACAAATATCGGTTCGTTAATTACGAAAAATAGTGCCTAGAAAAAATTAATTAAAACCAATCCTCCATGGACAACATCTAAAAGTTCAGAGAAAACAATGGTCATCTTGGAATTTGGACTTTCTTAGAGTTTAGTGGCATAAAAATTCGGCTGTTAATATATTTGAAGTTTAACATGGCATAATTTTCATTTTGCGCGAGTAAATTAAAATCACGCTTTAGAGGAACTAATTTATCGCGCATCAATGCTCAGGGGACACGTTCGTTCGCTGCAAAATCCACGCTGGCAATTACGGCAAGAGCCATAAAACGCGCGAACGCAAACAACGTTAGCCGGCGGCGGCGGCGGCGGCAGCGGCCTGGACTCTTTTATTAGCTCTCGCAGTGCAATAGCGGCGAGCTAGTCCGGCCGCGTTTTGCTCAATCGCACTAAACTAAACGCATCTCTCTTCATATATGACGCCCCTTAAATCGCCAAAAACGGCCCTCTGGAACATTAATTGCGGATTGAGTCGGGCAGCTCGTTTCTATTGACTGCGGGCGATCACATCTTACTACTGGAAGATATATAAGTTATATCTGTATATAAAAAAACCTTAGTAATGAACGCCACATTCTAAGTCATAATTTATTTCATTTGGGAAGTATCTTCATATATTTTACTTACAGGGTAATTAATTTATTTTATTAAAATATGAGAAAGGAAAAATTCTTACTCATTTGTTCAAAGCTTCAGTTTAAAACGCACGGCTCTAATAAGGAAAGTAAAGATTGGAACTGATTGTTGGTGTAATTTTTTTTATTTTTTGTAATATTCGATTGTTTAGTACTTTTGCAAATTCAACAAGCAACCCAACACAGGAGTGGATTACGGCACGGAATTTTAGCTCGACCTTGAAACACTTTACAATGCTATCCTTATGCCCAGCGTTGCCATTTTCTTTCAAGGTCGAGCCAAAAAACAGTGCCGTAATCCGCCCAAAAGGGTAGAGTCTTTTACTTTTATCGAATCGTACATAATCGATACATACTATTCTACTGTGGATTGGTACAGGACAACAATTGAAAATGATTGTAATTGTTGGCTTAATAATGCAGCTGATTCCAATTTACTCCAAAATTTGTATGACTTATTTGATTCCTCTCGTCGAGACCTCTCCAACAGTTAATCAACTTTTCAGGGAAACTCATTGTTGAGCAAAAATATAAGATTTAAATTTTTGAAAGGCTTGCCAATTTTGCAGCCCATTTTAGAAAAAAATGTACGACATTGGCTAAAACTTAATCCTCAAAAAAGGACTAGTTTAAGCAATAGGCAACGACGATTTGCGGTGGTTTGCTCTTTAACCTTTCATAATTGAACCTGTTATTCAAGCAAAATTCACCACCAGCACACCTTTTCAGCTTTTAGTGAGGACAGGAAGAAATTTCCTCGTTCTAATGTAATTTGAGAGCACGTCACAAAGTTTTATGATTAATATTTGCACAAACGCGGCAGTTTGGCACACATCAACTTGCTGAAACTCCATTGAAAACTTTTTCTCATTTTTTGGCACGGCTTTGAATCGATTATTGGACTTGAATAAAATTTCAAATATCCCTGCTCTCATCAACATCGACAAGGCATTTATCGATTTTATTTTTATATTTTTACTCCTTCCCTGTGTTTTCTGCCCCGTAGAAACTCATATATATCATTTCAAATGCCAAGAATGTTTTAATGAACCGCCTGTTGCTGATTTCTCATTTCGTTTAACCTTCGCGGAGAGCTCATATAAAGCAGAGTGCAGCTCGCGGTTCCCTGATTTCAGTTTGATTGCACCAGATGGGTTCGTCAGGAACTTCGTGCATCATTTGCCTGCCCGCGTCAGCTAAACTGGAAGGCTTTGCGGAGTTCGGGCGATCGTTAGTAGAAATTTCCTGTGAAAAAAAACGGCGAAGCCGGGAATTTCTTTTTTTTTTAGCGCGTTAGCAGTTTGCAATGAATATTTGACGAGGGGAAAAGCGCCAGCAAAAACATATTTGAGTGGTTTTAGGTCGGTTGGGATGTTTTTGTTCTTTGCAAGGCTTTCCGTAAACCGTTCTGTTTTTATTTTTTTATTATTGAAATATGCAAAGGTCGCTTTTTCAGCCACGCCGAATGCGAACAAATAATGTCGAACGCTGTTAATAGGGCGTATGATCACATTCCGTTAATTAAGTGGCCGTGATTTCACTGGCAAATGAACATCAGCAAAGCAGAGCGAACGAATGGATTGTTTCCCCTCAATTTGTGTGTCGCGCGTAAGCAAAAGCAAACAAATAGATGCTCCTCTTTCGCACGATGAACGTGGGTGCACGTGTAATCCTCTTTAGAGCAAAAGTAAATAGCAAAGCATTGTGGAAAATTTATTCCAGGCGCGGTCTCGACACACAAAAAATGTTTCGAGGAGTCTGCGAATGTTCAATCAACTTGGATTTGAGATTTAAAAAGTTCCTTTTCTTTAAATATCGTGCTTCTCCTTTGAGAATTTTCTGCGAGGTCAATTCCTCGAGAGAATTCTCGTGTAATAAAAGAAATTTCTGGCTGATTGATGAAGCTTGCTAAGACTTCCATCCCTTTCAATATGGTCTCCTTTGGTGAAGCGCGGGCGTCAATATCGCAGCGAACGAGACTCGCGACGTATCTTTGCAATGTGCAGTATTACAGAAATTAATTTGTTCTACGGTGTGTTATATCCCAAGCGGCGGATATTGTTGCTTTGAGCAGGAAAGTTAATTCATTGGCACTGAAATATCACAAATTGCAAAAGTTTGTATCAGTGGAGGAGCACCTAAAGCGCGGAACTGAAAAAAATAAGAGGAAACAAGATTTTTTTTTCATTTAGCGCACGTGATTGGTGCAACCGAGCGAAAATTGTTGCGCAGAGAGACGTGGATCAGCGTTCTAAATTTAAGTGCTGCTGTTGCACGTGTAGCAAAGTCTTGTGCTGAATGATCAATCTCGAAATGTGAGTTGATTTTAACTGGGGTTTTGTGTAGCGTGAAATTCACTTTTATTTTTAAGATCGATTTAAAATGATTTTCCCTCTGGAGAGTATTGTTCTTAAAATTCTTAAAAATTAAGTGATATGGATATTAAGGTCGTCGATTGTGATAGGTTATTGATTAAGACAAAAATAAACCATTATATTTTATTGCCATTATTGCGTTAAAATTTTGGTTTTATATTTAAGTCATGCCAACAGTTTCCAGCGAATGAAAATTTCATTTTATTATTTTGTTGTGCATTTGACGGCCGTTAAAAAACCTTTAAAATTTTTTGGGAAAAATCAAAATACCGAAAATTAAGCTAATTTATTCAAGAATCATCTCAGAAAAAATATCTTCTTCATTTTAATAATTTCTATAATTTTTAGAAGCAAACTCGGACTCTGCACTGAATCAAGGGAAAATATTTAGGTATGTATTTAAATGCCTGGAAACATATTTCGATTATTTTATCTGTACGAAATGTGCGTTCGAAATAAATGTTTCAAAATTAAGTTGAATCGTTAATTTAAACTTTTGGAGATGAAATCATAGTTTAATACCGTCAATAAAAACATTGTATTTTCGTGCATAAATTAATTAGTAGATTTCAGAATGCAAAACTAAAACGTCTCATTAAAATTAATTAAAAATCAGAAATTCAAAATGTTCGCTTTTTCGGAAAATGGCCCTCCCTTTAAAATTTCTTCTAGCTGAAATTATACGGAAGAAAGGTGAGTTAAAAATATGGTATATATTTCCATTTTACCCGCAATTAATTTTTAAATTAAAACCAGACCGGTAGCATAAATATTTAAATGCTAAAAAATAAAATCTCTAAATAGGAATGAGAATAATTTTCCTACCAATTAAAAAAATATTTATTTCTGTTACATAAATACTCCAAAATATTTCACAATTCTATTTCGTAACGCACAACAATATTTGCATCTTGTGCAGAAAACCACTTTTGCTCTTAAATCGAGACTCGATTTCTTCGGCTGCGCAGTACGGAGAGAGACGCTTGCATAAATGCGGTTCCGAAAATAAACGCGCGTGTGTTGGATAAAGTTGTCAGCAGCGAGACGGTCCGAGGGCAATCAAAGTGGAAGGATCATGGGAAAAACGTGTCCGCGTTCGTTCACTCACCAAGAGTCCGGCGACGGGCGGAGGCATCAGCGGGCGTTGCGGAGCGGACGGCGCGCGGCCACAGAGTGTCTCTACCCTGCCTGCCAGCCTGCCTGCGCCCAAACGCAGACACGGGAGCATGCGCCCCCCGGCCCCCTCCGGCGCCGCTGCCGCCTCCGGATCGCGGCCCAGGAGCGGCGCGCGGACAAAAGCGGACTTTCTTTCACGTCTTTTATACGCTGTTGCTCTTATTGTCCAGACCGATTTCGGACTCGGTCAATGCCGAATTGCTATTCTCATACTCCCCTTTGACCCCCAGCGCTTTGTCCCGCATCGTCAAATGGAATTGCGGATTGCTCCCGTGACTATAAAGGGATGTTGGGAGTCGTCTCGATGATTAAAAATGTATCAAACAGTGAATTCAGCTACAACAACAGTGTCTCATTAAAACTGCAACAAATGCTTCCTTCAAGTGTGTTTCTTTGATCAAAGAAAGCACTTCACTCTTGTTTATGTTTGCGAGGATGCTGTGCCGTTTTGCAGCAATTTCAAGCTGGTTGCGTACTCCAGGCTCTGTAATTAGAGCTAACCTCTTCATTACGCGAAATGTTCCTTAAGTGCTTCGCAATTAACTGAATCGTAAGCAGGGTTCGCCAAATCCCCATAAGAAATATTTTTTCTCAACACCCTAAATTTGTTTTGTTGATCTTAAAGTGGAATGATACTGGGCAACAATTGAAAATTATTTAAATTGTTGAATGCCTTAAACAATGACCGATAAACAATTTGTTCAACGATTTGCAATAATAAAAAAAGACATTCCTACAATAAAAATTCAAATTTTGCCAATTTTCTGCAAAATGAACAGTGCTTGAACACATTTTCTTGGCATATTCCGATCCCTCTCGTCGAGATCTGTCCAATTGTGTATGCCACTTATTGGGGAAACTCTTGGTTTTGAAATTAAATCGGATTTCAAGTAAGGAGACAGCCATTACCATTTGAAAAGCACGCTAACTTTGCAGCCAATTTTCTCCAAAAATTACAGCGCTTCTTAGGTCAATTTAGGCTTTAACTGAATTCTAAGGGACGAGTTTATGCATTGGTAACAAGCATTTTCCAGGCTTTTCTAGTATCATTCCTCTTTAATTTTAATTAAGAATCATCTTGTATGATCTCCTAAATCAATTGTTGTTTGCTCATTTCTTTGACTGTTCAACTGTTCAAGGAAAGGAATGCTCGGCGCGTTAAAGCGGAGAAAGCAACATCAGCACTGATTGTTTGGCATAATTTTCGCGCGTGATGTTTACATTTCCACGTGAACGTGTTTCACTTTCGACGCCCATGCAAACGCCTCGCGAGCGCGATATATCTATTTTAGCGTGTTCCTTATTCTCTGCCAAAGTTGCGAGCGCCGGGGAAGGAAGCGCGAGTGGAAAAATGAGATTATTTATGTTCGCTGCAGGCGGAGGAAGGAAAAATAAGGGAGATATAATCCAGGTTGAATCAAGTGCAAACCAACTTTTGATGACGTTTGCTGAATGGAATTCCGCCGCAGAGAAATATGGAGAACAGAGCGAGATGCAATCTGGTTAGCCAACTTTTCTGAATTTCAAATTCACAAAGTGGAATGGTTGATGGAGGCATAATTCGTTTTTAAAAAGAAAGTTGCTTCGGCGCGGCATCATTAGGATCTATTAGGGGAAAAATATGCCTCGAGTCCTAAAATAAGATTACATTTATTTGGTTCTCTTTTCTTCTTCTTCCGCTTGCATGCGTCGCGACCAACTTTCGCTGCAAAAGTTTGACGTTTAGCGTCACCGCTCTGCTCCCTTTGAAATCTATTCCCATCTCAAAACCTGTCAAACTCAGACGACACATTAACAATTCGTGGACTGGAGATCAAATGAAGTGTGATATAGAATAATAAATAATCGTCGTTCTTAAAAGTTTAGGAGCAGATGATGGCATAAAAGTAGCAATGCAAAATTCATTTAAATCTAACAATTTTAAAAAAAACACTAACAATTAATCAATATTCAAGAAAAGAATACAACAAAATTTTGCTTGTATGAGTTTTCAAAGATTGCACGTTTTCTAGTTTATTTTTCTATCTTGACTTTAATTTTGTGTCAAAGGAGAGTTCTGAAACCTAAAATTTTAATTTTTTAAATCAGCCACTATTTTCTTTCTCTTTTTACTTTCGTATTGGAACCGACATTTCTCTTGGTAAAGATAGTAGTGACTATCTATTGGAAGAAAAATATGCCTCGTGTCCTAAAATAAGATTACTTTTTTGGTTCACTCTTCTTCTTCCGCTTGCATACGTCGCAACTATAACTTTCGCTGCAAAAGTTTGACGTTTATATAGCGTCACAGTAGTAGAGACTATATATTCTTAATTGTTGGTCATTCGTCTTTTTGTATTAATAACACAACAAACAACTATCTAACAATCTACCTAACAACCTGGAAACGGGTTCCTAGTTTTATGGCCTTTGAATAAAAAATGTTGTACAGAAAATTTGTGAAAATCCTTGTTATCTTTAATTCAAATCCTATACAAAAATTGGGGAGGAGCTCAAATTGCCCAGGTATTGTCGTTTAAATTTGCGAGTAAATTGGCTGTAAAGTTTGCATGCTAATCAAACGGCGCGCACTGTCTCCCTATTGAAAATCAGGATCTCTTTCCACAGTAGGGAAATTCACCTCAAAATTTACACAACACCCCGTTGGATAGATCGCAACAAAAAGGTGAAAAAATGATTGATTAACTGATTCTTTTTTCAGTCCTGTGTCTATTTCTGTACATTGTAAAATAAATAAAGTGCAATTGTTGCTGAATCCCGCAAATAATAGACTCAATAATGAACCACTTTCTATAGCCAGCTATGCAAAATGTTCTTTATTGTTGTCCTGTAAAGCTTCACTTTGGAAGGGTTTAATTAATTAATTCTTATTGAGTGAACCGTGCCCATCTCACGTTAAAATTTTCAGTCAATTTGCCTGGATATTCACACGTTGACCTTGCAATTTCGTATAGTAATTAATTAATTAACGTTGTACATAAATAAAATCAAGTAAAATTAGTTTTATCTTTTCATATTTTATTTTTGAATTTACACAAAACAATACATAAATTCTACAATAATAATCATACATACTCAGCATCAATATACAAACTTAAAAATAAATAATGGGGGCGACACATAAATATAAAATGCATGACTTTATAAAGTAATACAAAAGCAAAAATGTAAAAGCTGCTTTTCAGGATTATTTTAGAAAATTTGGAATTTAAAATTCTTGAGGTTAGGAAAATGAACGGTCATTAGGAGTAAATACACAACCAATACACATAATGATGGTATTACAAGCGGTATACTAAAACGCAGCGGCAGCTAATAAAATTAAAAGTCGTCAACTCTCGCAAATAAACATTAAAAAGCCAAACCCCGCGTGCTCAGTCTGCTTTGAAATAAAACCCTCGTCGAGAGGGAACGCGCGTCAGCACTTACACAAAAGTGGCAAGTATTCCTGCAAATAAATGTAATTCGATAAGGCAATCGCGCTCATTCAGACACACGTGCGTGGAACATGATTTTGGCATCTGAGCTGTTTTTCCTACTCCAGTTTCGATTCCACTTTTTAAGCAACAAACAACAGACGCGTCCATTAAATTTGGATCGATATAGATTTCGGTCGGTTAAAATACAACAACTACTATCTCGTTATTAATTATTAATTAATCACAGACGGAACACACATCACTGTGCTTTAATAGTGTGGTATGCAGTTCGAGGCGGCGCCGCCAGAGGGCGGACGCATTCAGAGAATCCACGGCTGCAGCATCCGCAGGCTCAGCAGCACGGCCAAAAAGATGTAGCTCAAATGATGGCTTGCCGCTCCACTCGACACTTTGTCTTTCGGGGGTGCTGAAATTTAATTTTTTAATTAATAATTAAGCTCCAGAGTGAAAAGGTCCGTAAAAAATGTTCATAACAGAAGAGGATTGTATTTAAAATTAATTTATTTAATACTAATGAAAAAACAAACCACGTAATTATATACCCGTGTTTAGCTATTGCAGATAATCAGGCAATTATTTTAAAAAGGAAGTTTTCCGTTAGTTATGGACTGAAATTAAATCAGTTTCCTCAGTTTTACGACTTGACTGACGGCTTTGTCCACAATTTCAAAGAGCAAATTTTTATTGCAGTTAAATATACTTCATCAATCACGCGATTGCATTAAAAACCATAAAAACACGAAGCAAATTGAATTACATAAAAACTTCAATAGCACGTGAGAACATAATAAATAATATCGTACCAGTAATTGTCTTCCAGGGTTTTGTAGGCGTCGGCTGCGGCAGTTTGCTGCCCGTGTATGGCCCATTGGTGGTCGGCCTGTACGGCCTCTGCGACGGAGGCACCCTTGTTGGATATGTTGGGGTTGTTCTTGGCAGGCACGATACTGCTGTGAAAATGCCAAAAAATTGGTTAAATTTTCATCGTTTTTATTCAGCTAATTTTTCTAGAAAAATCCAAAGCGGATCTACATGACAATAAAGGACCTTGCGGAACGGAAATAACTGGCAATGAACTACTGAACCGATCCCGTTTCCTGTTTCAGACGCGAGCTTTCGGTGGTTTTGATGTTGCAAGTTTTCAAAATTTTCGGTTATGTAACGAATAAAAAAATTCAGACCTTTTCCTTGTTTCTGGAGTTTCATGCCTTTCATTTCGACGTCCCACACACGGGCGCAGTGCGGGCCGGCTTCCATGATGATGATCGCAGAGTCGGACATGATTTTTCCAGCGAAGCATTCGTAACTGTTGCCGATATCCTTTCGCTGCGTGTAGGTGTAGTTGTGGCCGTTCTCCTGCCACTGGCCCAAACACCTGTACTCGCGCTCTGCAAAGCGTAAAATTGCGGTTTAAAATTGATGAGGCAATATTGGGTAATAGAGAGGACGAAAATTAAAATTAAAATAAAACGGTGACGAGATGCAAAGATGGGCGGTGTAAAATATTTAGCTAATTAACATACAAAAGCGGTGCTTTACACGTACAACAATGATGCGCATGCAGAAAATATACAATGTGTTACAAAATGAAGTGAGTAAAATAAAAATGTGAGAAAAGAGAAACGAAATTTTAATTTTTCCATTCTTCTGCTAATTTAGTTTCAAAATTAAGTTTATTATGGGCTGACAGGGCAACTCTGCCTCAAATCAGCACAAATCCATAAAGTAATTTATTACGAAACAATTCACCAGTTGCATAAACCCTAAGTTTTCGAAGCCGCCAACAGATGGCGCCACAGTAGACTTCCGATTTTAAGGCACTTCCGCTGCGATTTCAGACTCAATCTAGCTACTGTGCGTTCTTCAATTAATTTGCTAATTTTTGACGTGCTGAAAACCAAAATCGGTTCAGCCAATCGCCGTAGAATCGTGAAAAACTATTTTTTGAAATAAAAAAATCTTTTCCAACGTTTCTACGGCGAATGGCTGAACCGATTTTGGTTTTCAGCACGTCAAAAAAAAAGCAAATTAATTAAAAAGAGCAATATAGCTAGATTGAGTTTGAAATCGCAGCGGAAATGCCTTAAAACCGCTTAAAACAAATTTTTAAGAAAGTTTGTGGTTGCGCCATCTGTTGGCGGCTTTAATAACTAAGGGTTTATGCAACTGGTCAATTAAGGAAAGAATTTCAATGCGAAGAGAGATTTTAAGGCGTATATTAGGGTTACAAATCTCTGATTGAAATTTTATTTATTTTTTCCATTATTGAAAAATTAGAAGTTATTTTGTGCGGAAAAGTAATAATTTAGCAAACTGATTTATCGCAGGTTATTATTTCCTTTTCCATCAAATTTTATAATCTTAATTTAAATACGGAATATATTGTAATGCAAGTTTTGATTAATACAATTTTATCACTTGTCTAGGCTTTATTCCAGGAGGAAAAAATCCAAATTTTACAAGTTGACACTGTTTAGATTTTTTTTGTCACCCAAATACTCTCTCCCTTTCCTTCACGTCTCTGAAAGACTTAGAAATTTTAGAATTCACCATTTATTTGATTTTCCTTACGAATTCTAAAATATAAAACTTCGTTAGCTCTTTTGAAAAGAATAAGTTCAATGCGCAATAAAAACGGTTCTCATTATTGGTGCTGCCTGCTGCAAACAATTTAGGTGCTGGAACGGAAAAAAGCACTCAAACACACACACGACCAGTGGCTGGTCCGTTTTGTCGCGCGGACAAGTACCTTCTCTCTTGGTCGGAAAGGGGTTGTACCTCACCGGCGGTCTATAAAAGGACGGCGGAGGCGGGGGTGGGGGCGGAGGCAGGGTGGTTTTGGGGGGCGGCGTGACCCACGTGGCCCGGCTTAGGTTGCCGTGGGTGCGCGGAAAGGTCCACGGATCGTACACCTCGCCGTCCGCCTCCGGAGGCGGCGTCGGAGGCGTCGGGGGCAGGGGCAGGTTGCGCGGCTGCAGGTGGTCGAAGCGGCTGAAGCCGTAGCCGCCGTACGAGCGCGGCTGGTACTGATAGCCGTAATTCGGGATTGGATAGCCCGAGTTGTCGTACTGCTCGGGGTCGAACGGGGGCCGCGAGGGGGCCGCCTCCGGAGGCGGCAGCTCGTCAAACAGCTTCTCGTGCGCGGGGTGCGGGAGTTCGGGAGCGCTCGAGGAGGGTGGCTCCGTCGGGAGCGGGGTGGTGGTCGGCGGGGGTGTGGGGGTGGTCGAGACGGTGGAGGGTCGGGGGTCGGAGATGTGGTAGATGCGTCGCGGCTGCTGCCGCCTCCAGCGAGACACGCCGCGCGTTGCTCCTCCAGCTGCAAAATGTTAATTCAAACCCCGCGATCGCCAAAAGTTTTTTTTTTAATTTGTTATTGTTTTGGTTAGTATGACTATGCTTGCTGCATGGTTAGTTTTGTTATTAAGAAACCCAATTTTCTGTTATTTACATGTTGTGGATTGTGCTAAACTTGGGAATTTTAGTTTTATTGTAAAACTTTTTACTAAACAAATGTAAATGTTTAAAAACCTGACCGTTAATTTAGTTAACAAAAATGTGGATATGTTTCTAAAAATCTATTGAAACTTTCCCAGAACAATAAATCCCCCCAAATTAAAAATAAATGATTAATTTTTCACCTTTAAAGATAATTCAATTTTCCATCAATTTCCGCGTATCTACACTGCCCTTTCAGATTCAATCCTGCCACTTATGCATTCTTGATGTAAAAAGATTTAATTTGATGAGCTCAAAACCATAATGGGTTCATCAGATCTCTGTAGAAACGAGGCTTGGAGTGAAGAAATAAATAAATTTACAAATATTCAATGGTTGACCGTAACGGTTCCATACAGAAAATAATTAAAATGGCCGAATAATAACCCAAATAATTTTTGTTTTTAGAGATCGATTCTTTGTTATAAGCTGAAAACAATATCTGTCTCTTTCATTATGTAAAAACTACTTAACAGTCTCGGATTTTTGCCGGAAAATTGAACTAAAATTCCCAAGTCTAGCTGTTCCCTGCCCTTTTGGATTTGGGAGTTGTTGCGATTGCTTACCTTCGAACACGTCGGCCGGCATTGTACAGTCGTAAACGGTGAAGAACATGATTTCAGGGTTGTTGCAGTCCGAGTAAAGCCTTGCACAAAGACGGTCGTTGTCTGGGAGACTGCCAAGAAACTCACCGGAAATCGGGCATGGTGACTCCTGAATGGTGTCGATTTCTAGACAAACAAAATGCCAAACTGATGGTTAACATTGGTCTTGCGAAGAAGATTTTTAAGGATGAGAATTTTTCGGGGGTAAAACTTACTTCCATGGGTTTGCCAACCATTTGAAGAGTGGTCGAAGGCATAGTCCAAGCACATGCTCCCGTTGAACCTGTCGCTGGTGATTCGGCCTGCAATAAATTACGTAATAGGTTAGCAATTTGCTTTTCTCCCCGCAGGGCGTCTGCGCTCTAGGTATATATATTCGCATATATGCAGAGAGATAAAATCAACACAAGCTAATTTCAGATTTGCTGCGTGGGTTCCATGACTCTCTCGATATTATTTCTTGCACGTGTGTGTTTCTTTTTCACTTTCGCTGCTCGAGCGGGCCGAACATCCTCGCGGAATTTTAAAAGCAATCCGCGCGAGCAGGTATGTCGGAAAGGGTATGGATGACGCCTACGCGACATTCTGTGTGCTGGGTGCGAGGAGAACACAACCCAACTCAAATTGGACGACGTCCAAATTAAGAGACAATATGAGGTGGACCGGAATGAAGGAACACGCACACGCGGAAAAAAGTGGCTAAACTCACTCATTTTCAGCTCCATCACGTTGTTGGCCCGCCTCGTCATCCACATGCAGCTGTACCGGTCCTCCCCACTGAAAGATGTATTTCGTTTAAAACTATTTTCTCTCATCTAGATTAGATTTGAGCTAAAATTATTTAAAAGTTTTTCCAAGTGAAAAACTAAATAGGATCTGATTATTTTAGATCAGGAGAATCTACAAATTTATTTTATGTAACTTGATTTACATGAAATAATTGACCAGTTGTATAAACCCTTAGAGTTCGAAGCCGCCAACAGATGGCGCCACCGTAGACTTTCGTAATAAATTTAATTTAAGGCCCTTTCGCTGCGATTTCAGACTCAATTTAGCTACTGTGCATTCTCCACTTAATATCCTTTCTTTTGACGTAATGAAAACAAAAATTGGTTCAGCCAACCGCCGTAGAATCGTGAAAAGCTATTTTTTGAAATAAAAAATATTTTCCAACGTTTCTACGGCGAATGGTTGGACCGATTTTGGTTTTCAGCACGTCAAAAGAAAGCAAATTAAACGAAGAATTCACATTGGCAGGATTAAGTCTGAAATCACAGCGGAAGTGCCTTAAAACTAAATTTTATATCGAAATTATACGGTGGCGCCATCTGTTGGCGGATTTGAACAACTGGTGAATTTACAAAATTAATTAAAAAAATAATTTTTCTTCTTCTGAGCAAAACATTTCAACTATGGTCTCGTTGTGGCACCAACTGTGCTCATTTCACGATTAATTATTTTACTAACCACTGGTTTCTGGTGTAGATGCCGAACTTTTCGCTGTTTTCGCCCATAGCCGGTCCGACGCATTTGATGTTCGAGACGGAAAAAGACTTCTGGTCGCGATAGGTGAGCTGGTTGCCGTTGACTTGCAGATTCTCCCAGTGTCCTTGTGCCCATCTTGGGAAGCTGCAATAAAAGTAATGAGCTCGACCCGCAATAAATAACCCCGTGCGTGCTCGTTTATTTCTTTCTTTCTTTCGGCGAGCACCCGTCGGCATTTTAATTTGACCTGCATCCGCTTTTCGGGCGTTAAATCACGCGCAGTAATTGAAAAGCCCCTGCACGAATTATACGAGGCGCGATTTATGTGTGTGGGTGCTTTGACCTTTTAGTGAGAAGTTTTTAATGTGTGCTCAACGTGTTTGTTAGAACTTGGCAAATGTTCTTTGATTGAATTATAATCAAATCTCAGGAAAAATTGTTGGGAGACGTCAGCTACTCCTGCAACTTCGACCATTTTTCATACTTTTGAAAAATCATTTCATCGTTTAGTTTTAAAATGGACTGACCAACTTAAAAAATTATTTTCTTGATATTAATTTTTTATCATAATTAGCCAAAACTGGAGAGCTTGAACTTCTTTAGTTAAAACCAAGTGGATTTGAATAAACAAGGAAATTCTAATTCCAATTTGCGAGGCGAATTTTTCAGCATTTACGAAAGAAAATCTTTTCGCAACTAGAGCGATAAATAGCAGGATTTAATCTGATATATGAAAGGGACTTAAATTCGGTGTAGGCATTAGTTAGCGTCTTTGAGCACTAAATGATAATTGCAATTTATATTCAAACTTTTTAACCCAACATTATTCCCTGTTAAATTGTCCAAAGTCAAGATTGTTAACATTTATCTTGCCAACTTGTAACATAATGAATGGGAAAAACTGTCAACTATATCGCGCGACGGCAGAAATGATGCTGGTCATTATTAGCCAAAAAAACAACATCTGGGATGAAGACTCACCTGCAGGAGCTCTGCTCGACGGCGTCCGGCCAGCGGGTCTGGGGCACCGGGCTGAGCACCATCGTCTCGTGGCCCCTGGTGGCGCTGACGAGGCCCGTGATGCAGGTCGAGTCGCCCGAGAAGGCCATCCTGATCACTCCGGTGCGAGAGTCCTCCTCGTACAGCTGAAATTTATGCAAATTGAGCAAACGTGGAGGCCAAACACACAGCGCTTCCTTTGAAACCAGCGCAGATGTCTATCTAAAAAAGCGTAAAAAGTGTGTTTTGCGAGCGCGCTCTGCCACCGGGGAGGCTTGCCGCGCGCGCGGAATGCGCCTTAATTGGCGTTTAAAGCGTTTCTAGTTTGGTGACATATATTATCATCCTTCGTTTTACGCGGAAAAATGACCCACACTGAGCACTGGAATGGAATTTCGCCAAATCGGGAGAAAACTTGGACACTTATGTAAATAATGTGATGATTAAATCTGCACCAATTGAGATTCAATTATGTTATGATGTGTAAGTAATTATTAAAAGTAAAGCGAAAACTATACCTAATACACAACGATGTAAATTAAACCAGTAGTGATTTCTAAACTTTATTACCGGGGACCAGATTTGTGCGACGCGCAGACAATGGCGCGAAAAAAGGGTCACGTGAAAATGTGAGAAAAGAAGCAAGCTTTCGTCAATATTGTGACATTATTTGTATTACTTGTATTAATTGTGTCTTTCGGATCGTAAAAACAAACTCTTGACACTCGTACGGCAATCCAAAGAGAGCTTTTTGTTTCCCACATTCAGACGCCATCTTGGATCTGCGCAGTGCGAACAAATTTTATCGCACATCTGGACCCCGCTGTAAACCTTGATGAAAAATAATTTTTACAAAGTGTAAATATAGAAAAATGTTGTTCTATACATTGTAACCATTAATAAAAACAAATCGAAAAATAATATATAATTTAATTTTTATTTTCCCATACTCGGAACGTAAGGAACACGTTTGACAAAAAAGACCCCGCTGTGCTCGCACTTGAAAAAAAATAATGTGTGTATCCGCGGTGTTTGTGAACCGTGTTTTGCGAATTCCGAGAGCCGCCCCAGTGCAAGAATGCGAGTGTGACCACGCCTAAGCCAGCCTCTTTTTCCTTTGCGCGTAAATAAATTACCCGGCGCGTTCACTCACACACACACACACACACACTCTTACTGGTCTTCTTCTCTTCTTTATTTGCGTCGGATCGACGGCGGCACGACCACTTGTTTGGAAAATTACAAGGGCCCATCTCTCTGGCGGCTCGAATAATTGCGCGCACCGCAAACATGCTCCGAATGCGAATTTCGCACTTGGTCCTGCTTTGCTTGTTAACTCTCTCGCGTCGATTTTGCACCGCTTATACACGTGTATTATATTATTAGAGGCTACTATTATTTCTGGGCCAGGGAATGGAGTCGACGCAGAGCAAAAAATGAAGGTTCTGCTATTTTGCGGAATTTTTTGATGATGACGTTTATTTTAAAAAGTGCCAAATTCCCTTGCCTCCAACGCAAACTCCTCGAAATTTTCATACAAGACGCCATTAAATATTTTTAAGGTCTGAAGTAGAATAATTAAACAATAAAAAAGCCTATTTTCCTTAATCCTGGCTCTTTGTTTCAGCAACGGAGAAGAGAGAGAGAACAAATATTTGCGTCTGGGCAAAAAGTGCCGCGGGTCTCGAGCATAACAAGCGGCGCGATCGGGCTTTTCCATAATTTTGCGTTGAGCAGTAATCTTTTTGGGGCAATTTGCAACTCATTTCGCAACAACTTAATCCACTTTTCATGGTGAACTTATTCAACTATTTGCATTGTGTTGTTTTACGCGCGCACTGAGTTGAATTTACTTGTAACATCAAGTGCACGAATGATTAAATTATGCAAAAATGCTGATTTAGAAGCTTTTGCAACAGGTGCTTTTAAATTGGCTATTGAGCCTTGTTAAGTCCAAGGCGCAACATGTAGTGGATTTTATTAACCATCGAAAAAGGGAATATAATATTTTGTGCTCAACAGTTTGCAACAATGTTTAAATTTTACTTCAATAGTTATAAAAATATGTAATTTTAGATTAAATGAAAGACTTTAATAGCATTCAAACATACTTGCTGATTTTCTAGGAAATCAAAACAGCACTTTTCAGATTTTATTACAGGTTTTTCTCAATTTAAAAATTATTTTTTAAGTAAACTAAAATCATTTCTAATTTTCTTTTAACAATTATCTGCTCAAATTAAAATATTGTAGCAAATGATCGAGTGGAATGTTGGTCGAGCACGCGAGACGCGGGCAATTATCAAATTCAATCTGGCTGCGTGCGCGAATAAAGTGCGAGCGGATCGCTAATGAAGTTGCAAAGCGTCATATCAAAAGCGAAATTTATGCGCCCCCAGCTGCCAAGCGCGAGTAGAGATCGCGCCGGCTGACAATTCCGAACACACACTCACTTCTTCTCCGCGAGCCCATAAATTGCGGCCGAGATAAGCAGCGGAAAGGACACTCGAGCGATTTTTTATTGTCCTCGACCATTAATAATAATATATAATGCGAGCATCGAAATCCCCAGCTCGTAAATCGAGAGCGGCGGTGATAAAAATTCATTATATGCGCGCCGACCGGTTTCTCTGCTCCTTTTAATTTTATCGAATTTCGATAAAGCTGCCCACTCGCTACATTTCTATATAT
This sequence comes from Cloeon dipterum, assembly GCF_949628265.1. Classification (NCBI taxonomy): domain Eukaryota; kingdom Metazoa; phylum Arthropoda; class Insecta; order Ephemeroptera; family Baetidae; genus Cloeon; species Cloeon dipterum. Next base: position 27,900,138 of record NC_088790.1, read on the forward strand.
TCAAATCGCCTCCGCCGCCGCGGCCGTTGCTGCTCTGTGTTTAAAGAAATGACGGTAATTAATAAAAATAAAAACCCGGCAAGCAGCGACGCCTTCGTTTCTGCGTAATCTTCGATCTGCGGGGAAAATGTCACTCGGCCAGTTTGCCAAGCCACCGCACAAGTGATCATGTGTGTATGTGATCAATAATTACACATTTATATTGAATGTATAAGGGGAACGGGTAAACACTTACAGCGCATCGGTACCGCTGCTTCAGATCCAAGCCCTGGCGTTTGTCCATCAACGCCAGGTACCTCTGTCCGCCTTGTCCGGCCCAGTGTCCCAAGCATTGGAACGTGATGTCTGAAAATTGATTCGAAAATTATTAGCAAAATCTTATCTAACTGATTGTTTTTAAATTTAATTTCTTCGCCATTTTATATCATTGATTGTTTACAAGCTGAATTTTCTCGAATAGTTTTTTAAATAATAATTTTAATAAGTTTTAATTTTGACTGACTCGAAAAATAGGAAACAAAATGTTTTACATTTCCTTTGAACGGGAAAGTTTGTAATGTGTGGACTAATGGATTAAAAAAGGTACATATTTTAAGTTTTTAAAGAAGAATGATACTGCGAAAGCCTGGAAAACGCTTGTTTCCAATGCATAAACTCGTCCCTTAGGATTCAGTTAAAGCCTAAATTGACCAAAGAAACACTGTAATTTTTTGAGAAAATTGGCTGGAAAGTTGCCGTGGTTTTCAAATGGTAATGGCTGTCTCCTTACTTGAAATCCGATTTAATTTCAAAACCAAGAGTTTCCCCAATAAGTGGCATACACCGTTGAACAGATTTCGACGAGAGGAATCGGAATGTGGCAAGAAAATATGTTCAAGCACCGTAAATTTAGGAGAAAATTGGCAAAATTTAAATTTTTACTGTAGGAAGCTCCTTTTTTACTATTGCAAATTGTTGAAAAAGTTGTTTAAGGCATCCAACAATTCAAATAATTGTTCCCCTGTATCATTCCACTTAAATACCTTAATTTATAAAAAATTCTTGCAATATTTTTAAAGTTTTCGCATAAGATAAATTAATGTTGCTAACATTTTGCACAAATTTAGCGCGCAGAAACAACCGTGAGAGAGCCGGAGGTGTTGGAAAACTCAGTGGCAATTCTATTTTTATAAATATTGTACTCTGGTTGCCGTCGCATTTTGACAGGCCATGCGGATAGAAGATGAAAAAAAAACGATATGGCGACCCGTTCCATTAGCGGCCGCGGCAAAAAAGTAATTAAAATTCGCAAAGGCGCCGCCAGCCGGTCCAATCAGCGAGCTAATTTTGCATCCCCAAAGATTAATTAGCCTGCCGCGCGTCGATTGACTGCCGAGGTTGATCGATCTTTTTCCGAATATCCGACGCAAAAAAAGCCGTTTTCCACGGAGGGCGGCACTTGTTTGCTTTTTAATTACGATTGGAATGCCCAGATAAGCCTGCCTCCTCTGAATTAATTATCCCCGCTCACGTCACTCAAACGCAGAGGCACTCACCGTGGTCGTGGAAGGCGCACCGCCGGAATTTGAGGTTCAGCTCCGAACCACTCGGGCAGTTGTTGAATTGCGAGGTTGAATGTGGGCACTCGTAACTGTTGGCTTCCGCCAGGTTGTAAGTGAATGTGAACTGCCCACTGATTGGACAGAACTCCTGCGTGATCTCCTCTCCGGTGATTTGCCTCGTTTCTGGAAAAATATGAAATTGCAATTTGAGGGAAGAAAAGAGGAATGATACTGCAAAAGCCTGGAAAATGCTTGTTGCTAAAGCATGAACTCGTCCCTTGGGATTCAATTAATGTCTAAATTGACCTAAGAAGCGCTGGAATTTTTTGAGAAAATTGGCTGGAAAGTTACCATGCTTTTCAAATGGTAAGGGCTGTCTCCTTACTTGAAATCCGATTTAATTTCAAAACCAAGAGTTTTCCCGATAAGTGGCATACGCCGTTGGACAGATCTCGACGAGAGGAATCGGAATATGCCAAGAAAATATGTTCAAGCACTGTACATTTTGGAGAAAATTGGCAAAATTTGAATTTTTATTGTAGAAAGGTCATTTTTTATTATTGCAAACTGTTGATCAAATTGTTTATGGCATCCAACAATTCAAATAATTGTCAATTGTTGCCCAGTATCATTCCACTTTGAGATAAACTTATTTCATTTTTGATTAAATTCAAGATATAAAATTGAAACTAGTATTCAAATTTCCCTTTCGTATAATTAATAATTTATGGAGTAATACCATCGCTGAAATATCATGGTAAAAATATTACTCTTTTCAAAATCAACCACTTTTGCCTGGTTTCATATTTTGTTTTGTATTTTAAGCATGTATTTAACTTAACATTAACATTCTTCTCGTCAATGACCTTGTTCTCCCATTATTTTAAGCTCTTATACACATTCTAAATTTTCTGCACGATTTAATTTATTTTTAAATTCAAATTTAAAATATTAATAACACTAAATGTAACATGATATTTAAATAAACTTTATCGAATTAAATTAAAAAATGCATTTAAATTAATTTAACTTTGTTGAAACAAGTTTAATTCTCTTTCCCGAGGCCATTTTTAATACACAAGCACCGCTTCTTGATCGGCGAGCGAGTGTAGCCCACGCAAGGCGGCACTCAAACAAATGTACTCGGCACACTTTTTTGTCAAAAGCTGCGCTCGAAATGCCCGATTTGTCATCACCCTTTCATTGTTGTCGCCTGCATACTAATGAGCGTCACAACATAAACAACAATGCGTCGCGCGCACACACACACACACACACACACAGAGACAGAGAATATATGTATGTAATCGGGGAGAGCGATTACTCGCGGGCTCTACTACATTATAATAACACCGCCGCGCGTACACAATAATGACTCTCGTCGGGCAGAGAGCACACACGGAGATGCACTCTCAGCCAATTGTACATTTTTTCGTCCCAAACCATTGTTTTCTGTGCGCACTGTGAGAAGAAGAAGAAGAAGAGTATAGAGGAGGAATGTATGTATGTATGTTGGTCGCTCGCTTGCTCGCTCGGCGGTCATTAATATTCACGTGGGCACTCGTGTTCGCTGCGCCTCGCGAATAAAACAAATAAACAAATCACCGCGGCCCCAAAGCAGTCGCGGATCTCGCGCAGCAGTCGATACAAAAGAGGCGGGACTCGCATTTTTGCCCGATCTGCCGGCCAACAGTGAGTAAGTAAAAGCAAGCAAGCAAGCACACACGTTGCTAAAAATAAAAATATAGCTCCGAGTCTGGTTTTTGTTCGGATCGGTTTGTTTTGCGCCTTTTCAGCAGAAAGTGATTGAAAAGGTGCTAAACAGTGAAGAGACGAACCACCCAAAATAAATAAAACCAGCATCTCATCAATTTTAAAAATCCACAAAGAGAAAAAAATTAAAACAATTTAGGTTTTTCGAGTTTTGGTTAGGTGTTTTTTATACTTTTACTTGCTTATAATGCACTGTAAAGATTACATAAAATTTAAAATGAAATAAATTTCAAAAATGAGATGAGAGGAAGCAAAATATTACACTGAATAATTCCCTCGCCGCACTGAGCCGGTTTTTTTAATCAACGTTACTTAGTCAATAAATTATTCCGTCGCAACATCAATATTCTTATGTCGAAATTTCCTGCTCCCTGACAGGAGCAAAATTTTATCTTGAAACGTTGGGAAATTTCAAATTTTTATATCGGAGTTTAAATTTTTGCTCATGAGAAAATCTTGGCAGCTAGAGAGAAAAATCTAGTTGGTTTTCGACAAATTAATCCTTTTTTGCTCTCGATTGCCGTTTTCAGAGTATGAAAAAAATGCGTGTTGCACATGTGCGTCTTGGAGCTAAAATAGAAAAAAATTGCACAGAAAAATCCCTTTGAAGATCCGTTTTGCAGGCAAATTGCCTTCCCGTTTAATGGGGCATTAATGGGCCACAAAATTCCCGTCTGCAAGTAAATAATAGGCAAAGCAGTCGGGAATTTACGCGCCTTCACGTTAAGTACGGTCATAAAAACGTTCAGTCAGGTGAGAAGAGCGAGGTTAATTTCCGTCCGTGTCATTTTTACTCTGGCCGTTTCAAAAATAAAAAATAAAGAACCCGGCAATAATTCTCGGGTTACTCTCTCTCTGCTCACACCTTGAATGAGCATTTCGGCTTACTACACTTGGATTTGCAGCCGACAACAAAACCCCTAGCCTCATTTTATTAGCATAAAAATCGGGCTTTGCGGCGTTAATAAATAACGACGAGCGTTCCGTTCGTCTGAGAGTGAGCGAAACCCAAGCCGCATTGGGTGAAACTCTAGCTATATCTGCAGCAGTGTGTCTGCTGCTCTTTTTGTGTTATTATTTTTAACTCGGGCTGCTGCCTTTTTATTCAAGTATTGTCTCGAAAGAAAAGTGGACCTGGTGACACCAGAAAAGTACGGATAAAATATGTCGCTGGATACGTCTCGGATTTCACAAAATAAGAGCTTTTTGTCTGGCGTCCAAGTCGAATTTAATCAGCGTAATCTGACACCAACAGAGAAAGAGTCAGATTGTAATCGAATAAATTAATTTTGTTCTTTAACAAATTGGAGCAATATTTTCATCTAAAATTTTTAAAAGGGAACGAGATTGAAACAATAATCTTTTACTTAAAAATTAATTTTAACCAGGGCAAGCTCGCGGCTAATATTAAAAACAAATTGGCTTCGACGCATTACAATTTTATGCCTCCGTTTCCGTTATCGTTTATTTTTTTGTCTTCATCGAGACGACTCCTGAATTATGAATTCCACGAAAGCTGGCGTTATAATATTACGTTTTATACGAAAAGTCTGGACACCTGTTGCCAATCAACTCATTCACGAAAAAACACGCGCTTTTTGGGCCGAGCCGCGCCTTTTGCGTGAAACACGATCCGATGAGCAGCGAGCGCGTGGTCCAAAAAGCGGCGGAAAGCACCAGTTTTCGTTTCCAGCTCGTCGTAAAACACGTTCGGTTTGTGTGTGTTCGGCCGCGCATCGGACCGAATTATCATAAAACACACACTTGGATTCGCGTGCTGCCAACGTCGGTCGGTCGGCCAGTCAGCCTTTTTATATTTACGGCGGGCCCGCGGCCTTTTTGATATATCGTGATTCGGAGCGGCAGGTAAAAGAGTCGTCGCTTCTGTTTCTTCAAAGCGTCGAAAATATTCTCGTGCAAAAGACCGGAAATGGGCTGCTGAAAGACGAGCCAAACGAGACGCGAAATTAATTGCCCTGGCGAAAACAAACTGTGAAGGAAATCGACGCCTATTTTGTTTTCAGGCACCGCTGACGCACTCGCGCCTGGTGCGAAAAATATTTAAAGGAGAGCGAGGAGAGATTGATTTATATACACACACGTTGTTAAATTTCATCATGTCATTTAATTAGAATGTGGCGAAATGGCGGAAAATGGCTCAAAGACTGGCCAGATTTTTATTCTGAAATATCCGCAGATTTTTTAATGGCTAAAAACAGGAGTCAAACTTTTTTCATATTTGGAAAATCTGGAAACTTGTTATTATTGTTTCGCACAGAGCTTTTAAAATCCAATTATAATGTTTGATCTTCAAATTGGAGAATTTTATCGAATGGGCTTTATTTACTGTTCCTTTTTCCCAATTAAAATCAGTCACAAAGACAAAAAAATTGTGTGATTAATGTAGAGACTTTGGTATTTTTATTTTCCAATCGATTTTAAAATTAAATTTATCAGTAATTTGCAATTATTCACAAGTTATATTCCACAAAACGAAAAATAAAATTTTTCACAACCAAAATTTTTAGTGTAAAAAATCCACAAGTTTCCCAGAACTGCAATACAATTTTTTTCTAGCTAATTGTAAAACTAACTAACATCCACTTTGAGGGTTCGATGATTTTTGTTTGCGAAACCCAATTTTAAAAGCTGTTGGGAGTGTGCTTAAGAAAGACCTTCCGAGGAAAACAAATAAGGCACTGCATTTTACGACCAATTAACATCGAAGCTCATTTAACAGCCGTAGCCAAATTTGAAATGCAAATCTTGAGCCTGAGCCTGAGAGAGATTCGTTATTATTTGCCGCAACCAGTTCACCGGGCTTCTTCTTCTTTTTTTTGCTCCTCCGTCGGTGCAATATATACACTTTTTTATACGACTTCTTTTTACAACCACGGCGGCAGAGGCAGCAGCATTATGGATTTTGCGGTGAGGCCACATCCGGAAATCTAATACATGCCCGCAGTAACAATAACGCGCGCTCTCCAACTTGTCATTTCCACCCGACTGGGTAATCCGCGCGATGATTAAGACAAGCGGAGGAAATCGGAATAGAGTGCGCCGCCGGTGGGTGGGCTGCACCCGAAATTCCTCGCTTTTGTTTTTGATTGATCATTCAGAGAGCGCGAGAGAGCGCGGCGGCCGCGTGCGGATTGCTCTGCAGCTGCGCTTCTCAGTCAGATTGATTCGTCTCTCTGCGCCGCCGTAATGAGAAGCACCGACGTGAGAGGTCACGGACGAAATGCACACGAGATTTATGGAGACTCCTCTAATGTCTGAATCATGAGACCGTGAAGGTAATTGAAAAATAAATCTTTTTGATAATGCAACCTTTTGACAGTTCCGCTCGGAACGTGCGTGGAATCCTCATAAAACTGCAACCCGAGATTTTCTACGAAAGAAAAAGAAAAATATACACGTTGGTTCTGCAATAAGAGAAGGATAAAAGGGTCGACTACTTGAAATTTTGACCGCAGCATTGTTCTTGGTTTAAATTAATTTTATGGCTTTTGATGAAATGCGTCCGGAAGTATTATGTTTTTAATAGGAATTTTCTCTGATTCTCACAATCAGCCGCTTAAGTAATTCCGAGGAAACGAAATTAAAAAAAGTGGCAAATTTTCGTTGCTTTTAATCAGTCTTGCTGAAAACCAGACTGGCCAACGAATCTTTTGCAGGGAAATGGTTTAGTTACGCTAATTGTAGAATTGAAGAATCTTCCAGTTTTTAATCTGCAGTGTCTCGACAGAGAAAACAAAAATGGAATTTTTTACAGTGAAAATACTATTGTTGTTAAGGTGGAATGATACAGGGCAAAAATTGAAAATTATTTGACTTGTTGGATGCCATAAACCATTTGTTCAACAATTTGCAATAGTAAAAAAGGACCTTCCTACAATAAAAATTTACATTTCTTGAACATATTTTCTTGGCATATTCCGATTCCTCTCGTCGAGATCTGTCCAACTTATTGGGGAAACTCTTGGTTTTGAAATTAAATCGGATTTCAAGTAAGGAGACAGCCATTCAGACTTTTCTTAAAGGTTCTAATTTATTTCCCTGCGAAACTCAAACGGCTAAGCTTGATTTTCAGTGACGGCAACGTCCAATACAAGGTCCAAAAACGAGGTTTAAAAATTTAATTTGTGTATCCTTCAAAATAACTGTTCAAAATATTTTTATAAACAAAAGAAATGACGTTTTAATAACGAAAATTTCAGTCTAGACCTTGATTCTCCCGACTGAGTTGAAAATAAAAATAATTCAGGTGCGCATCCTGCCTGTATAGCTGTACGTGTACCCTTGTCAACCTCAACCTGTGGTGCACGTTGTTTTTATTCAATTTGGAATGATTCGCACGTAAGGCAGGCGTAATTATGTTTCCCGGAGCATTGTCTGGCGTGGCGGCGCGCGGGATGCTTTAATTGCCACCGTGCGCGCACACCTGATGCATTCCTCGGGCCCGCTCTTGCTCTCGAGAGTGAACGAGTCATTATCTCGCGGGGCAAGAAGAGCAGCAGTCTGGAATAACTTTTCAAACAAAACAAACACACAAGGATGCGCCGAGGCAATTTTATTGGCGGCCGAACGAGCGAGCACTGTGTCGCTTTGCATACCAATTATATAAGGCTATTGGAAGCCGCTTGCTTGCTTGCTAATCGCGCCAGCAAATCGCTTTCCGATGAATTTTTCAAACTCTAACCGGAGGAGAGTGCGCGGAATTTTAATTGGAGCCGACGCACGCGGCACTGCATCTCGTGTTACGCGGCCCAACCACGGGCGCCCAAGGTGCGGCCGCGGCGACGCCACTTTTGCTCACTTTTATGGCACAAAACACGCCCAAAAAGACGGGAAGTGCGTTTCAGCTGAATCGGCAGAAAAAAAAAACATAATAATAATGAATGGGCCGAGATGCGAGATGATGCTGGCGGTGGTATCAGGAAAAAAATATCTGATACACATCTTGATGTAACAACGTTAAAATTAAACAGTTTATTTATTCGCAACTGGCAGGAAAATTTAATGACATTTTTATAAATACATATTTTTACAAGTAATTTGCGTGTTTATTACTCATTTACATCTTGGCTTTATCTTTTGAAATGTGAAACGATCTTAAATTGCAAATATTATTCTGTCCACAATTTTAATGAGCTCTGTATACATTAAGAGATTTTAATTCCGAGATTGTGCCTTTTTAGGTCTGTCTACATAGTAAAATAAAATAATAAATTCATATGATAGGCTGTGAGTTTCAATTTCAAGAGAGATATTAGACTATTCCTAAGGGGGTAAATAAACTGAAAATTGGTATACTGTTTTTTAAAGACGAGTTTTTTAACTTTTTCAGGCATAACAGACAGTAAATGACTTTTCTACTGAGGCAACAGTTGAATTTAGTTCAGAATTTATTTTTTAACTACTGAGATGATTTTATATTTCTTGAAAATATTTATTTTTTAACCAAGAATAAAAGAGAATGCATGATTAACAATATTTTGTTTCCAATAAGATTATTTTTAAACAATACAATTTAAAATATTTAAAGAATAAATATATCAGACTGGATTTTTTTGTACGTTTGCACGGATTGTTGGTCAATTTAGACGGCAACCGACTTTTTAAGATACTTTCATGCAGTTATGGCAGTTTCTCTTGTGATTCAAATGGAATTACTAGCATAATTCGTGCTTCTTTAATGGTCCCTTAAAGTCTGGAAGCCCAGAATAAAAAAGCCGTCCATCTTAAAATCACAAATTGGTGTTCCTTCAGACCTCAACAAAATTTTATACCCTTTAATTAATTCATTTGTGTGATGATTTCTTTTTTGAGACGATGGACTAAGACTAAAACTAATTTAAATAAAAATTAAATTGCCTTTATGGCTCCTCGTATTTCTACCATTTTTTATTCAGAATGATATTTTCTATGACTATAGTTTATTCGTCATCCCTCGTTGAAAACGTTATGTTATAATAATGATTTCATTTGGCATCGTCACCATTTTGGGTGTCGTCGCTTAACACCAGTTGAAATTATTCAATTCCAGCAGCATGACGTTGGTGTGTGCCGAGAATTAAGAGCCGTGTACTTGTTCGTATTAAAATGCGCACACATCACAATTACTCGCGTGTATATAAACGTCGTACGTATATTATAATGAATAATATATGCGTGTGCGGGGCGTATCAGTTTGCAGCTCAACAACAATAATACACGCGTCCAGGTACGAATGCATGCATGTAGCTACAGAAAGATAGTATTCATTTCGTTCTTTGTGTGGCACGCTGCCTGCCGGAACACAAAATAATGCGGACGGACCGGTGGCGTGCATGCATATGTGTTTGCCAAAGAATCACGACGAACGAGTCTTGTTGGGCCGTCATGCAGGTGTATTATTTGTGGGAGCTGTCTGTTCCCGAGACGACTTTATATTGTTTCTGAGTGAATTGAGAGAGAGAGAGTGACCTCACCGTGTCCGCCCTCCCATCCCATATCCACACACTCGAATACCACATAGAGACAGACTTTAGGCTAAACAATCGTCGGAAAACACGCACGCAAAGTGTGCTGACGGCTCTGAAGCTGAAGGGAAAAGCTCAAAATTCTGCTTGAAGTGTTTTAATTAATATTTGAAGACGCTTCATGACTGACAAAGAGTAATTTTGTAGGAGTAAAAACATGTTGTTTAAATTAGTATTAATGATCTTCACCGGGGCGCAGATATGGCGGCTGGTAGAGTGCGGCGGGAAAGTTTCAAACGTAAAATTAAATCGGCTTGGAAAATTCATCATGAAAATAGCTTCAGCACAATGAATAGTTGTGTTGTTATTTCTTTACTAACGGCTGATTAGCCCGGTAATTGGCGGATTGACCGTTAGATGGCACATCAGGTTAAAGGAAATGTAACAAAATACGCGGGAATGAAATTATTAGGCTGGCACGCCTCTTTTTCGACGCTTCTGATTGGCCGCTGGACTGTCTCCTGATTGGCCTCCATTTTTCGACGCCATATTGACTTCTGACCGGCGGGAAGCAACACAGATCGCAATCCGGACCCCGATGATGAACTTCGCTTTTCTGGACATTGGTTTCCTCCATATTGAGACCCGTGCACTCATGTTATTTGCCAATTTTTAATTTATTTGCTGTTTGAAAATTATCCGGTTGAAATAAACACTTAAAAATAAAAGGTGAAATTTTTAAATATGTAAAAATATGACTCACTGAAGAGGAGGATCTCCTGGAGGGGTTTGATCACGCTATCTGGGCCCCTAGGGTCAGGACAGGCCTGCTCGGCGCGTTCTTCGGTGAAGTAGCATTTATCCAGACCCTCGGTTCTGATTTGCAGCACGTTGATCGAGTGCATGCTCAGGTGGAAGCACCTGAAGCAGTTTTCACCCCCGGAACTGGAAACAAACAGAATAATTCGTTAAATTAGCTTGTTGGAAAAATGACAAACTCAGATTTGTTTGGCACCTCATAACTCTCGGCTTTTTGCTGCTCTTGCATTTTTACTAAAATGTCACATAAATTCAGATCACTCCTGATTTTTATAAATTCAAAGCGTCTTCTAAATTTCATTAATTAAATTTCTCTTCACAATCACAAACTCAGCAAAAGGTACAGATCGTAGGACAAATTAATGTTGTTCGATTTGAGGTCAATACCTGGCTAATTGTGGGCAGTTTGAGCAATTGTGACGGTTAAAACCCAAGATTTGGTTATTCCAATGTTTCCAGAATTAGGAAAATCTGTAAAATAAATTAGAAAGAATCTAATGTGCTCCTTATTTTTAAAATTGCGAAAATTTGACTATTGCGCTCTCAAAAATTATTAAAAAAAAACAATAGCAAAAGCCGCAAAAAGGAATGTTATTATTTATTCGCAGATTTTACCTTTCGATGATTTTGCTTCATTATTTTTCTAATCACAAAATTTCAATTAACAAGCAGACGTACAAAATTAGCTAATTTGTAAAAGAACTTAGCAGCTGCGGTGTCGGGTATTTATATTCGCCCATCGAAGCAGTGGTCAATGACATCGCACGAAATTCAATTTAGCGAGCCGCTATGAGCAGTAATAATAATTGCTCTCGCAGTTAATCGGCGGGCGAGCTCAAAGCGATAAATTAGAAGGGCTCGAATTATTTTCAACACGACTCGTCAATCATCCAATTGCTCTCCCGTCGCGGCGGCGCAGCGGAAAGGCGCACGCTCAATGCGATTGTACTAATTTTTTACTCGCATTGTTCGTCGTCTAATGAAGATCTTCACACGACGGACGGACGGACGGGCGGACGAGACGGATGGGTGCGTGGCCGTAAAGCACCTCTGGCTGGCTGGCTGGCTGGTCATTAGTAATTTATTATTGTTTGGTCCCGCGCCGCGCGTCATTTAATACAGGATCGAAACAAAAAGATGAACGCCGACAATGACAGCACAGCGGCATGCAGTCATTGTTGTTGTTAATCGTGAGAAGAGATGCGACGCCGCGTAATGATTTATTGTCTCAACTAAAAGAACCTAGCTGACGGAGCTGATTAGATCTATGAGAATTTCGGGTTTCAAGACGTAATGCTTAGCTGTGGATTTAAGAAATGTGTCCTCTTTGCTATATAGGACCTCCAAAGCGTAATATATTATTTAAAAATAATTTTGCAAATTGTATTAGGGCTAAGATTTTTTACTGGAAAAGCTAAATTATTTAAAGTGGCAACAATTGAAAATTATTTGAATTGTTGGATTCTATATCGATACAAAATTTGTTCAACAATTTGCAATAGTAAAAAAAGGATCTTCCTACATTAAAAATTCAAATTTTGCCAATTTTCTCCAAAATGTACAGTGCTTGAACATATTTTCTCGGCATATTCCGATTCCTCTCGTCGAGATCTGTCCAACGGTGTATTGGGGAAACTCTTGGTTTTAAAATTAAATTGGATTTCAAGTAAGGAGACAGACCTTACCATTTGAAAAGCACGGAAACTTTCCAGCCAATCTTCTAAAAAAATTACAGTGCTTTGTAGGTCAATTTAGGCTTTAACTGAATCCAAAAGGATGAGTTTATGCATTGGAAACAAGCATTTTTCTACGCTTTTGCAGTATCATTCCTCTTTAAATCATTAAAGCCAGTTTCAGACATTTTTAAAATTTATTAGAGGCACAGATAAAAATATTGATGATTAAAAACACTTAATAGAGACTTCATTTCTATCGAGTTTTGCATCGAGACGGTTGATGTTGCGGGCAGCCGCGCCTGTCGCGATCAGTTTCTCGGCGAAACAAAAAAAGGCAACAGGCGAAACCGCAAGCGCACCTTTATGTGCGAGGAATTGGAATCGGTCGAAAGCGTCGGGCGTAATCTGCCATTTCCTTTCGTCGAACCGACTTTTGGCAAAACCCCAAAGTGTCCCTGCTAATGGTACGATCATCCTCTTTGCTTTCTGATTTTACAGCCACACGCCGCGGCTAAGAGTTCATTATTCGATTCCGCGCGGCCGAGGCATCATCACGCGACGCTAGAACTAACACGCAACTTTTTCCACGGAAAACAGGTGCAGTTTCTACTTTTCGTGATACGAATAAGAAATAATAAAAAAAAAAATTAAACAACTCACTTGTCCATGAGGATGACGTTGTTTTTGATCCGCTTGTGGCACGAGCCCCAGATGGGGATGGAGTTGGACGTGATGTTGACCTGTGAGTACTGGACGTACTGCTCTGCCGACACGCTCGATTGCATCACGAACTCGCCTTGCAGCTCGGGTGCGAAGAAACAGGAAGCTGCACCTGTGGGCAAAAAGATACATTTTCGATTTAGATAGTGCACAGTTACAAACGAAGCATAAAGCAACCAAAATATCACAAAATTGTAAATTTCAACGAGGAAAGAATATGTCTCGAACTAGAGCAAATTAAATTAACTCGGATAAAAAATTAAAGCTCTTTCTTGAAGAAAGGGATATTTAATGATTTTTATTTGTCAAAAGAGCACAAATTGAAGCAATTTAAACAGAAAATAAAACCTAAAACTGCAAAACAGCTACCGCAAAATCAGCGGGGGCCAGATTTGCGATAAAATTGGTTCGCACTGCGCAGATCCAAGATGGCGTCTGAATGTGGGAAACAAAAAGCTCTCTTTGGATTGCAGTACGAGTATCAAGAGTTTGTTTTTACGATCCAAAAGACACAAATAGGTAAGAGTAATGCGAATTATGTCGCAATATTGACAAAAAATTTGTTCTTTTCGCGCATTTCACGTGACAGTTTTTTCGCGCCATACTTTAACGGACGCCATATCTGCGCGTCGCATGAATCTGGACCCCGCTGCGCAAAATAAAAATTCGGTTTTGTTTCTAATTTCTAAGGTCTGTAAATTCATTATCTAGAGATAAAATTACAGCATTTATCGCAATTACGAAACAAAAGTGGAGCGTACAATTTAGCGCTTAATCCAGTCAACAATTAGAGCTTTTCTCTTTTAACGAAGATAGACATCCTCCCTACAAATTGTGGGCCTATTTAAACCTGCGGCAAAGTATTGGTCCTTGGAGTTCCCACTATTCATCCAATTTGGGCTGCGAAATTTTTTAATTAAAAGCTCCGTTTCCAGATTGCGATCTTTTTCACGGGGCAATTTCCGAATGGGTCCGCTGCCGAAAACCGAGCCGCGCAAAATAAAGCAATTAGCCGGGCGAGTTGTTCTCTATTCCGCTGCGCCATCATCAAATATTCACCTCGTAAAATTACACGTTTCAGCCCGACATTTGCAGCTCGCGCGATAAGCATCTCTCGGGCGTAATTAAGAGCACTCCCCGACGTTGGTGCAATTTCGGAAACCACGCGCAGCCGTCCGTCGAGTATGTCAAAGCGCGCGCGGATTCTCTTCGCGTGTCATTATTTTTCCATCTGAAGATGTGACGCTGCATTTTCTCAAGCTCGTCATGGAGCCGTGCCCGGCTTAAGTGCTGCGCGCGACCTTTGCTGCAGATTCTCCGAAAATCTCCTCCCGTGCTGCGCTTGAAACAATGTTTTTCGGACCAGATAACCGGCTGCAGCGCAATTTCGGACCAGACAGACACGCCGCGTTTTATTTATTGCACTTTCCGCACCTCTCGCTTCGGCACTTCAACCTTTTTTCCTCTCTTTGCCGCGCATCAGTGACTTAAAGAGAGTGCAAAAACGTCATTGCAGCGCGCGGAGAGTGAATTCCTTCAGGTTAAAGAGTGTTTTATGGTAACGGATGGACACTGAGTGATTTTTTTTTAAATCGTTGCAAAGGTGAACACGGATTTTGTACTGCCAGTCGAAATCAAATCGACACAAATTTAATCAAGTGTATCAGGCTTATTAATCTGTAGATTTTAATCTCTCAATTTAACGAAAATATATTTTAAACTCCACCGATCCCATAAACTGCTTGTTTTACCATTCTTAAATAATTTGTAAATATTTGGGACAAAATGAGAACATTTAATTTAGGTTTTTTTAGGTACTTATAAACCTTTTTGTCGGCTGAAACAATTAATTTATAGAAAACAAATCAAATTGTACTCTCCATTGAACAACAATATGTTCTCAGGGATATATTGCAAACAGTAAAAGACTGCAAGGTCCAAAATTTAATAAACTTAAATGCCAAAAGTGACGAAATTTAGAAACGGAGGTGATACTCGATGTTGTTAAATATAGAATTGAACTGGGAGAGAAACGAAACAAATTTCAAAATACATACTGCAGGTTTTTGAGTTAAAAATAAAACATAATTTAGTTTTAATGATGCTAATTAATCTGTTTTGTCACTGGCCTTCAACTCGTAATAAATTAAAACTCGAGTCACACACAATTTTACCCGCGTCTTTATGGAATGATGCCTGGTCCGGTTTAGAGTGACGAGCTACGTGAAATATTAGTTGAGAAAGGATGTAAAAAATTCAATTCCTGGTCGCACAAGCAAATAAAACTTTTCCACCTGGAGTAAAATTTTTTTATTGACAAATTTCAACGTCTGTTCAATAAAAAATTATAATCTGCGGAATTAAATTTAATTTAGACACATTTTGACCATGAATTACATTTGAATCTAACAAAAAATGAGCCAATCGTTGAAACTCAACACCCCTCGTTTGAATTGGCGGTGCTCTTCTCGTCTTTTCTTCTCCAGAGGTGGAAAAATCTTGAAGTGCTTTGACTGGAAATTCCTCCCGAGGTAGGTGGCGAGCTAAAAGTGCTTCGACGAGGGCGTTTTTCGATTCCAAAGGAGAAGTCAAGTGCTTTCGCAGCACCAGAGGCCAGCAGCTGTTGCTTTGATCGCGCGAGTGTTTATTTGGCCAATGCGATCAACGAGAATTGTGAGTGAGTGTTGTGCGAACCATGTTTTCCTTCGTTTCTCCCCTGAGCTGCTGTCAGGAAAGTTAAAAGGAGGAGAGCACACATACCTTGGGGCCGCCGCTTGACTTTTCGGTGCTCGTTGGGTGGCCCAAAATTGATTATGAGCCGCGCGCAGCCTAGGAGAAAAGCAAACACACACGCGGTAATAAACCCTTTCGGCCCAAAAATTATACACGGGCAGACGGATTGTTTGAGCAAATAGACTTATCAGCGCGCATAGGGTATTGTTTCCCATAAAAGCAGCCGTGAGCGCGCGGACGGGACGATTTTCCTGATCCGCTGTGCGCCGCGCAAGTGAGTCATGCATCAGGATCTGAAGAAAACGCTGATGTGACCTTTGGCCGACCTTTCTTGGTCTTCATCGTGGCAGCAGGATTTTGTACGTACACCAAATTGGAGGATCCGCCCTTCGGAGCAGAGCTTGCTTAACACAATGCGCCGTTTCACATGTAAAATTCAAATGACGTGTCGGCCGGGCCGCTTTTATCATTTCTCGGCCGCTTTTTTATTTATTTCCCGATCCGGAATGATGAGATTAAATAATTTCTTTTTTTCTCTCCAACTGGCGTTACACCCACGTGTGCATTCCCAATAGGCGGGGCTTTCACTTCGTATATAGCATCAATTAATTCTCCCCAATGAGCCGTCACCCGGGTCAAAGCACGTGTAATTAAATACAAATCACCCTTTGGTCCTTTGACGTAATTAATCGGTCCAGCCCGAGGGGATTTATTTGAATTTCAAAATGCCATGCCGAGTATTTTCATGCTAATTTGTATCCATCCCATTAAATTAATGGACCATAAAAGGGCAGGAATTTTAAACTGATATACTTATTTTATATATAATTTCAATGCTTTGAATTGTTACAACTTATACATTTATTGGGCAATTAACTACCTGGGAGGCTCGGCAATTTGTTTATTTAATAGTATCTATTGAAAATTTATCTTTACGATGTGCAGCAATCATAATTCCTCTTGTCCAGCGGTTTATGGATTTTTTTTTAAGTTACATTAACATTACATAAAACATTTTAAGTAGATAAAACCGCTAGAATTGAATTTTACCCGCGCTCAGAATAATTTACGTGAAGGTAAAATTTAATTTAATGCATTTTGCAGTTTAACAAGAACAAATAAAATAATAATAATCATGATTCGTGCTAATGGCGAGGGCACTCTGCGGCGCCTCTGTTATGATTCACCGCGCATAATAAATAAAAACTCGCTTCACTTTGATGCCGAGGCTGCGTCGCCGCACTCTCTCGTTAAAGTTGTTGCAATTAAGGCGAGCTGACACAAACTTGTGGCGACAGCACGAGACATATTTCATATGTTATGATTTTTCTCCCAGTGTGTGTGCTGGTTAAAAGGCTGCGCCGGTTTTTCACACAAAACGCCAGCGCACCGCACCGCGGCGGCATTCCAAATGAGGATCCGATTACAGCCTCATTAACTCGATGATTCCCCGAACGGCGGCTGGCTGTCGGTTAGTTGGTTTCGAGTGAGAGAGAGAGAATGAGAATGAGAAAAACGCTGCTTCCATTCAGGCAGCTCGCCTTCTCTAATGATGCCCGCTCGCTGCTGACCTTTGTGTCGTTTCGAAAACAAGTCTGCCTAAATTGGTCAGAAATGAATTTCGATTTAATAATGAAATACGACCGGCCGAGCATTAGTGTATAAAATGTGTTTCTGTATTCGGACGTGTCGCTGATGACTCAATCCGAGAAGGAAAGGAAGAAAAAAGCAATTTGAGCAAAAGTCACGCCACTCTAATCATCGAACAACAAAATTTCATAATAATTCCTTGTGTTCACACGAGGGTGGTTTTGGTTGTTACACACTTCTTCTCCTTATCAAAAGAGCCGCTCTCCACTTAATTTCCTTTCTGATGGGAAAGCAGCCAACCCGGAACATGGAATTGGGAAACGGAGAATTAGCTTTTTTTCGGTTGTAGGGTCGCTCTGCAAATGGAATCGAAGGGAGGTTTTACTCGTTTTGTTGTCCGTTCGTTGCACCACCAACCGAGAGAGATTTCTTTCTATTTATTGTTGAGAGGCAGGTGTGGTGAGAACAATAAACAATGAAAATAATGATTCCTTGAAATTATTTTTTCATTGTGTCTCATCAAAGAATTACTATCTTTAAAAAATCGGCAATGGAAAGAATTACAGAGGCCTTATAAGCAGTTCCTAAAACAAAATCAACACCATTTGTAGAAGATTTTGCCTCCCATACCACAGAAAAAAATAATTAACTGCTACGGAAATTATCTAGTACCAAATTTTAATCCATTTTTTCTAGCAAGGAAATAAATAAAATCTCAAAATCTTTACAATATGTAGAATTTTAAAGGAATCGCGCATTGAAATAGAAATGAAAGCGAAATCTGTTTTCACTTCAGTCTGTCTAGACGCATACACAAAGCTTCATTATTCCGGAGCTTATATAAAGGACACGTTTCAGCGTTAGAGATTAAATCGAAAGTCATCATCGTTGCGGCAAGAGATGAATTTGTAACTGGAGTGAAGCAAATTGAATAGCTTCTGCGGTGAAATGATGTTTTCAGTCATAAATAACCCTTAAATGCATCTCACAAACGAGGCAAAACCCCATTGAGAGAGATTTCCGCCGCCGCCTCAACAATGGAGATCTCGTTTATGGATTTATGGATCTGGAAGCAAGAATGCACGTTATCGCTATCGAAGCAGCATGCAAGGCTCCCCCGCGCGCGCTGTAAATAATAATAATAATAAGAGTTTCAGGCGCGCCAATGCGCCGCAAAGTTAATCTCGCAGCCACTTTTTGTCGGCTGCTATATATAAAATATAACGCCGAGTGGCAGTTTTGTGAAAGGAAATGCCTTTGGCCCGTCGCTGCGCGCTTTTTTGTCGGCCTCCCTTTTTCTCTCACTCGCGGCACCATACGAAATTCACCTACACAAACAGAGAAGACGCGTATACGTGTGTGTGTGTGTGTGTGTGTGCAGTATCATCCATCAAGATAATTTATATCTCTCTAATTCCCGAGCGAGGAGTATAGAGGGAAGCTTTTCTGCCAGTCTGCGTGTGTGGCGGCGTTTTGTTCTAGTTAAGCCGGCCGAATAATGATTTGGGCGGACAGCTCTGGAGACGTCTCTGTGAAGACGAGAAAGAGAGAGAGATGCACTATCAAGAGGCATTTTAATGGTCCGGCACCGATTTAATGCATGCAACGAAAGGGTTGGCTTCGATTGTGCGTTTAAAATGGTGTCTGGAGCACTTTCTCACGTCGAGGAATTTGCCTTGACGGTCATTAGCGACCACAATTCCATCACAAACGGCATCAATCACTCAGATAGTTGAATAAAACTTGCCTCAAATAGTGATTCCTGATAAAAACGAAGCACCATTAGGGTTAATTGCTCACTCTCCTCGTTCCGAACACTAGGCTTTGTTGTTAATTTGGAGATTTGAGTTGGGAAGAGAAATATTTATCAAAACAACTCCCAAAAAGGATGTTCAGAGGCTATAAAATGTCTTAAATTGTCATGTTTGAAGAGTAAAAAATTTGATTATGGTCTGAAAATAATTAAAATAGGTATCAAGATCGATAGTTTTTGTGGAAAAATTGGTTTAACTGAGCAAATTTTCAGTTTTTAACATCACTTTTGCCATTTACAAAAAATTCGATAAAGAACAGCAACATAAAACCATTTTCCTCGTGCGGTAGAAACCTATTTACATTATCTAACCGCATTCCACTTTAATGCCCATTAAAGTTAGTGCAATTTTCTATGGTGGTGCGATGCGAGCAGTGTTTTTTTATCGATCCTCAGCAGCTCGTCACAGTTCCAGTGGACGGTTCGCTCTCAATGCCAAATTTCTCTCTCTCTCTCCCCCTCTCTCTCTCTCTCTCTCTCTCTCTCTCTCTCTCTCTCTCTCTCTCTCTCTCTCTCTGCTGCTTTATTAGCATTTTCCGTCTATAAAAACGCAACAAAAGGTGGGAGATTATCCGCTGCGGTTGACAGCAACGAGTAGATCGCTCTATTCAGAAAAAAATATATATAGCTTGGCGAAGAGGCCAGATGGAGTGTCGTCTTAGCAAATCAGTTGTTTGAGACTATACTTGTATTCGGCTGTTGCTGCTGGCAAATTGGCGGATTTCCCGAACAATAAGGCGCATACACAATAACAATTTGGAGAAATGAAAAATGAATTCGAATATTCATGCTCATTATGCGCGCGTATTTTGTTTTGCATATATACGCGGCACCGTTACGATTCTTCTCTCCTAAGGCGAACAACAAGTGCGATTATGCAAAGCGGGTCGCATGCAAAAATGATTGCACGAATTTTTTTATTATTATTTCCATTGAAGTTTCGACGAGTCAAAGGTCGAAGCCAGCGAAACGAGTTTCGCATTATTTCCAAATTTTATTTAATAATCATATTCGCCAAAGTGCAGAGAGAGTCTCGCCGCCGGTGGAAATTTATATAATGGCTGGCTCATTTGAAAGTATGATTTGAATTATTTCGCCGGCCGAGCATGCCATGTCCGTTTAATAATATTTATTTATACACACGCGAATTTAATTCATTGCTCTCTTAGGGAGGGCTGGCATCGCTCTCGGTCCCAACTGGACCAGCGCGGCCTGCACAGCGGCGTGCCTTTCTCAAATATAATTATTCTTTGTCTTTTGTCTCAGCGAGCAGAAACACACACAGGTGAATTTATGATCTTCTTCTCACGTTGAATAATACCGCGCATGGAATATTAATGAAACACCGAGCCGCACAGAGCAAAATGTGGGTCGTTCAGAATTTTCTCTGCACAGAAAAGCAGGATTTAAAGTACATAAATATCTGTTGAATTGATATTAATAATATTCTCATTTAACCCGTTCCCGTGGGAGATTTTGAAATTTAGCCTTAAGAGTGAAAAATATATTTAAATTGGAGAAATTTAAAAACTGGGCATGGAGATCAATTGGAGCACAGATATTTAAAGCTGTTTCGGGTTTCGGCTAATCCTCCTCATTGTCAGCAAACCTGGCTATTGAAAAACCTACCACTCCCCGTCGCCCCGGAATATTTTCTGAGGGACGAGTGTGGCTCCTTTTCGCACCTGCATATACAGATTTTTGTGTCATTTTCCGCCTCTATACAGAAATAACAGACTGCAAGATTTATAAATCCTCTTTGGGAGCTTTTTAAAATTTAATAAAAATTCCACCTTCACAAAGTGTCTCATAAATAATTTTTTTACGATTTGTGCAAGAAATTACACTACATTGTTCTTAAAGTAGAAAACTCCGGATCACACAGCATAATAAATTGAATTTTTACAAGTTTAATTTCAAACCGCAGTGAGTTCCGCGTCGGAATTTTTCTCCCACACTTGAGATAAACGGACTACACGCGATCTTTTGACAAAAATGAATTACTGTATTGTGTTTACCGAAAACACAGAAACAGCGAATTATAAATTTCTCTCGGCATGTCGCTGTCGGCGAGAAGGAAAACAAATTTGCCATCGGGACGAGCAAGTGAGCGAGAGCAGCCGTTTAGAAAAATAAAATGCTAGCTACACGTCTCGTGAGCGCGCAGAAATGAAAAACACACATACGCATATAGCTTATATGATTTATTCCGGCGGTGGGCGACACAGATATAGCATTAAAAAGCGGCGGTTTCTGCCTGCTTTTTGTGTTTGCCGTGCAGTTGTTGTTTCTGCGCGGATGAGCGATCATTACACAGCGAAGCCGTCTCTCTTATTCAGTGCATGGATACACATTTTATTTTCATCCGCGCCGCGCGGACGGATAGATAGGTATAGCGAAGAGAGAAAGAAAAAAGACGGCATTCCACCAAACTGTGGAGCGAAACATCTTTTCTTTCTTGCCCGCGTGCTCACGGGAGTGGAACTGTTTTTTGAGAGGTGCTGCCCGCTGCTGATTTATACTTTGTATACATTATGTGTACATAATATATATCGACCTGGCGGGCGCCGTACACAACTCATTGTCCTCGGCGTGGCTAGTTTTGATCCAAATGGCTCCCGCGATTGATTCTCGGAAGCCTCGCCGCATCCAATGTAAATAGCAATTTTCGTTCTTTCATGCAAGACGCCGAGAACAGCAATTTGTAATTCAAATTTTATTTAAAATATCGCTTGATTTGCAAATTTAATGTCTCTTCCGCATCTCAAATGGAACGATGTCTAAGGTTTTTAACTTGAGAGAGAGTCTGAGACCGTAATAGTATACAAATTACAATTTTAATATTTACTAGTTATTAAAATATTCAAAAGCGCTAAAAACCGTCACAATCAATTTGCTCATCTTCAAATCAGAAGGGAAAAAAGTCTCCAAATTCACCAGTTGCATAAACCCTAAGTGTTTGAAGCCACCAACAGATGGCGCCACCGTAGACTTTCGATTTTAAGGCACTTCCGCTGCGATTTCAGACTCAATCTAGCTACTGTGCATTCTTCAAATAATTTGCTAATTTTTGACGTGCTGAAAACCAAAATCGGTTCAGCCAATCGCCATATAATCGTGAAAAACTATTTTTTGAAATAAAAAAATATTTTCCAACGTTTCTACGGCGAATGGCTGAACCGATTTTGGTTTTCAGCACGTCAAAAATTAGCAAATTAATAAAAAAAACCAAAACAGCTAGATTGATACTGAAATCGCAGCGGAAATGCCTTAAAATTGCTTAAAACAAAATTTTTAAGAAAGTCTGTGGTTGCGCCATCTGTTGGCGGTTTTAATAACTAAGGGTTTATGCAACTGGTCAATTGGTGAAAATCGTTTTGGATGAGTTAAAAAGGTTTTTAACCTCAATTTTTAAAGCTCAATAATTTAAATTATTTTTCATTGCCCAAAAAAATGATCTAAAGGCCGACTAAAAATCCCAGTTCTAAAGATGTCCGATAAAAACGTAACTTTTCGTCTTGAGATCCACCGACAGGCTGAATAAAATTAATTAAATTAAATTTATTCCCCATACTGCCACCTTTAATATGAATTTATCCATTTTTTACAACGCGGATGAATTATTTTCGATCGGAGAGGTCGCAGCGGGTGACAATATTTTGCAATTTAAAATCGTAAATCGCGCGCGGTTCACGCTTGTCACCGCTGATCAAAGTTTACGATCTCGGGAGTACAATATAATAAAATCACCCGCGTGAAGCATTAAAAATCAGAACTGTGTATAGAGGAAAAAGGTCTTCGGCGCCGAGCACACACACACACACACACGCGCGCGCTCGCGCTCTTTCTCTGTGTTATTTTATTTTCACATTGAATTCTTAACAAGCTCTTTTTAAGGTGCGGTTGGCGGTGCTGCGCTGAAATTGGGCGGGTTCGCGATCACCAGATTATTGAATTTGCGCTGCGGCTTGTCGCGCCGAAACCTCTTCTTCTCTCGCACGAGGAATGCGAAAAGGTGTCAAAAGACGAGCCGAAGGCAAATGATCGGAAAATGTGTAGCGGCCTAAACGCGAGCCATTATTATAAATTAATGGTCCGAGAAAAGAATCTCATTAGTTTTCCACTTGACGTGCATTAGAAACTCAATTTTTTTCGCTGACATGCAAATTAAGCGGCGGGCTGCTCCTGAATAGAAAATAAATGTGGATAAGCCGCGCCGTGTGCCGCACAGCAGAGGGATTTTTTTTACTAACTAACTAACTATTCTTTTGGTCTTACAAGCGGATGGGTATTGATTAATAGACGCGCGGCTCGCAGACCCAATAATAAACAACAAACAATCCCGGCCATAAATAAGGGGGCCTCTATAATTAGAGGCGGCTTGAATATTAATTGCTCCAGACGCCAAATAATGTTTTGTCTGCGTTAAAAAAAAATTGAATTACCTGCGCAAGGTATGAAGTGTTTGTCCATACCCGTTTTAAAATGAACAACGAACTTCAAAAGTTACCGTAATTTTTATTGTCCTGATGTCAGGAAAACAAAAACAGCGTTTGAATTTACAATTTCATTTTAAAGAGGAATGATACTGCAAAAACCTGGAAAATTATTGTTGCCAATGTATAACCTCGCCCCTTAGGAATCAGTTAAAGCCTTAATTGACCTAAGGAGTGTTGTATTTTTTTTAGAAAATTGGCTGGAAAGTTAGCGTGCTTTTCAAATGGGAATGGCTGTCTCCTTACTTGAAATCCGATTTTATTTCAAAACCAAGAGTTTCCCCAATAAGTGGCATACACAATTGGACAGATCTCGACGAGAGGAATCGGAATATGCCAAGAAAATATGTTCAAGCACTCGAAATTTTGGAGAAAATTGGCAAAATTTACATTTTTTTCTGTAGGAAGGTCCTTTTTTACTATTGCAAATTGTTGAACAAATTGTTTACCGATCAATTGTTTATGGCATCCAACAATTCAAACAATTTTCAATTGTTACCCAGTATCATTCCACTTAAAAAAAAGATTTCAAGTAAAAAGAGAATGCAACCTTGTTAAAAAATTACCGACTTTAATCTGGTTTCAAGTCAATCCTAAAGAATTAAAGTTCGTGCATTGGGAACAAGGTTTTTAAGTAAGTTATTCGTAATTCATTTTTTAATGTCGAAAGGAAGCTGAATTTTAAAGAAATAATTTATTCCGAATTCTAGATTAATTTCTGCTACGTTAAATCTTGTTGCCCAAAAGCGAGTAAACGTCATAGAGGAAGGAGGATGCAATAAGTCAGGCGTGAGTTGTGAGCACGTCGGTTAACACGGCCGAAATGAATTTTTAGCACGAATTCAGCAGCAACGTGATGAATTTTAAAACAAGAACACCCGTTCGTTGGTTGTGCGCGGGCCGGTTCTCTGCGCCACGGCTAATAGCGATCTGCGCTGCTGAGCACTCGCGCATTATTTTCATTCATTAAAACGGCGTGTAGGTGCGGGGATTTAATTCCGCTGCTGCCAGCATCTCTCAATTGAAATCAAAATCTGAGTGTTACGTAGCGCGAGAGATAAGAGCATGGCGGATGCGCGTCAGCGTTTGATGCGTGAAGGTTACATTTACAAAAAGCCTGTTGGTTTTCAGACAAAAAACCGCGCATTTTCATTGTGCTCGTAAAAACTGGACTGCCTTTGTTGCAGCCCCGCGACTGGTAAAGTGTGTCTGATAGAAGATAGTGTTAAACTGTGTGTTGACAAACTATTTCTGGTTAAACGGTCTGTAGTTTAATAAAATAAATAAATAAACTTAATTTTGGGTATTTTGATTTTTCCCAAAAATTTCTTCTTCTGTAACGGCCAGCTGAAATTTCCAGATGATTTTTTGCGAAAATAATAAATTTGAGAGTGGGAAAAAACTGGAAATTTAATCAGCTTTCTGAATTTAGGCAGTTTTTGACGCTACTATGAACTGGTGAATTTTAATGAGGCCAAACACACACCCCTTTTGAAAATCTGCAATTTTGAAAAAATAAAAAAATTCTTTCAAGACTCAAAAGTACAAATTTTTTTCTTCTCACTATTACATTTTCATAATTTTTCTCATCCCGAAAGCAATTAATTTCCTTCTTAACCAGTAAAATTCGAAAAATTGGATTTTGGGCACTTTTGGCCTGAAGGGAATGTAAAAAAATAGGTCAGTTAGGGTTAACTTTTAATGAAATTTCATTTTTTTAAATAAAAAAAATCACTAACATTCCACTTGAAATTCTCCGCGTGTGCCTAAAGAGCTCATATTGCAGCAGCAGGAGACAGGAAGTGTTGGTTGGAATTCTGATGATCCATTGATATTTCACCCACTAACCTCAGCACCTCGCTCGGCATATCGCGCCGTTGAATGAATATAAAAAAGTGATGCAGCAAGATTTTTGTGCAGCACCGTGAGAGAGCTCACAATCAGCGCCAGGATTATGTTGTGCCGCTCGCTTCCTCGTGCTGCCGACGCACACATTCTTCTCCGCAACGCAAAAAATGAGCATTTTGCGCCCTTTCCACCGCAATTGCTGCGTGGCTCAGGTTGCACCTTGGGAAACCCATATGTTTGCGTTTCTGTTTCGATCGAATTGATCAAAAATAGTGGAAGAGAGAGGAGGATCGCCGGCAGTTTTCTCACAGGAACAAAATTTCTGTCGAGTGCAGACAGCAGGCAGGTTTAGTTTAGTGGGGCAATAATGATTATTCACATGAGATTGGACATATGGCATAACATAATTATTTATCTATGCAAAAGTCCTTGTGTGAAGATAAAGGTTCAAATCAAGATTTGAGTTTTTTTTTAGAAAGTGGAGACTGATTTTGTTTAACTGATAGGCGATTTAAATTAATTATACTGTCCTCCAGGAACCCCTACTTCCTTTTTTTTTAATTAAAAATGTAATTATTTAAATTGGGCTTTTTATTTCCATGATTTTTCCTTCCAAAATCTCTTTGCTGGCTCAACTGGGAGCCTTTTTCAGGGTTATAGGCGATTAAAAATTACATTTTTGAAAAGAGTATTTAATTCATGCCGTTAAAAGGAAAATTTGTGGCGCAACTTCGAGCACAATTTTAAATTTCTTAGAAATTATTTCTAACACTTTGGTGCTGCTGATCTTTTTAGAAACGATCGTGGTGTTCTTTTGAAGCTTAATGGCGTTCCAATTGTAGGCATCAGCGGAAGTGCCTGCCGCTTTTGTTGATCTCTGTTTTCCTCAATTCAATATATATGAACATCCATTTTCGGTGTTCAGCAGGCGAATATTCCTCTTTCATTGACTACAAGGGCCACTCACTCCTGTCAACCTCTATAGCCGTGATTCATTTTTATAGGTGCACCATAAAAGATGGGGCAGGTGCTGCAGCTATTTTTGTCAGTTGCAATATGAATGGGCTGATGGAAAATCCCTTCTGAACGGCCACTGGATCGAGCACGTGTAAAAGCGTCCATCTGACCAACAGAAAAGAGCGATAAAACGGAAATGAATCGTTTTAATATTATTTTTCTTTGGATCGGCACAGGCGGTGCCTCTCTCTCTCGCGGCATTCTCGGCTTTGGAGAACGAACGTGCTGCCGCATAGTAATTTTCGCTTCACCTTCGCAGGTAAAAATGAAAAGGTAACATCGCGGCAGCCGCGCGGGCCACCCCTTAAATTAAAGTACTGTTATTATATCCCTGCTGCTGACTTTTATCCAATATTGTGACGCGAGGCAATTTTACCACTAAAAAAAGCGGACGTGCGTTGCGCCTGGAATTTGGAATTATTAATCCGCGTGCACCAGATGAGAGCAATAAATCTACCCGAGCTGTAAACTCACAGGTGAGAAAGAAAAAAACGCTTTCCTTTCAGAGTGACGAAATAAAACGGGAGACTCATTTCTATATTCCTTTCCTTAAATTTTCGTCATGAGAGAGAATAGCAATAAACTGACCGACTTGCTTAGCCCGCAGGAAGAGCCATTCATTCATCGCGCGGCCGTGAATCATTTAATTTGCTTTTATATCCGCGAGTGAATAAAAATTCCACGCGCCCAGACGTTCGTTCGTTCTCCTTCTCGCGAACGCGCACGCACATCTGGCGTTTCGAGCCGCACACGTATATACGTATATAAAATTAATCAAACTGCATCTTTTGCTTCCAGCTGCCTGAGCTGCAAATGAGAAGCCGTACCTGGCTACCTGACTGACTGACAGACACAAGCGCAAACAAGCTGGAGGGGTTGATCTCGAGGGTTGAAAGGGGCGCATGCTGCCTCCGTGGTTTTTGTTACACCCGCCCTTTTCTTATTTTATGATGGATGGATGGATCGATGCGCGTGCACGAGCGCAGGTTTCATTTTACTTTATTTAGAATAGGAAAATTAGACTCTTGGGGCAGATGTCATAGAACACATCCGGCTGGTGGACAAAGGGTGGACAAACATGACAACGAATCAAATATACACAATATTCCTGAGCCCCAGGAGGTTAAAAGTCCATCATACAAGTCTCCGAATAGCTTGGGAACTGGTCCATTCGAACAATGTGTGAAAAGAACAACACTTGACGAGGGAAAAATGGTTCAAAATATTTCATCTCCTATTTCTGGATTTAGAAATCAACTCGTGTCTAAACGTGCCAATTTTTTTATGAATAATCTTGCAGAAAATAGGCTGACTGTTTTAATAATTGGAAAATTTAAAAAAAAATATATTGAAACCTCCAGATGGTGATTTTTTTATTTTAAACAACGAGCCCAGAAATGAAAAAAATGACAACCCACTTGCGATTCTATATTTTGAAATGTTTGATTACAATTTAAACTTTTTATCGTGAACAGTGAAATTCTCTAACCAAATGTCTCCTCGTTTAAAATGATTTTACGATTCGTGAGCAAATTGGCCAATTCTCCACTTCACACATTCCAGAGTGCAGTTAAATTATCATGACTATTTGTGACTGGCGGCGCGACCAACTGCTATTTCCGCACCACAAACGTTAATAATTTCTGCCGTTGCGCGAAAGTGTAACACAAACCCGTCCGAAATCAATTTTTCGCATCTGGTGCGGCGAGGAATGCCATTTACGCTGCGGCTGGCTGTTATTTTTCTTCTCGCATGCAAGCAAGCAAGTAAGCAAGCGCGGCAGCTGCCGCGAAAACGAAAAGCGAGCCGTGTGTCCCGGTGTGTCCTGGGCGAGACGACGACTGCGCTGCTCGAACGTTCTCGCATTCATTCAGAGGATCAGGGTGGCCTCTGAATCGCGAGAGCGAGGTTCAATGTATGGAATTGAACCGGAAGCGATGCTGATTAAAGAGCGTAACGATCAGCAACATAACTCACGGCGAATGTCTGTGCAGCCAGCCATTGTTTCAATGGTCTTTTATATTGTCTCGCCGCAGCGCAATTAAATACAAATGTATATATATATAGAACACGGCAATATGAGTTATTATTTTTCGTATTGTTTCTGGTCATTAGCACTGCCGGTCGCTGGTGATTAACGCTCGCGTGAAGCAGCCGGCACCTGGAGCCGCTGCTTTCTCCTTGGCCAGGTGTGCTTTATTCCCGTACAGCCGGAATTAATAAGAGATACTTATTAATTTTGAAATTCGTTTTTTATGAGCTTCTAATTGTCACCAGACCATCTAATCTTAATTTAATTAATTTTCTGTTCCTTCTTAAAAAAATAAAGAAGTATGAAGATTTTCTAATTATTTGCACTACAAAACGAACCATTAAAATCCGTCTAAAACCGACTCTTCTGGTGCAAAAATAGTGTTAATGCCTGCTGATTAGTTTCCTCAACGCAAACACAGTGTTTCCTTGAAAAACATGGTGTGTGGCTATGCCGTTCTGCTCGTTGGTCAGGCGCATTTCTCAGCTCGCTTCTCGTCCTCGAAGGAGCTTTTCCGAGTATATCGATCTGAATATATATATATATATACAGCAGCCCTGAATTCCGTCGTTTTAGTGTTTCGGATGCGAAATGAGGTGCAGGAAAATTTGTTGCGTGCAGGGCAGTATTTCGCGGACGAGCAGTCAGCAAAACGGAAGTCAGAAAAGAACGCCAATCAGCAATAAATCCGATCGTTGCTTCTTAACACAAAAAGAAGCAGCACAAAACGTAATTCGTCCAACCACAGGGCATGAAACTTTGGTTGCGCTCCGCCGACTCTGCTCAATATTTTCGGAAGGCTGCGCGGCGGACAACAAAAATAATTTAGACTCGGGCATACACACACACACACACACACACACTCCTTAATAATAATGTTTTCGAGAGCAGCACGACTCCTTTCTTTTCTTCGGCGCTAATACCGAGAATTAGCAGCAGCCAGCTGCCTTTTGTCATTCAAATCTCGGCGATTCGGCACAAAGGGCTCTCAAATAAGTAAGTTGTCGTCGCTCCTGCTGCTTTGATTCTCTTTCTTTCCGCTCGGCCCATTGAGTATTGTTTGTTTTTCGAGCGCCGGAAATGCTATATAGCTGTTATGCCTTACGCTTGTCAATCTCAAAGAGGTGAAAATAAATGCGATGAAAAGGCTCTCACGGATAAAAGTACTCGTGTCCGCGATTTCAAAAAGAAGTCGATTCTGCTTCTTGCAGTGAGGAAGTCGACCGGCCACTGGGAATATACGCGAAAAAAAATATATGTTTCTTAGAGAAACTCTTTTTTCTAAAGTCTTTTCTTAACAATTTTGTTTTATTTGGTTTTAAATTTCACTCATGGAAACATTTTTGTTTAAAAATTTCCTAGATCTTTGCTAAATTCTTTCTCATAGGAAAATAAGTGACCTAATTAAGCCAAAAGGATAATAAGATTGTATTTCTGAATTTCTGGACATTTTTTGCTTAACTACAGAATCTCCATATCTAATATCAACTATTCAAACTGCTGAAAATGCAGAATTTGACACATTTAACTTCCTGATCAACCTGGAAAAAGGAAACGCCACCTTCCGCACTGTCGTTTGTTCTAAATTAAAACCGTATTGAGCAAAAAAAGGTTCAAGGTCCACGCTTACGCATTATTTCGTGAAAAGTGCGGTCTGTCGGTCGGCACACTGGCGAGAGCGCATGGTTAAGTGGAGGGAGGCAGGAAGTGTAACTGGGTGGCTGCTGTATGCAGGAAAATATCAGAAAGAGAGGAAGGTAGAGAGAGAGAGAGAGAGCAGCGCTTTTTGCTCCGCGCTGCTGCAGCATCTGTCATCATGCGTGCAGTCGGCCGCCGGCCGAGTGGAGCGGAAAAACCTCGCGTGAACTTCCACTAGTTGCTCCTGGCACATAGTGCCACAGGCGAGATTCTCTCGTAACCCTTTGCAACTCATGTTTAAAGAGACATTATTCAACAGGATTGAGAGAAGCTCCGTATTTTTATTGGCAGCTTGAAAAGAAAATTAATATTTCAAAGCAAATCGTACTTCTTCGTCTGGAAAATCATTATTGATTTTACGAAGCCATTTTTTAAAATTAAATTTTTTGATTTGTTAAAATACATGTTGCCACTTGCTGTCTTCAGAGTTTAGGAAACCTTCGACATTTGATCAAAGAAAAATGTCCTTATTGTAAAACATGCAAAGGCCAGGTGTGAGAAAAAATATATTATAATAAAATTCCTGAGTGAGAGATGGAGAATTGAGGTTTACTCTAAAAGCAATCCTTTTTCGGACAAAGCAAGCTTTTAGCCATTTCCTTTTGTGTGCGCAGAGGCATCCGCGCCCCAATAGGTGATATTTGTCCATGCCAAAGGTGCGAAAGGTCTCGCAGTGCACAAATTGTCAACTTGAGCACGAACAGCGAGCGAGAGAGAGAGAGAGAAGAGCATATGCAGTTGGTGGATGAGGTGTTGGCCTTTGAAGACGCTATAAAGCTGTGATAGGCATCGACAGCGGCACTACCCTCGTCCCGCAGTTTCTGTCTGGAGATACAATGAAAATATAACACTCGTAAAGAAACTATTTTGATGGCGCTCATTTCTCTGGCTGTCACATTTAGAGAGCCGCCGCCGCCGCCGCCGCTGCTGCCGTGTAACCAAGATTAGATAAATATACACAGTAGAATAAATTCCGAGGGGCGCTGCACGCATAAAATTGTAGTAATATGCACCTTTTTGATAAAGACCACAAGCCGGAAGATTGAACCGTTAACTGATGTCTTGACACTTTGAGTGTGTCACTAATGTTGAAATACGAGCCGCTGTCAATTTAGGAACACACATGTCTGTTAAACTTGAAACGCTGTCTGAGAGAAAAAATACATATCCAAATTATCTGTCAATACGTCTCTCTACGCAGGAAAAATGAGTTGTGTTTCAGCCGTTTCTTTCATCTGTTTTGCCCCTTCTAAAAATAACAAACATAGAAATATCGTATTATCACTTTTAAAAATTAAACCTCTTTTAGAAATGTAATAAAGACCCTTTGGAAAAATTATTTGGATTAATGGATTACAAATAATTTAAATGGACAAACACTTGTAAGTCGGTCTAAAGTTAAAAAATGAAATCCAAAAGGTCGGTAGTCCAATCCTCACTATGATTTCCTTAAAATTCCAAAAGCGGATCAGATGGAAATTTCTGTCAATTACAAAGATGCTCAACAGCGGAAAATTAGGGCAGTAAAAATGGTCTGAAGTACTCAGATAAAAATCTTTTTTAGAGTTTCCTTCTGGACAGCAGGGTTTTCGTAAATTGTTCACCAGGAGTACTGCCTTTTCTCCCGTACTTTTACAATTTTTTGTACTATCTAAAAAAAATGTAATAAACAATAAAAATAATTCTGGACTGTAAGAAGTTAAACATTTTTGTTCAAGGTGCGCACTTCTCCTTTTTAGATTTCGTATCATTTTGTCATTTCGACGCAAAAGAGTCGTGGAAAACCGCACTCTTGTGTTTCTGCGCTTTTTGCACGTGCTTGCTGACTCACAATGCGGCGACCGCACAAAGGCGCGACAAACACGCGCGCGCGGTGGCACAAGAAATGCAAAACTACCTCTGGACTTGCAAAGTTCTTTTTTAACTCGTTTGA
The DNA here is from genome assembly GCF_949628265.1 of Cloeon dipterum. Classification (NCBI taxonomy): domain Eukaryota; kingdom Metazoa; phylum Arthropoda; class Insecta; order Ephemeroptera; family Baetidae; genus Cloeon; species Cloeon dipterum. The sequence goes on from NC_088790.1 coordinate 27,932,291, forward strand.
TCCCAGGCAGCAGGAGCAACAGCAGGAGCAGCGCGCTCCTTTCTTTCTTATAATGATTCAGCAGCTTACGCCAAATTACAGCCGAGAGCTTTGCAAACAACATTTACACACAGCAAACTTTTCGCTTGAAACCAGACACCGAAAAAGGCGCGGGGAATCCTGATTTTCGAACAGTCATTTGAGCTCAAAAGAAGCTTTTCTAATTGTTCGCCGTTTGCATCTTCTCCCCTTTACGACCGTGACTGATTTTTATACGAAAATTTACGAGTGGTTTTCTTTAGTCCCGGGTCACTTTCTACTTCGGACCATATATTCTTTTAATTGTGAAGACGCGAGCGAGCAATAAATGTATCTTTTGTACGTTGTCTCTACCAGGGTCACTTTATATCGTGGCAGGGGGGATCGTAAACACTGTCGCAGGCTTAGGGGTAGTTACTAGCCAAGGATCTCGTTTCAATTTTCTCAATGAGGGTTGCGCGTGAGGAATGCTTTTGTGGTGCGTTTCATTGAAAAGGTCCAGATCCTCCGAAGGATGTTCCATCAATGGAGACCTTTTTAACACAACGCCGTGTAGTAATATTGCCTCTCGTTTTTAAACTCCCCCACGTATAGGAGTCGTTATTAAGGAGAGCAAATTATTTCATGATCGGTGCTCTCCCCCGTGCACTTCGGGGGGTCGAGCGTTTTGTGGCACTTCAACTACACGAAAAATTCCGTAATAAATCTTAACAACATTTAGCGTAATTGGAACTACGTCTTTTGTAACCTAAACACCATCTGCTTGACAGTGTGACTCATGCCACTTCTCTTGCATAGGTATATTGGGAAATTAATAATTTATCTACTGAAATTTACCGCTTTACACACTAAAATAAGCTCCAATTATGTTTTAAATTTAAGTAGCTGAAAAATCCCATACGAATGCAAACTAACCATAAATTTCAGATCATAAAATATACATTTTTAATTTTTAATTTTTTCCCATCTGATATGTGGTTATTATACAGTTCCACAATTTAATTTCCTGTGCGAGTTCCAAAAACACGACGTATAGCGTGATCGAATAGAGTTATTTTCAATAGAGCTTCACAATTCGCTCGAACAGCAATTGCACTTGCTCGATTTCACATTGCGCTTGATATTGAGAAGTGGAGTGAACGAAGCAGACAAAAGAATAATGCAAATTGCGGGGTGACCCGAGCTTTCAATAAGGAAACAATAAAAATAGCGGCTTTCCCGGCGCGCTGCATCATTTCGGATTCGGGAAGAAAAGTCGTCGACCTCCTCGGTAATGAAAACATAATAATAATTGATAATTCTGCTCGGCTGCTCGATTGGTGTGTGAAAGGAAGCACGTCCAGCCGTACCAGACAAAACACAACGAGCAAATACAATAATTCAGACGCGAACGTGATCTTTTTCGATTTTTGTGTGATTGCACCTTACTTTGTTAACATTTCCCATCGCTCTGGTTCATTCCCCAACTGACGCAGAACTCCCTCCATCTCTCCTTGAAAGAAGTTACATTTAAAAAAAAATTCGATGGAAACTGTATAATTTAAAGTCGAATTTCTTGATTTTTTTAAGAAATGACAAAATAAGGCCGATTTTCCTGCACTTAAAGGCTAGTAGAGGACACCTGATTTAATTATTAATATGTTTCATTTCGTTTTCAGGACATATTCTTCTCGTAATCAGTTTGGCTCTGTCGAAAATTGAGCTAGTTTCCATATTTAGCACTTTTATTTAGAACAAAAAGTAAAACAATAATAAAAAAATACTGTCTAAACAGCTTTCCTTTTCCAGAACTCAGTAAGATCAATCAAAACTTTTCTTGTATCAACATTTCTCACTTGAATACTAAAATTGGGCAAAAAACAGAGTTCCAAATTTCCTTTTAAAACTGTGAAACAAATTCAAATAACGATATTACTAAAATAGAGGAAAATGTATACGATTTCGCAGTAAAAGAGGCAATGTTGCACCATATTCAGAGATTCCCATTCATGATTGAGTCATAGAAGGAAACGCATATCTCATAATATAAGTGGAGAAAAGCGTCGTCAAAAAATGGTACTCACATTGGAAAAATGTTCCGGTGATCAGAAGAATAAGCTGCAGAAACGACATGGTTGCCTTGTCCTTTCTTTACTCAATGTCCAAGAAATAAGTCCAAAAACAACTACCGGCGCGTGGACACCGATATTCACTGCGATGATGAGCGTGCGCGAGTTCACTTCGCCGCCTGGGCGATGAATGAGACTCGGAGAGCCACACACGGGCTCCGCAGTCGCAACCGTATACCCCCCTCTCCTGTTCCACACCGGCGTGTATTCCGCCGGCTGCTGGCGCTGGCATTATGATATAATGAATGAAGATTCGCTCCTGAAAGTTTATTACCAATAAATTTCCGTAAAATCCGAAAATATTTAGCATACCAACAGGGAGAGTATTGATACTTTTAATCCCAGGAAATGCAGTAAGGTCACGATCAGGCTATTCAAATGAATATGTCACTGTTAAAGGAAAACTACAAGACGCAGGCCAGCGGGGAGTGCTAATATACGCAACGACACGAACTAACCTAAAAAATGAACAAAACTATACAAAAGCCAACAGAAATCAATGTTTTTTTTTCAATTTGTTTCAAATTTTGCTTATTTTTTTATCATGGTTTCCTATTTAAGTTTTAAGAACTGGAGAGAAAATTATAAATATTTGTCCATCACAGCTATTCTCTTACATATATTGAGACGAATAGTGGTTAAAAAACAGCCACATTAATTTTTAACGTGTTACATCTCCATCTCAATAATTGGTAGTTTTCCTATTTTACTTCCAATTTAAACATTTGGACAATTAGCACATACACGTAGACTAGAAAATTGGATCATTTTTCATTAATATTTGAGTTAAGAATTCCCAGATAGTGTGCCCATCTGAGAAAAAACAAACGTAAAATTGTTTTGGTTTTCATTTATTTATTTGTCTCGTTCATAACACAAGAAGTTTAATACATATAATACAAAATGTACACCTGTAGCGGTACAACAGCGCGGTCCTGTTTTTTGTTGGGAGCCAACAATTGTCGGCGATGTGAATTATTGTAATTTTGCATTATTGTTTAACAGCAGAAAGATGATTTAAAGAGGAATGATAGTGCAAAAGCCTGGAAAATGCATATTGCCAATGCACAAACTCGTCCTTTAGGATTCAGTTAAAGCCTAAATTGACCTTTGAAGCTTTTTAATTTTTTTAGAAAATTGGCTCGAAAGTTAGCGTGCTTTTCAAATGGCAATGGCTGTCTCCTTACTTGAAATCCGATTTAATTTCAAAACCAAGAGTTCCCCCAATTAGTGGCATACACCGTTGGACAGATCTCGACGAGACGAATCGGAATATGCCAAGAAAATATGTTCAAGCACTGCAAATTTTGGAGAAAATTGGCAAAGTTTGAATTTTTATTGCAGGAAAGGTCCTTTTTACTATTGCAAATTGTTGAACAAATTGTTTATGGCATCCAACAATTAAAGTTCAATCATATTTGACTTTAAATTATCAGACAACATAGTACGTTAAGATATATGATCCATACAGTCAAATCCCCCTATTTTCTTTGTTCATAATGTTAAACCTTCGAGAGTCCTAATTATCCATTTAAAGAATAATTGATAACTATATAGGAGTTGAAACCCAGTAATCACGACTTTCCTCTCTCTCTCTCTCTCTCTCTCTCTCTCTCTCTCTCTCTCTCTCTCTCTCTCTCTCTCTCTCTCTCTCTCTCTCTCTCTCTCTCTCTCTCTCTCTCTCTCTCTCTCTCTCTCTCTCTCTCTCTCTCTCTCGTTTGTTTGCTCAGAGTATCAACGATAACATCAAAACAATTTTCAACTGAATTCCTCGAGTATTGTTGCATCAAACAGTTTTATTGCTCCAAATTATATGACCTCCGACTCGCAGCGAGAGCAACAATCGGCGGCATGAATGGCGATGCGCTCTCGCGATAGAGCAATATATCCTCGCCGCTCTTGTTAAAAGGGGTTGATCTGGAAGGTGCGCTCGTTAGCTTCCTCCGCCGCGAGCAGGCACAGAGTAAATCTTGATCGTGTCCTATCCTGTACGGGATCGCCTTTCAAACTTCCGCACCCTTGAGAGAATTGGCCGCGAGAGATCCTGCGCCGAGCCATAAAACTGGAGGAAAACAGAAAAAGATCTACATTTGCAGCCGAGGGGGAGAACGACCGACGACCGACGAACGCGTGAGAGCGTAACGCTGTCTTTTGCTCTTAATTAATCCGACAGAACAGAGCGGCAGTATATATTTGTCACAATTACAATACAATGACATTTTTTTTTACAAATATACTCGTGCCGCATGCTATTTGTTCCATTTCAATAGAACAGGATTTTAGTGTAGAACATCATAATAAAATTTTATTGTGTCCTGGGTGGCCTGCCTTGAGGTTCTCCTGCTCGCTGAAAAAGGGATTAAAAGATTAAACCATTCATGTGCGGACAATGCGACCTTCTGTCAAAACATGTCCAAAAATACAAAAGCTATACGTATTCAAGAAGAATTTTTAGTCAATAGCCTCCTCAACATGTGGGGTAAAAAACTAACTAAACTTGGTTTTATCCTGATCAGAACAGTTGAAAATAAATCTAATTTATTCATTTTTAAACAATATAGGTTTTTTCTTTGCTGAAAGTGGGAATTCCTATTCGTTATTTCATAATTATTAATTTCTCTGATTAAATCTCAGTTGTTTGAATAGAATCCCAACAAATTGTTGTACTACATGCGAAGTTCACAAATAGGTGGGATCTAAAAAGAGCAAAAGTTGAAAATTATTTGAATTTTTGGACGCAATAAGAAGTGTTAAAGTGGAATGATACTGGGCAACAATTGAAAATTATTGAAATTGTTGGACGCCTTAAGCAATTGACCGATAAACAATTTGTTCAACAATTTTCAATAATAAAAAAGGACCTTCCTACAGTGAAAATTCAAATTTTGCCAATTTTCTCCAAAATTTCGAGTGCTTGAACATATTTTCTTGGCATATTCCGATTCCTCTCGTCGAGATCTGTCCAACGGTGTATGCCACTTATTGGGGAAACTCTTGGTTTTGAAATAAAATCAGATTTCAAGTAAGGAGACAGCCATTACCATTTGAAAAGCACGCTAACTTTCCAGCCAATTTTCTCCAAAAATTAAACTGCTCCTTAGGTCAATTTAGGCTTTAACTGAATCCTAAGGGACACGAGTTTATGCATTGGCAACAAGCATTTTCCATAGGCTTTTCCAGTATCGTTCCTCTCTAAACTTACAAATTATATAAATTGATGACACAAAAAATCAGACCTCAATCCCCTAATTAAAATTTCCAAACGAGAGACTTTAATGGTGGAGTTTTCAGCAACAATAAAGCAAAAGAAAAACACACGTACTTCTGTTAGTGTGTGTTTATGAGTACGCCGGCAAGTGTGAAATTGGTAGTGTCACAACATGTGCCGCCGTAAAAGCGGAATAATCACCTGGCCGCGACTGTTTCGCGACGCGAGGCGCTAATAAATCGCCGCTCACGGACCCGTACACACACACACACGCTGTCGATACTGGTTAGCCGCGAACAAAAGGATGGGAGAGCGAGCGAGCGAGCGGCGAACAAGACGCACACACACGTAGGGCAAAAAGCGTGGGCGTCGCGAAAAGCGCCAGCTAATAAGTACCATGTATAAAAGGTCGGAATATTTTCCAAACAACAACGGCCGGAGAAGTCGGGTCGTGGGAACGGCGGCGTGTCGCCAAGCTGCAACAAAATCAGCTGGAGAGGTGATACCGAAATAAAAGTTTTTGCAAATCGATTCGTCGACCGTGGCGCGTAATGGGCCATTTTTATCGCCAAAGCAGAGGACCCTTGCCTCTCTAGAGTTGTCTATTTTAATCAAATATAATGTTAAAAATATATTAAAGAGGAATGATACTGCTAAAGCCTGGAAAATGCTTGTTGCCAATGCATAAACTCGCCCCTTAGGATTTAGTTAAAGCCTAAATTGATCTAAGAAGCACAGTAATTTTTTGAGAAAATTGGCTGGAAAGTTAGCGTGCTTTTCAAATGGTAATGGCTGTCTCCTTACTTGAAATCCGATTTAATTTCAAAACCAAGAGTTTCCCCAACAAGTGGCTTACACCGTTGAACAGATCTCGACCAGAGGAATCGGAATATGCCAAGAAAATGTGTTCAAGCACTGTACATTTTGCAGAAAATTGGCAAAAATTTTATTTTTACTGTAGGGAGGTCCTTTTTTGTTAATGCAAATTGTTGAACAAATTGTTTATCGATCAATTGTTTATGGCATCCAACAATTTTCAATTGTTGCCCAGTATCATTCCACTTTAATATAAATTTTGGGCATTTTGGTAAGTGGTTCCTGCAGCAATTAAAAAATTGTTGGCCACTTATCAACACTATAGCAAATAATTTTTCAATAAACAAGTTATAGTCTCTTCTGGAATTATAAATCTACTCTTTTTACTCTTGAGTGCTTAAAATTCAGGTTCATTCTAATTTACTTTTTAGCATGTCATATAAATACAAAAAAATATCTGCTCAGAAGAAAAGTAAATGTCACCTTGAAATTTTGTTTCTTCGCTTTTACCCCAAGTTAAGATTTTTCTCGCGGATTTCAAGGATATCATTCAAGCCTTAGTTTTTGCAAATTAGCAGATAGAATTGACAACCCAAGTTTTTACTGCTGCGCGGTCTCTCGTCCGGCGCCATAAAATGAGATGGAAGAAAAAGCGGAGAGAAATAAAGCGGGGCACGCCCTTCGCCTGTGAATAATAAAATGCTGCTCTTGCTGCTCGCCCACATGGCTTTTTGTGAGTGTATGTGTGTGAGAGAGAGAGCAGAGATCTTTGGCGCAGCATCCTTGCACGGCTGGGCGCCTTCGTTCGCATTCCCAGCGCGATATTTTTATATATAATACACACACACTTACTAAGTTGTATGTATATTCGGTTATAGGTGGCGAGCAATGAATCCAGATAAATTTATTGAACGACTCCTTATTTGTTGATGCTGCGCTCTGAGCAAATAAAATTACGTCTGTGTAGCACACAACTGATCGAAAGGATCGCCGCGCGCTGTTGGCCGATTGAAAATTTAGTGAGACAGATTATGGCCTTATAAATCTTGCTTGACACGCATCGTTTTTTAGGGGATTATGAAAAGAGTTGGAGGCAGGAATTATTTAGTGTATAGTTGGGTGGACTGGATTTTTCGGCTTTGAGTTTCTATTTTTCATGCTTTAAAATTTTTCTCATGCAGTTCTAAATAGAAAATTGATATATGGAACAAGGCAATTTGTGAAAAGATAAAAGAAAATAATTTCCATTTTCAGTTTCGGCCCAAAAGTCAAATTTTGTAAAATATTCAGACTGAAAACTGTAATTTTTTAGTCTTTTTGCTGCTGAAATAAATGAAGAAGGAATAAGACATTTATTATATTTTAAGCCAGCGGGGGCCAGATGTGCGATAAAATTGGTTCGCACTGCGCAGATCCAAGATGGCGTCTGAATGTGGGAAACAAAAAGCTCTCTCTGGATTGCCGTACGAGGGTCAAGAGTTTGTTTTTACGATCCCAAAGTTATGCAAATTATGTCACAATATTGACCAAAAATTGGTTCTTTTCGCGCATTTTTATGTGAGCGTTTTTTCGCGCCATACTCCACCGGACGCCATGTCTGTGCGTCGTACGAATCTGGTCCCCGCTGTTTTAAGCAATCATTTCTTCCTGGTCCCGGTAAAATTGCGCAACTTTCAACAACCAAACGCGAATTCCTTGTTGCAAGAAAAGGGCAACAATTAATTCAACAATGAATATTTGGGTGTTTCATGAATGTTGCGCAATTTTACCGGGACCAAAAGATTTGAGCAAATTACAGATTTAATTTCTGCAACTTTTATAAATATTTTCTTGGCATTAAAGACATCAGTTTTCAAAACGATTCTTAACCTTTTCCAAGACCCAAAAATTAAACGATTATTTTGAGCTGATCAATCTTTGAATTTCACAAGTATGTGCGAGATTTGAATTGTTTTTCCCAATTTGTTCGTTTCTTTTACTTTTATGGCATGATTGAAACATCTGATTAAAAAAGCGTGCTACATGATTGCTATCGATTGCTGTAAAGCCTCTCTTTTGAAAGCTCAGGATCATCCAAATTTCACTGAATTTATTTAATTAACAGTGTAAATGGAGATCACAACGATATATATTTGATGCGGATAACAATTATTTCAATTCTTCAAGCGCGAACGCCAATTTTTCAATACCCGTCGAGTACTTCATACAGTACATTGAGGGCGTCATTAAAATTTAATTACCAGTGGCGGCGGTGCGATGTGCAGTTATTTTTTAATGAATCGCGAACGCAGCAATTAATGGAAGAGGCGCGCGCCAAGATATGTGCGTGTGAAAAATTCCGTCAGCCGAAAGGTGCACAAAATTATCGCGCAAAATGGGCCTTGGCATAGAGCACCGCGCCGTGTGTTTTCTTTTCACATGTTCCTCGCAACGCCCCAGAATTTCGACTGTGAGAATCGAGACGAGGCGCATTCCTTTCTCGCGAGACAGGAAAGGAAGCAAACGCGAGCGCGGCGGAAACCACTCCAAGCATTGCGTACGTGTCTTTTTTCGAGATCGACCTTTGGAAATAAAAGCACTTTGTTATCGCGCTATTTTTTACTGCTTTCTGCGTGCTTTTATACAGGATGGATAAAATCTACCGACATGTCATATCTTAAAAATTCGTGCAAAAAATAGTTAATATTGTATTTGCTTAATTTATTTATATTTATTATAATTTTAAACCTTCAAGGCCTCCAGAGAGTTTACAAAGATTGCGAAATGTGTTTATTTTTCATGTTTAAATCCCTAAATTTGTGCAGTCCCTACAAAAATCGACAACCTGATGTAAAGTAAAGATTGCTTTAATTAAGCCACAATGATCAAAATTTTCAAATACACAATTTGAATAAATAATATAATTCATTCCTACAAATCCATACTTAAAGGTGAGAAAATAATTTTCTAAACAATTGGTAATTTTGGTTGAATTAAATAGTATTAAATGTGTTTAGTGTACAGGCTAAAGGTTTTTAAAGAATAATTGAGATGGGTTTGGATATAGATAAAGATAATAATATGAAACTTTGACTACGTGAACTAACAATCCACATTTTAACTGTACTCGAAATTTAAGTTCACTGCATCAAACGCGTCTTTTATTTATTTACTGATTTATAATAATTTAGTATTTTTTACTTCAAGTCAAGAGGCTGGTTTTGAAAGAAAAATTGACTAATCAAACATGATTAAATTATTAAAAAAAAAATTGTTGGTTGGAGTGTCTGAAGAAAACAGTTTTTAGCTGTAAAATATTGATTTTTTTTATCAAAATTTTAACCCAAATTTAAAGGGGTGAAGAATTGGAACCTTCTAAGAATCGTCAAGATATAGGCTACGTATTTTTCCAAAATTTCGGACAATTCTGCAAAAACAGGCGCACAATATAAACATAAAAGCAGCACAAAAATTAATACAAGATCGAAATCCAAATAAATTTTAACACTCATAGTTTTAATTATTATTTGGAGAGTTGTAGATTATAAATAAAAAGAATTCGACGGTTTATTCAATGTTCATACTTTCAAAAAATAAATTGACATGAAATGTGGATTATTTGGAGCATATACACATTGACCGCACACCACTGATTGGCAAGAGGTGCGTGCAGGTATATACTCCGTTTGCGTATTGGATCAAAAATAATTGCGGTTAGTTAATCGCACCATTTCGCCGACGGCCAATGTGGGAGCACTCGCCAGAAACCAACCGGCAGACACGTGTAATTTTTTATCTCCGAATTGCAGGCACACATACATGAAACAGCAGAGAGAGAGAGAGAGAGCTGCCCATTATTTCAAGCAGCGAGAGAGCAACTCAAATAAAAAGAGAGCCGAGCAAAAGGACGCTTAGCGGACTAATGACACTCTGCTGCCACAGTTGTATATGTATTATTTTTGTCATTGTAATTCATACCGGAGAAAATTACAGACGCCGACGACGAAGTCTCGTTTTGTGCCCTATATGTAATTTATTATAATGGATTTTTAATGTACGTTTGCAGCATAAAAATTAAAAGACGCACGGAGGTCGATAAGTTGGAAAAAACGCTCGGGTTGAACTTGAAGCAGAGGCGAAATTGGACAGTTTTTCTGCACGCGCACCGTATATAAATCTCGGCAGTTTCCTTTGCAACCAGTTCTTCACTCCATTTTGATCCGTAAGAGACATTAATAAAATAACTATCGCGAAAACTGCTTTACATCGTAATTTATGGTTTCATTCAAACATAATAATCTCCCGAAAATATATACAACACTTTATTACCTCTAATAAAATTGCTCATTTAACAAAAAATATAACCTGAAAAATTTCTTCACCTTAAAAACCTTGGAACGATCTGCCATTTGAGCTCAAAAGGATAGTTTCCTCGCCGAATTTCAAACCCTTTTAATTCGAAGCTTAATTTACTTTCCTGAGTTCGCTCAATTCATCAAGATTAACGAAAATCGGAATTCGCGATAGAAACCATAATTTTTGCAGCAGGTGCGCAACACTTGTACAAGTTCCTTATGCGACACTCTCTCTATTATACGAAAAAGGCGGAAGCTGAACTCACTCTCTGCGGATGTGATTTTCTGAAAGAGCGACAAATCAAATTTCCGGCCGCTGTTAATATCGTCGCGAATCCACTACCAGCAGAGCACGCAGTTTGCCGCCGCTCATCACATGTCGTGATAGCTCTCGCTCGATTTGCAATCTGTCGCGATGATCTCGACACTGCTGGAAATCCGATCCTTTCGCTAAACGGCGACAACTGCGAAAAAACGAAGCCGCACAAGGAATATTGTATGCGATTTCAGATTTTTCTTTTGCGCAAACATATGTCAAATGTCAAACACTTTGATTATAGGCTGCAGGAAATTGAGTTTGATTGGTCTGAATGAGTCTAGTAGTTCACTAAAACTGTTTTAACAAAACAATTTAACCGGGAAACAAAAGAAATAATATTTTCGTCTGAAAACGTTTTGGCCTCCCGATCTCTAGAGAGTAGCAAGGTTCAAATATTGCCTATTTCTTTTCCCCAAATAAATCCAAGACCGTTTCGGACGTGCAAGAGGAGACGAGTTAGTTTTGAGAGACAATCCAGACTTCTCAATCCAAACCGGGGATCATCTGCTTTCATTGCGCGAAAAATGCACCGCTGGAAAAAAACCAGCAAAAAGGGTTCTCTGAATTTAACTAAAATCATGTTTTGTGTTTTGCTCTAAATAAGACAAAATTGTCACAAATTTAATTTAAATTTCCAATAAAGGATATCTATAATTTTGAGCAATCGTAATTGCTGTCTCGTAGTAAGTGGCACAAAAATTGATTTTTTTCTAATTCGATTTTTTTTTTCAGACAAGGACTGAGTCTTGTTGGTTTATGTCCTTCACAAATATTTCAGGAAAGGATGCAGAGTTGCGGAAAACCCCGCAAAAACAGGTTTTTGTTTGCAACGACGCAGCGGGATTTTCCGAACAAGAAAAAAATTATGTTTCTCTTTACCAAACCCTTCACATAAACTAGTGGTTAAAAATCTTAAAAAATTATTCAATATCACTGATTTGAATACTTTGTTTTTTGAATGGTTTACTGCTTTAAAGTGGAATGATACAGGGCAACAATTGAAAATTACTCGAATTGTTGGATGCCATAAACAATTTGTAATAATAAAAAAGGACGTTCCTATAATAAAAATTCAAATTTTGCCAATTTTCTCCAAAATTTAGAGTGCTTGAACATATTTTCTTGGCATATTCCGAATCATCTCGTCGAGATCTGTCCAACGGTATGCCACTTATTGGGGAAACTCTTGGTTTTGAAATTAAATCGGATTTCAAGTAAGGAGACAGCCATTACCATTTGAAAAGCACGCTAACTTTCCAGCCAATTTTCTCCAAAAATTACACTGCTTCTTTTTTCAAAACAAATATTTTAAATTAATTTCAACCAAACTCCTTCTCACATAAATATCTCTGCGCATTTTCCATTTAAACACAATTGAATCCGTTGCGAAGGTGATAGTGGCGCACTCGGAATTTCTTTTATTAATTTTCTGCTCGCAATTTTCCCTTTCAACTGCAATTACTTGCCATCTGCCTTTGAATAGCGTGCACTGGCTGTTTACAAACGAGAATTTCATGCATGCTGTGCGTGCATGCATGACGCCAGCCGACAGCCACAGTGGCTAAATTAAAAAAAAAAATAATAAAAATGCGTGCCAGGCGATGCAGTCGATTGCTCACTCGCAGAGACAGGTGCTTTATGCTTTGTTTCAGTCAGAGAGTCGGCGGCAGCGGCGGCGGCGGCGGCGGCTCACAGGCCATAAAAATAAACAGCGCCGCGCTGCATGCACATTTCGAGCCTCAGGCGAGCAATTCAAGAGTGCACTCTGTTCCCAACCTTAATTGGTCCAATTAGAGGCTTCATTAAGAAATAAATTACTCAAGGCGTAATTTAATAATTTATTATATTTTATTTCAATCCAAACTGGAAGCCGTCAGGCATGTGTCCGCACCACTTGGCCAAAAACTTGAAGACGTCGTTCAAGGAGGTAGCGTGGTGCGTGCGCGAGGCGAGCAGGAAATTGTTCCACTCGTGCTTGATGGCCACGTTGCTGCCGAGTTGCACGCTTTCGTCCAGCACCGGCCAGCCAGACAGAATGCACATCTCCACCGACGGCTCCGCTTCGTTCGCCTGAAGGCACGCCGCGTACACTCCTCGGTAGTCCAGCGGCAGATTCTGCAAGAATAAAAACGAAAAATAGCAAATTATAATTTTTTACAAATTGAAAAATATAATTTTATACCAATTTAAATTCATTAAAAAACAAGACGGATGTCGTGCTGATAAAAAAAGGGATAGGAAATTATACCTGATCGATTTTCTGGTCCATGGACACGGCGAGCAGCCACTCCCTGGCTTCCTCCAGCTCCTGCTGCGAAATGGTCATTTTCCGAGGGAGAGGGGCGTCGACCGGAAAGTCGGTGCATTGCAGGTCAGTCGAGTCGAGCAGGGTGGCGGCGCCCCCAGACTCCACTTCCTCGATGGCCTCGCACACGTCCAGCAGCCGGTTCAGGAAGACAAAAGCTTCACTGTCCCAGCCAAGGGCCTTGTAAATCAAAGTATAAATTTAATTACGAATTTGTTTTAAAAAATATTCTGAAAATGGAATATTGTTATACAATTTATAATTTTTATGCAACAAGTAGTGCAAGAGCAACGAGCGGGTTGCCTATTAAAATACCCCACAGGCTCTTGGACTACATTTTACGCAGCGGGGTCCAGATTCGTGCGACGCGCAGATATGGCGTCCGGTGCAGTATGGCGCGAAAAACTGTCACGCGAAAATGCGCGAAAAGAACAAAGTTTTCGTCAATATTGTGACATAATTTGAATCGTAAAAACAAACTCTTGACACTCGTACGAGAATCCAAAGAGAGCTTTTTGCTTTCCACAGTCAGACGCCATCTTGGATCTGCGCAGTGCGAACCAATTTTATCGCAAATCTGGACCCCGCTGATTTTACGAATAAAAACGACCAAGAAAAAAGATATTTCGTATAATAACCATCACTCGGAATGTAATTTTGTTGAAATTGAAATACCTTGGCGTCCATGCCGGCTTCAAAGTAGGCCTTGTCGGACGGAATGACGTCGGTGAAGCGAAGCAGCGCAATGGACAGCTTGGCCGCCAGCGACTCGAGTCCGGCCGCTTCGCGACATGCAGATCGGATCGCGTAAAAGTGGGCAAGGGTCAACAGCGTCCTGATCTCAGCATACTTCGGAGTCGATTGGAAATCTTCACTCTAAACATTGAGGAAATTACATTTAATATTCTTACATTTAGTTTCAATGGTTGATTTTTATGTTTTTGATTCATTCATTCACCATTTGGAGAAGGATATCCCGCAAAGCCGACCAATACTGGTAGCTGTCACTGCCTGTCAGGTTGGGCCACCCCAGGACTGCGAGGGCAATCATGCGGACAGTACTCAGAGTGCCAGAGTCCAGGGTCGGGATGGGCTGGTTGTCCGCGTAGACCTGGAGGGCCTCCAACGGCTTGTGGTTCTGTAAATATTATAAAAAAAGAGTTATATCACTGCTGCTGCTGCATCGACGAGTGTTGGTCATTATTGGAGTTAAACGTGCCTTGAGGAGGTGCGTCGCGTGCAGCACCAGGTAGGTGCTGAGGCCGCCGTTCTCCTGGGCCACCTGCTTGCACTTGGTCCACTGCTCCTGCTGCGCCAGCACCTCGATCGCCTCCGCCACGTCCATGTCGGCCAACTGCTCCGTTCGGCCCTGCGACTTCAGCCACGATTCGTAGCCTTTTTCCACGTATTGCTCCAACCTGCGCAGTTCCTATCGCTTTAGCAACAACTATTAATTATCAGGTGCCCGCACTAAACCTCAAAAAAGCGCCAGAACTCACCCTTTATTCTACAAGAAACCCGCTTTTATGATAAAAATTTTTTGAAGAATCAATCATCATGGAAAAACCCACCTTTCGTTTGTCATCTTCATTTCGAAAATTAAAAAAATAAAATTACACCAGAAGAAAAGAGTTCCGGTCTCGGAATTTAAGGAAAATTGTCTGATTGCTTTGTTTTCAATTTCTTTCGATTATTTAAACGCCAAATTCACCCCTAAAATTATTGGTAGCTGATGTTTTCAAAATATGAAGATCGGTGAAATAAAAAAATTGACTTAAAGAAATGCTTCCAACTCATTCAATTAAAAGAAAATTAGCTAACATAGCGCAATATTTCACTAATTTTCTCTGAATTAATACTGAGCCAAATTTATCCCGGAAAAACGGAAACAAATTTAGTCAAAATACAAAACTATCATATTACAATTTTGGGGGATTAAATTTTCCGCCATCAAAATTCTGAGAAAACTGACGATATATTTCATATTTTGAAATCAAATTTATCTCGATAAATTATGGCAATTAATTTTGACAAAAATGAAAAGAAAATCTGTTGGCCCCGGTCTTACCGTGAGCAAAATGATTTTATTTATTTTGGGTTTGAGGAATGTCACTTACGCTGGCTCGAGCTGCTGTGCGATTTTCCTGGCCTTGTTCCACTCCCCGGCGGCCATCAGCACCTCGACAGCTTCTTGCACCAGGTCAGTGCTCAGAAGCATCTGGGCAGCTGCCGCGTGCTGATCCATGCGAACTAACTGCGAACCTAACATTGAAAACAATTTTGACAGCTATTATATTTAATTAAAAATGCGAAGTTTCCTGTTTTTAATCTCTGATCAAGAGCAGGGTTACGAAATTAAGAAGATTGGCTATTTTCCTTCTGTGCTTTTCCTAGTAACATTTTGACAGCTAATCACCGCAAATCTCGAAATTAATTTATGTTTGAACACCATATAGATAGTCCAAAACCGAGCTTTAACAATTTAAATCGAACTATTTTTAATTCTATAATGTGACTTTAAAAATTACAAAAAACGCGAAGGTATTTAATGATTTATAAAACAATCATCATCTGACTTTTAAAAATGTCTAATTTTATTTCTTAGTCCTCGTTTTAGGATATTTTTTATGAAAGCTTCGTTTGCAGTAAAATATATAATTAAAAAAAATGCCAATCCGCAGGGTGGATTCTTTAGTTCTCTCACCATAATTTTTAGCAAGTTTCTTTGCCTCGTCTTCTCCTGCGTATTTGATGACCAGTTCAATGGCCCTGATCCACGCCTTTGCGATGATGCTCGCATCTCCGCAGTTCTTGGGCGACACCCGCAGCAGGTGGTCGATGGCCTTCTGCTGGTGGCCAGCCTCCTCCAGCTTCCGGGCCTCGACCAGCACGGAGGCCCCCTCGCCACCACCGCCTCCGCGGCCTCTCTGGCCCGTTTCACGCTTGTACTGCGCCTCCAAGGTGGCCAGCTTCGTTGGCAGGTGCTCCCGGCAAACGCGCAACGCGTCCATCCAGTTGCCGTTTTCCTAATTAAATTATATTTTTATTAATTAATAATTTCTATTATTTAAATTGATATGCGATTTTTAATTTAATTTAGTTATAAATTTTGTTCCAGCAGGTAACTTACTCTGATGTAAAATTATTGGTCTGGCATTTTATTAATACCGTTTATTTTAAAATAAACTTTTTTAAGAAGTTAGCGAGGAAATCAAATTTCAATAGTTCAATTTAGAGATTTATAAATGTTTCTCGGTACCATTTTAACAAATTTAATTCTATAGATGAATCTGCTACAGTTCTATAAATTTCCGTAGAATAATATTAAATTTTTTGCTTCAATAAAACATACTTTATATTGCTGAATTACGAATTCAGCGCGCTGGGCTCTGATCATGAGTGCTTCAAAAGTGGGCATATCGCTATTGGCCAGCGCGATTTTCGCTTGGGCCTCCAGAACGTCATTAACATCTTCCGGAGAGTGCTCCTCGGCGATCTTAAGAGCTTTGTCGAAGTTTTGTCCGTGGACATACCTGGAAAAGAAAATGATTTAAAACCAGGAGAGGTTTTTGACGAAAAATCACATGTGAATCGCTTCTTTAGGTTTCCCAGACTTGATAAAATGTTCCTCGGCGTCTTGAAATTTGCCGTCATCTTCCAGAGCGAGTGCATACTTGTAGTGGATTTCGCTCATTTTCGACGGCTGTGCTTGCCGACTCAAATCGAAGGCAAAGTCAAACTGAGGAAATGGAGCTCTAATTAAATTTTTTCGTTTTTTTAAAAATTTCCTTCGTTATTTTTTATCTATCCTTTTAAATTTGAATTTAACTGGAATTTTCCAATTATTATTATTATCATCAAACCTGGTAATTGTCGCAGGCGTGTTCAATGGCGAAGTCGAGCAGCGCGAGTCTATCGAGCAGCCTGACTGCGGCCTGCCCTCCGAGCTCCATGGCCCAGAGGAAGGCGATGTTGCGCCAGGCAGAAGTGCCGCCCTGGCTCTTGGCCACCCTGAGCGCGTCCTCCCACATGTTCTGCGCCCTGTACATGGCCACGGCCGCTTTCCAGTCGCCAGCCGTGCAGAGCAGCTTCTCGGACGCGCGCCAGGCCTTGCTCGCTTGCAGCTCTGACGCCACCACCTGCTGCAGTTGCTTGCACTCTTCCACGGAAAGGTGAGTGCTCGCCACTCGACACATCTAAAAAATTATAATTAAACAAAAATAAACAAATAAGGATTTTTATGCACCAACTGAAAAAATAAAAATATCTATTTTAGCAAATTTAATCATCCATTTTTATTAAAATTCCGCTTTGACGATTGGAAAATCGAATGTTTAAAAAGGAAAGGTAATATAGAATCACTTTGAATCTATAGAACCTCTTTCTTCCTGGGATAATATAAATTTATCAAGGCACGTATCCTTGATATATGGATTTTTATTAATTACAATAATTAATTACATGCTGGAAATAAAATAATTTAGTGCTTTACATATTATTCTACTTGAAAATAATCACGTAGATAAATTTGTTTACCTCGTCATATCGCTTTTGCTCGCGATACATTTCGACAGCTCTGCCGGCCTGGCCCATGACGAGTAACAGTTTCTCCGCATCCCTGAATTTCCCACTGGATATCATTTTCTCCACGGGAATGTTCAAAATCTTTGTTGCCTCCTCATTGCTCATGTGCTTGGCCGCCACCTTCCACGCTTTTTCCCATTGCCCTTTCGCAAAAACGTCACGAAATGAAGGGTTGAATTATATATTTTTAGTTACCTGCGTTTGAGTACATTTCCACGGCATCGCTTACTGCACCGCCTTCCAAAAACATATTTTCTGCACTGCGATAGTCTTTTTCATTGGCGAAATGCTTTCCGAGAACGCCGAAATATTTTTTGACTGTTTTCTTGTCGTCGATAACCTGGAAATGAATTTGATTTTGATTTTAACACATAAATAAATTTACTTTAAAGCAGAAAATATAATTTGATTTTTTTAGGCTGTGAAAATCGCAATTCTTGCATCTTCTACTTTATTTCATTCATAGACAAAAGTTTAAAGTGGAATGAAACAGGGCAACAATTGAAAATTATTTGAATTGTTGGATGCCATAAACAATTTGTTCAACAATTTGCAATAGTAAAAAGGACCTTCCTATGGTAAAAATTCAAATTTTGCCATTTTTCTCCAAAATTTCCAGTGCTTGAACATATTTTCTTGGCATATTCCGATTCCTCTCGTCGAGATCTGTCCAACGGTGTATGCCACTTATTGGGGAAACTCTTGGTTTTGAAATTAAATCGGATTTCAAGTAAGGAGACAGCATTACCATTTGAAAAGCACGCTTACTTTCAAACCAATTTTCTCAAAAAATTCAATTTAGGCTTTAACTGAATCCTAAGGGACGAGTTTATGCATTGGCAACAAGCATTTTCCAGGCTTTTGCAGTATCATTCCTCTTTAACAAGGAGAAAACACCGGGCAAAAATATCACCTCGATAATCTGCTTGGCCTTCTTCCACTGTCCAGCTTTGACGGCGGCCTCGAGCGCCTTGGCCGTGTGTCCGGCCTCGATGTAGTGGCTGATGGCCGCGTCGAACTGACGCTGGCCCATGAGGTAGTCGGCCCACTCGCCCTCCAGCTTGACCACGTCCGCCGGCCGCATTTCCCGGCAGATCTGCACCGCCTTCGAGAAGGCGCCTCCCAGCTTGAAGCACTCCAGCGCCTTGTCCTGCCGGGACACTCGGCTCCACAGGTCGCCCGCCAGCTCCATCTGGCTTGATTTCCCCAGGGCGTTCGCCACTTTGCCCACCAGGATGTCGTCCTGAAGCAGTGACGTTTCCTTCAGCAACGTCCTGGCAGCACAATAATAATTTTGTTGCGTTTATTTATTCAATTTTATTCCTAAAAATAAATATTTCCAAGGTGGAAAGGGGAGAGAGGAAATAAGAATCCCCTTAAAGATGAAATAACAGTGGAAAAATAACAGAATAAAATCTTTTTAGTAAAAACAAAATATTGAATTATTCGCACGTCTTGGAAATGTTCTAAAAATGTATGGGTTATTTTTGTTTTGTGATTTATAAAATACTTTTGTTTGTTAAAGAATGCCTTCTTCACCAAGTAATTTAAAACAGATTACAGAAATTAATTATTTTAACCAGGAGATTCATGCATATTAAATAAATTTTTAAGGATTGTACCTGAGCGCCTTTTTCGGCATTTCAGATTTAAGGTAGAGCTCAATGGCCTCAAGGTAAAGTCCCTCCTGCTCCTTCCTCTCGCCAGCTTTGTCTTCCTGCATCGTTTCTGCGTACCACTTTTCCAGTTTCTGCCTCAGGGCGCCTTGCTCAGGACTGCCGTACCTTTCAGCCACATCCAGAGCTTAAAGATAGCAAATTAAAGTTAGGGTCAAAGGCGAATTTGGATAAAAAAAAAAATCACCTTCTTCAAACATGCAGAACTGCTCGTACATTTTCACAGCCGAGCTCACGTCCCCTGACTGAAGGTACACCTCTTCAGCAGCCCGAAATTGCTTGTCAAGCATCAGCAGCCGTGCTTGCACCTCTGGACAGTTCATTCCGTCGCCTCCTTTCGAACATTTAAATTTTAAATATATATATGATCAAAAACACACTGCACATACCAAATTTCTCAGCAAATTCCTCTGCGATCTTAATCGTTTTCGCCAGGTACGTGCTTCGTGCCTTATTTCCTAAACGTTCGTAGCACTTGTGTGCGATTTTTAGCTGCTGCGCCTCCAAGGTTGTTGTGGCCAAGGACCTCCACATTGTCTCCTGAGTGTCACTAAAATTAAGAATATAATATAATTTTTTTAATTTATTTATTGGAATATATACTCATTAGCCGGCAAGGTCTCCAGATATTTTAAAGCTCTCTCAAAGTTTCCGTCCTGAAGGGCTGTTCCAAACTCGACCATTCCCTCGTCCAAGGAATAAGCTACTTTCTGCCCACGTGCTTCTTCAACAATGACCTAAATCAATAAATGAGAACCTCCATCGTTTATCGTCTCCATTTTGAAAATCTAAATTATTTTATTTATCATCCATTAATGGCTCCTTCATTTTCAATCAATTTGTTGAAAAATAGATACATAATTCAAATTGGTGTCTCCATCCTGAGTTTATTTTGAATATTTTCAACAAAATTCCTCTTTTTTGGTATTTAGTGAGTAAAATTGATGATTTTATCGAACAGGTAAGCTGCCATAATATTCTGAACATAGTAAAACAAATTCAATTTGTGTAAATCACTCTTCCAATGCATGATAGGCTGCCAAAGTTTAAATTTATATAGCTTTCTAGACTTTGCTAAAAAAATATCAATCCAATCAAACAGAAGTAGTATAAATAATTAAATTCTAAAAAATACTAAATAAATCTTACTGTTCAATTTTTCTACTAAATTGACCAGTTGCATAAACCCTTAGTTATTGAAGCCGCCAACAGATGGCGCAACCACAGACTTTCTTAAAAATGTTGTTTTAAGCAATTTTAAGGCATTTCCGCTGCAATTTCAGACTCAATCTAGCTATTTAACTTTTTTTCATTAATTTGCTAATTTTTGACGTGCTGAAAACCAAAATCGGTTCAGCCATTCGCCGTAGAAACGTTGGAAGAGATTTTTTTATTTTAAAAATTAGTTTTCACGATTCTACGGCGATTGGCTGAACCGATTTTGGTTTTCAGCACGTCAAAAACTAGCAAATTAATTGAAGAATGCACAATAGCTAGATTGAGTCTGAAATCGCAGCGGAAGTGCCTTAAAATCGAAAGTCTACGGTGGCGCCATCTGTTGGCGGCTTCGAACACTTAGGGTTTATGCAACTGGTCAATTTGATTTAAAATGAATCTGTATTACAATTACCTCAGTCTTTCCCTCATCCCTGACAACCTCGACCACATCGCCCTTGATCGGAACCTGCGTGGCGCCTTCGGTCGAGTCCAGGTTGTACCAGACGCAGAGGACAGGGCCGGACTGCGCGACCACCACGTCGCTGCCGCTCACCCACTGCACGAACGAGCAGTTGGCCAGCAGGGGCGTTTTGTGCCACGCCCGGGGGTGCAGGTTGCTCACGGGCAGCAGCCACAGACGCAGTTTCGAGTCGCGGAAGAGCAGTTTGTCGGCCGGCTCGCTCAACTCCAGCCAGTTTATTCGCGCGTCGTGCGACATTTGACCCATCACCGAACCACTTATCAAATCAACTGCGGAAATTAAACATATTTTACGATTTATCAACTAAAAAGCAGCGGGGTCCAGATGTGCGATAAAATTGGTTCGCACTGCGCAGATCCAAGATGGCGTCTGAATGTGCGAAACAAAAAGTTATCTCTTTGGATTGCCGTACGAGTGTCAAGAGTTTGTTTTTACGATCCAAAAGACACAATTAGTTAAGAGTAATTCAAATTATGTCACAGTATTGACGAAAACTTGCTTTTTTCGCGCATTTTTACGTGAACGTTTTTCGCGCCATTTTTTCACCCCTTTCCTTTTTTAGGAACGAACATTTTAGCTTAGAAATAATTTATTTGGTCTTAAAAAAATTATTAAACTTTTCAGCCTAAAGAAACGACTTAAATTCGCTAGTATAAGAAAATATTTCGGTAAATAGCCTAATATTTGGCAATTATTACTGATGCTGATGGTTTTCAAGTCGAGCAAATAGGCCATCTTCTTGTTGTCCTCCTCGCGCATTTGCCTCTCGTTGATGCGCACGCTGATGAGGTGCGGATTCATGAACTCGGTGCGCACCGAGGCCAAGATGCTGTTGTTGCCGTACTCGACCAGGCTGAGTTCCCCGGCGTGGAAGATGAGACACACGGTCGGATTGTCGAAGGAGAACTTCTCGCTGCCGTGCGGAGACACCCATGGCACTTCGCTCAGCAGGTTCCGCGCCATGTCGCCCAGCAGGATCGAGTGCGAGGTGCGAGCGATCAGGAACTGGTCGTTCACCCCCGCAATCCGAACCTGGACGCGACAAACCCGAGTTTTAGAGAGGTTAGTAGTGGTCAGGTCAAGGGAAAATATACGCACTTCCGAGATTTCGTGGCCAAGCTTGGACCGCAAAATGACGCCGCGCTGCTGCTCACCCTGCAGAGGCCGCACCAGCACCTGGCTCGGCGCTACGTAGATCATTTCAAACTTGTTTTTCCAAACGGTACGTCTGCAATTTTGTCAAATTAGAAGAAAATCATCAAATGTTATCTTATAAAAAGCTGTTTTTGTTAGTTTAGCGGGTGGACTGTAAAATGTAAATGTCTAAATGTTTTTAACTAAATATTTCCAAATCAATGTAAATTTTAAAAAAGCAGTAGCAAACAACAGCAAATTTTAAAATTCAAAGAGTCTAAACTGCATAAAAGGAAAGTTTCTTCCAGCTGCATGGTTTAGGACTATTTTGAAATTTTCCTCAAGGTTAAGTCCTGAAGGGTGAATCTGGATTTTTATGGTCCAATTTAATTCTTCTTGGGGTAATTTTAACACGAAAAAAATGAATTCATCAATGAGAGGCTTTTATTTAAAGAGGAATGGTACTGCAAAAGCTTGGAAAATGCTTGTTGCCCTTTCACCGTTGAACAGATCTCGACGAGAGGAATCGAAATATGCCAAGAAAATATGTTCAAGCGCTGTAATATGTGGAGAAAATTGGCAAAATTTGAATTTTTATCGTAGGAAGTTCCTTTTTTTATTATTGCAAAGTGTTGAACAAATTGTTTATCGATCAATTGTTTATGGCATCCAACAATTCAAATAAATTTCAATTGTTGCTCTGTATCATTCCAATTTAAAATTTCCAAACGTAAAATAACGCATAATAATAAATTTTCTTACTTGAGAAC
Source organism: Cloeon dipterum (assembly GCF_949628265.1). Lineage (NCBI taxonomy): Eukaryota > Metazoa > Arthropoda > Insecta > Ephemeroptera > Baetidae > Cloeon > Cloeon dipterum. The sequence continues at coordinate 27,955,262 of NC_088790.1, forward strand.
CGATTCAAAAACCTCGATAGAGCCGCAGAGGCCGGTGCAAGCGACCTTTGACCCGTCTCTCCGCCAGGTTATCGCACTGACCGAGTACAGGTTTTTGATCTCCTTCGTCTCGTAGGCCCACTCGTTTTTCCGCAGGTCCCAGAAGAGAACTTGAATTCTGGTCAAACATTTATCAAACTCTGTAAGTAATTTTCAAATTAAATTCCTATACTTGTCGTAACTGCCGAAAGCGGCCGCTTGTCCACTGGGTGCGTTGCAGGCCACCGTGAATTCCCTCTCGTGCGGATCCCGTGAAAAGTCGAAAGACTGCGCCACTTGGCCGTCCCTCTCGTAGACGACCACCCGTTTGTCGCACCCTGCCGCGATCACGTGTCCAGTGTTGGGCCAGACGAGGGCGTAGGGAGGAACAGGGTGCTGTGCTATCCGGCCCTGATAAAATAGCAAAAGAAAAAATTGAATTTTCGTAGTTTCGTTGAATAATTTCTTGTTAATCTCATTTTATGGACAATTTCATCCCACTCAAAATCAGCGGGGGCCAGATGTGCATTAAAATTGGTTTGCACTGCGCAGATCCAAGATGGCGTCTGAATGTGGGAAGCAAAAAGCTCTCTTTGAATTGTCGTAAGAGTGTCAAGAGTTTGTTTTTACGATCCAAAAGACACAATTAGTTCAAGTTATGCAAATTATGACGAAAACTTGGTTCTTTTCGCGCGTTTTCACGTGACCGTTTTTTCGCGCCATACTCCACCGGACGCCATATCTGCGCGTCGCACGAATCTGGTCCCCGCTGCTCGAAATAAACTCAAATATTAAGTTTTGATGCGAAAATCATCATCCCTTGCAAAGATTTATTTTTATTATCCTCCATGGTATATTATTCTTACTTGTTGCTCCATGTATGCGTCTTCCGTCATGTAGTAGCGGGCGATAGTTCCATCCAGGTGGCCAGACAAAAATCCGGTTCCCCTTGTACTGCGAAATTGATTTAATTAAGAAAAAAACTTATGTTTGGCGCTCTATATACTTTGGTGCGAGTGCGACTGCCATGGAGTTCCCGGCGTACAGGGTGCGCGCCTTGTTGGCCTTCAGGACGCACTCCCTGATCTTGCCATCGTACAGGGCGCACACGAGAAATCCTTCCGAAAGCCACACAATCGAGGTCACCGCACTGCTCTGGCTGAATTTGTTGCAAATCACTTTCTTCTCACCCCTGATTTATTGAGTTATTAGTTTAGTCAATTAAAATAATAATTTGCTGACCATTCTTCGCCTATTCTGTAGACGTACACCATGTGGTCACTCTGGGCTACAGCCAATTTGGTCGAGTCTGGGGAAAACGCGAGGCCGGTCACTGCATAACTATTTTTCCCCGACTGTGAAAAGGCTTCCATTATTTATTCGTGCATCAATATATTTTTTTTTGTCATTAATTTTAAGTAAAGACCCTTTAGTTCCAAAATTTTGTTGTATCACCCCATGAGTAACATGTGGACGAAGGTAATTTATTATTTTATTTGATTATAATATTTCAGGACTGACAGAAAAATTTGAACCAGAGATTTTTCATAAAATAAATTTGATAATTGGAACAGAAAGTATTAATACAAAATAAAAATCAATATAATCAAAGATAATAATGATTGAAATTAAAGTGGAATGATACATGGCAACAATTGACAATTATTTGAATTGTTGGATGCCATCAACAATTTGTTCAACAATTTGCAATAATAAAAAAGGACCTTCCTACAATAAAAATTCAAATTTTGCCAATTTTCTCCAAAATTTACAGCGCTTGAACATATTTTCTTGGCATATTTCGATTCCTCTCGTTGAGATCTGTCCAATTGTGTATGCCACTTATTGGGGAAACTCTTGGTTTTGAAATTAAATCGGATTTCAAGTAAGGAGACAGCCATTACCATTTGAAAAGCACGGTAACTTCGCAACCAATTTTCTCAAAAAATTGCAGTGCTTCTTAGGTCAATTTAGGTTTTAACTGAATCCTAAGGGATGAGTTTATGCATTGGAAACAAGCATTTTCCAGGTTTTTGCAGTATAATTCCTCTTTAATTAAAAATAAATATTTTTATAAAACCTTTGGATCCGCTGGCTTAGTAGCAAATTTATCTTTCCTCTCGCCACTGTCGTCAAAGAGCAAAATCACTCTTTCCGAGCTGCAAGCGGCAAGCTTCAGATTATTTGGAGACCATGCCAGAGCGGTTATTTTCGTTCCATGATTCTGAAATTCGAACCCAATCTAAATGTATTGTTACAATAATAAAAAGGAGTTTACCTGGGCTGTCAAAAAGGTTTTGCTAAACTTGATCCTCATATTGTTGCAGCAAAAGCACTTTTTTACGAAAACAATGAAACGTATCACGTGTTGTCGGTGGAATGCGCTGCGTTTTTCAAATTACCCCGGTGTTCAGCAGAGCGTGCCACCCCCGGGTAACCAGGAAACCGCGTGTTGTGGCCGCGGCGGCACCCTAGCAACCCCTCGGCTAGACACGCTCCTAATTGCGATTCGAGCCGAAAATTATCCACACCTGTGCGCCTGATAAATGAGTCGAGAATAATTGACAGTCGAAATACAATTACCGCGCGCTACCCTGGATGTAATTTTTTGGGGGCCAAAACAATGGAATGAAGCAAAAAATAATATCAGCGCGTGAAATCATTTTCATAGCGTAGAAAAGTGAAGTCATTGTGATTAATTGTGAACATAACACAATAACATTCCTGTTGTGAAGTATTTTTGTTTCCTTTATTTCAAGATTGAAACATTTTCTTTAAATATTAACTGAATTAACATTTGGACATTCATATGAAATCCGTCTTTTTTTTATTGCAATTGTTTTTCACGGCCAGAGAGGCAAAAAATGCTCTGCAACGGCTAAATTACTGCTGATCTGAGTCTTGGGAGCAGCCGTAACACCTGCTATCTTCTTCTAAAATACCGCGCGGGTCAGTTTCCATGCACCAATCCAGAATTTTTAAAATTCACAGATTGAAAACGAAAGCATTTAACTTCTATGATAATCTAAATACTCTTTGTCTTTATTGCTATTAAATTATAAAAAAGCCTTTTTAAATCCGAAAACTAAAATTGAAAAATAAAGTTGACCTTCTGAAATAATTTTCTTTCCTTGCTTTTGGGTTTTAAAAAGAATGGGAACAAATAGTGCTGTTCCATTTTAGTTTCAAAGTAATCTTTATTATGGTTCTGCAGGGCTATTTTGCCCCAGACAAAATAATATCAGTTTGAACATAATTGTATAAAAGAGAGGTGATTCAATATTTCTTGAGGTACTGTTCTTTTAAAAATTCCTTGAATGCACTTTGGTTTCCGTTGAGACACAAATTCGGCGGAAGATTGTTCCAGGGGCGGTAGCTCTGCACTTGAAAACAGTTTTCGGGCACTTCGACACTTACAAATGGGGCTAGTAGTTTCATTTGATGCGCTCTTGTCCTGCCAAAAAGATTTACATCGTACATTTTGGTTGCTAAATGGCACAGATAAGGCGGACAATTTTTGTATACAGAATTTTGTGTGTCTGCACTAACACGTGCAGATTTCTCCTATCGACTACATTTAATATTTGACATTTTGTATAGAGATCAGATAGTTTTTGGCCACGTTTAACATTATAAATATAACGAATTACATTATTCTGCAGTATTTGTAGCTTATTTAATTGACAGGTACTGTTTATAAAAACGTTTATAAAACGGAAACGACTATGTGTAGCCAGGATAAAAAATATTTTATCAATAAATTAAAAAAATGCAAGCGGTGAAAAGCACGATAATCGAATTTGCTGCAATAAAATTAATTTCTAAATTCAAAATACTATCAAAAGGAGTGATACTGCAAAAGCCTGGAAAATGCTTGTTGTTGTTGCCAATTCATAAACTCATCCCTTAGGATTAATTAAAGCCTAAATTGACCTAAGAAGCACTGTATTTTTTTTAGAAAATTGCCTGGAAAGTTTCAAATGGTAATGGCTGTCTCCTTACTTGAAATCCGATTTAATTTGAAAACCAAGAGTTTCCCCAATAAGTGGCATACACAATTGGACAGATCTCGACGAGAGGAATCGGAATATGCCAAGAAAATATGTTCAAGCACTGTACATTTTGGAGAAAATTGGCAAAATATGAATTTTTATCGTAGGAACGTCTTTTTTATCATTGCAAATTGTTGAGCAAATTGTTGATGGCATCCAACAATTCAAATAATTTTCAACTGTTGCCTTGTATCATTCCTCATTCCACTTTAATAGCAGACTTATGGAAGCGCAAATTTTTGAAAAGCTCTCCAAGTTTTAAGAGAGGCTCACGTGACCGACCTTGCGAGCACTTTTCCTCTCTTTTCGCTTTCAGAAGCAATTTTATTGTTGCTCTTTCGTACATAGCGACGCCGTGCGCGCAATATAACGCATTATTATTTGATGTACAGACATGTATACATATACGTGCACAAGCGTTTTTGTGCACGTAATGAAATTACTTTTGGGCCATCATCATCAGACCGCAGCTTTTTGTCCCATTACCGCGCTCTTCTCAGAATTTGATGTGGCGCAAATTGAGTTAAAAAAATGTGCCACGCCGCGTGTCATTTGAGGCGAAGGAAAACAATTGGCCTCTCTCGCTCTTGACGCTTTCAGACAAAAAGGCCCATCATCCGCACCGTGTGTGCTTTGGATTTGGGCTCATTTGTCTTCGTGTGCGAGGTGTGTGGGAACTGGGAACTGTTGCTTTCAATTTAGTACGCCCTCGCACTTTCGACGTGTTTGTTTGTGAACGGGTTAACCCGTGAAACAATCAAGTGCGTGTTGATTTTATGCCAGAGAGTATCAAAAGAGGCGCATTCTTCCTTTTTGGTCATGGTTCAAATGCGAAACATCAATTTAAATTCCAAAGAATTATTTTCAAATAAATCCAGAAATCCAAGATACTAAAATTAGCTGCGAATTTAATTTGTTTAACTCTAGTTTACTGAACTGTGTAGTTTTTAAAAGCAAAAATTAAGCCGATTATTTCAAAATCAAAAACAAATAAAGTTTTTTTTAGCTTTTTCCGTAATTTTATTCTTTGTTATTTTCATACAGAATCTGAAAATTAAATTTAACGGGACAAACTGCAAAATTGTACCTACAGTCATTTTTACAAGATATTTTTAAAATTAAAAATCGCAACCCTACTGAAAATAAAAAATAGATTTGTATAGCTTCAATTTTTGTACCTTCAAATTTTTTGTCTGGTGAATTATAAAACATAGCAAACTGAACAGCTTGAAAATCGTTTATTTTTGAAGCCAACAAATTTTAAATTCATGAACAAATAATAATTATCTCCCCTACAAACAGCTGCGTTTCATGAAAAATCTTCTGGAATGTTTTTATAATTTAATTTAGGTTCAACTCTGCATTCTCATCGATCATATTTTAAATCTGATTGTCAGTTTGATCCTGATTGAAAGGTAGAAAATAAGGGAGAGATTAGTCTGGCGAAGAGATGAATGAAAAGAAGCCCTCCCAGGAAGGCCCCCGAGACACTTTTCTTCTCACACACACACGCATTCCTCGTGTCCACCGTGGAGAGCCGCGCCGTCTTTACGCGGCCACAAAAAAAGGCACCGAAAGCGAAAGGCCCGCTTTTGATGGAGAATTAAGTGCGCACCTGTTTCGTGCCTCTTTTTGTGCACAACTAAATTGTTATTATCCCGTTCGAATGATGCGCGATCTGAATAGTAATTGGTCAAATAAACCCCGACGAGAGCAAGCGGAGAGGAGTGGAATCTCGCAGACAAGACACGCAGATGTGGAAACAGGAGGAAAGTGGTCGTTTAGAGCGCAGTCGTTATTCATAAATTGGAGCAGAATATCATCAAGAGTCACGCGATATCAGACACGAATGAGTATATTTTTTTTGTTTGGCTCGAGACTGATGACCGCAATTAAATAATTATACAAAGGACGGCAAGGTTGAGGCCGTTTTATGTGTTATTTGCTCGGGATTGAGACTTCTCTCAATTTCCTTTCATTGAGAAAGGAAAATTGAATTAGTCAAGCCACAATTCTATTGTTTTTTGTGTGTTTGATTAAATTATTAAACGATTTGATTGGACATGAAACTGATTAAATTCATATTTGGACAAATATTTTGCAAAATATCATAAATTTTCCTCTAAAATAAGTCATTACCAAAACAAATTGATTTAACGCCTATCCTAGAATTTTTTATTAACCTGGTTTTTTGCTTGCTGATGAGCTCGGAAAATAGAAACTCTGCAACAAAATTTCTGTTCTAAAATTGATAGCTGAATTTTTGCTTCTAGAGGACAAGGACAAGCATTAAATAAGCTGAAAAAATTCGTTTATAAAACGGATACGACTATGTATAGCCAGGATAAAAAATATTTTATCAATAATTTAAAAAATGCAAACGGTGAAAAGCACGATAAACGAATTTGCGGCAAAAATATATTTTCCGCAAAATCATTATTCTTAAAAAATTAATTTCTTATTTAAAAATACTATCGGAGTTTGGTATAGAAACAGCAATTATGAGGAAATTGAAAATGTTGCATAATAATCCACTTTCTAATATTTATTTGAGCTCAGGGAATTAATTAGTAATGAGATTATTTAATTCAGACTCATTAAAAATCAAGAAAAGTGCTTTGAACGGGACAAAAAATTTAAAAAGTGCCTGAAAATTACAATATTCTGAGTGCATGCAAGAAAATGGGGCTTTTCTTGTACGTTGGGCGAGTTTGAAATTAATAATAAAATTAACCTTCAGGTTAAAAAAATGAGCAGTGGTGCTTAATGTGAGAACCTTAGCAAATAACAACAAAAGTCGCGCAAATAATCAAAAGGAAATTAGCTACGCGCTTCTTGCTTGGGAATTGAAGGCGTCATCATCATTAGCAGGCCGCGCGCGGCGAAATGATCAAACACAGCCGGCTGCCGCCGCAATTTTCAACTCGAAACGCAAACTGAGAAATAGAGACGTCTATGTGCGTAATAAATCTGCATCGGGAGAAGAAATGAATGAATTTATCGCTCTTTCGGCTTTTGAGAGATGGCGGCTCGTCTCCACTCGCTATGCTATAAATATCGGGGCGGAATCCATTAATTGACAGAAAACATTGAAAAAGCGGTTGACATGTGTTTGCTTTTTGCGAGGCCGGCGAAAATTTCCATTGAATCGAATTGGACCGGCGCACAGAAATCAATCAACGTGTAGATCTGCTGAAATATAACGTTCGCAACCGTTGCAGGTGGCGCGATCAAAAATGCAGGAATTCTCCGCGCCGCCGCGACCATTGTTCGTCTGCTCTTTCTGCAGCCCTCGATCGCGCCGAGAGAGAATTCTCCGAGCAGCATCTTTCTCTCTCTCACACACACTCACAGTCAGACCGCTTTTTGTGCACACAATAATTTGATACACTCATTTAAAGCGGTGGCATTTCCTCTCGCAGGCTTGCTTTTTGTACTATCAAATCAGGTAGAGGAGACGCCGCGGTGCAGGTAGCAAGCAGATAGTTGTCCGGTCGACAGCAACCAGCCGTTCCACTTGAAAGGCCGCGTGGAAGTGAATTTTCATCTCAGTCAGCTACACGGATGCTTGCACTGTTCCTCTCGCTCAAAGCAGCATGAGCAGACGCTGCAAGTCTTCAGTTTTACATCAACGAGGATGGCGCAGAGCAGAAGAACTTTTGGAACGTTTTAAATCGGCCCGTTGATGTCAGCAGTTTATGGCTTTAATTATTCTTGTTTTTAAGCCGGTTAAATCAAATCACGATTGAAAATTGAATAAATTTCATTAAAACTGTTAATCACGTGTCGTTAAAATCAAATTTTTATTCCAGTAATTAAAAAAATGAAGAAAATAACATTTTATTATCTTTACTACATATACACCTAACCAAAACTAAAATTTTACCACTGAGTCGTATTAAAAAAATCGGATTCCTCTAATAGAAAAAACTCAAAGCCCCTCTTTAAATTATAAGGTCATACAAAAATATTTAAAACAATATCAGGAGTCGGAAACCCATTAAATCAATTCTTAATTACAGAGTTTGAGCAAAATATTTCTGTTCCAATTGTTTACTTGACTCGCTATTAATTAAATTTTTTTCTTCTCACAAAAATGGCAAAAAATCACGTAATAATCTTCTGCTCTTTGAAGCCTCTTGATGCTTAACAGTGCATTAAAACGTATTAATCGAACCCCATAAAAATTAGCATCCCTAATTGTGAGTTGATGCCATCAACCGTACATTCAGCCAAATGTCAAATTGAACGGAAAATTAATCGCATTATTTCGGATAGATTAAAAGAATGAAATTAAAAACGTTTTTTTATTAATCGTACATGGACTTTCGATTTTATTAGTATCTAAAAAAGGTAAAAGCATACTTTTTTGATAAATGACAGCGATTGAGTACAAAAGTTCGATTGCACAGGCCTTGATTTTCATCTTTTGACACTATTTTCTCTACGAGAACATTATATAAACGTACCACTTGAATGGAGATTCTGATCATTCTACTTGTTAATAAAGTAATGATCTTAAAACTATCTAGAACAGTCACGTGGTAATAATTGGACGGATTTCTCGACTTACAAACTAAGGAAAATATATCAATTTATATATTTTAAAAATAAAAATTTAAATTGTGTGTATAAAACCAATAAATGTGCCTAGAGGCAAAACGGACAAAATTAGCTGCTATAAAACAACCTGCAACTTTCCTAATATCAATCATTGCAAACAAGTCGTACCATACAACATAATTTAGATTTCACTATAGGCGCATGCCCAGAGAAAAATTGTCATCTATGACTATTTAAAAAGATTAATTGTTATTGTACGTCAATGAGATTGAATAAGGCACTCAAAAATAACAATTTCATACTTAAACATGCACTGTGTGCGTTAAAAATTGCTCCTGACGCTCCAATTTCTGCTGGAAATTTTAAATATCACTGAAACCACGCCCTTTGTGTGAAATTTCCTAAGATAAGTATATATATAATATGAAATCTGTGGACCTATTACAATTCTGTAAAATACCTTGTTGATATGGAGTCGATATATATAAAATTTACGGAATGTTGATTTGGTGGCGCAAAAGCGCCTGGTGGACAACAAACACGGAGAAGATGAGGAGGAGGGGGTGCGTCGTCAAAGCAGGAGCCTCATTACTGCGCCGCAGCTCTTTGTCGCCTTCACATGCAAGAAAATTAACAAGTCACGTTTAAAACATGATTTATTTTTATTTGACACTAAATTTCACTACAACCCTGACACTAAGATAGTTGTACAATACAACAAGATGCTATGTATTCTAAAGGTTGGAAGATATTGTTAGACTTAGAAGAGAAAAACTTTTTCCGAGCTCTGCAAATGTCAATAATGTCGGAAGATTTTAACACGTCATTAATTAAAAATTAAAAATGAATGAACTATTTGCACAAAACCGACTGAATGAACAGTTTTGGACGAAAAAATCTCACTAACATGCGTTTATATTTTGATTTTAAAGCTTAATTTTCTCTCAAGCTGTCCTACTTTATTTTAGATCTTGAAAATTTAAGTGTTTCTGATAATCATTTTTACTTTAAAATTTAAAAACAAGAGCTTGAGAACCTCTAAGCACTCATAATTTTTGTGGAATCTAGCAAAGACTAGAAATAATGTTGAAAAAGGGAATGTAAGCATGATATTAATTCAAAAAACATCGTAATTCCCAAAAACAATAAATTTTCATCCCAAAAACCTAATCAATTTGGCAGTAAAATCAACAACTAAAATTCACAAGTCAAAGGTGTTAAAAGAGATAGAAAACATGAAGGATTCAGCGACAATTAAGGAAAAATTGCTATTCAACAGGACTGTAAAAAAGTTGGGTAAAATATTATGAATCTCAATGATACACACCCATTTGGAATTTGATGGCGGGCGAAGACATTCTGCCGTCGCCACCATTGGAATAAGCAAGAACACGCAAGCTGTAAGCTTTGCCAGGGGTCAGGTCGTATAAGTAAGCCTCCAGTTTGGAGCCGATTTGCACGAGCGTGTCGTTCGCTGTGCTGAAGTCGTGGTCGATGTCCCAGATGCGGATCTAAAACAGAAACAACCCATTGAGGATGAGAACCATATTTTGTATTGAATTCAATTAAATATTTCAGGGGAAAACTTTGTTCCCTTTTTTAAAACTTCTGCTCAGCACTTTCCGAGGACTATATTTGTTCATTGGGTCCACCGAGTGGACGCAGAGGAGCTTGGGCCCAATTTTGGCCATCTCTTGGCATCCCCGAACCAGGCTTTTATTGAAACCCCAAACGTTAGTCCCTCTAAAGCCGCTGGAAAGGTGCGAAAACCAGCAAGTGGCGAGTCGGCGCCGGTTCGTCTCCCAGCATATTGAATTTCGAATCACAAAATTCTTTCTTTCTAGATAAGAATGAATGAATTTACCTTGTATCCAATGATAGGTTCCTCATCTGGCGCGGGCGCCACGTAACGCCAGACGACTCGAATAGTGGAAGGATCAACTGGATGCACGTGAACAGCCGTCGGAGCTTTCTGCGGGGCTTTTCGGAATGTGCGCTCTGAAATTTTATTTGATTATGATTTTTCTGAGGCTTAAAATGGAGAGTAATATTATACCAATGTAACGTTCGCTCTCAGGCCCTTCTCCGGCTGTGTTGTAGGCCATGCATTTTACGTAGTAGTATTCATTGGGCTGCAAACCGACAATCAGGGCCCATGGCTTGGTCGATCTGCTGAGGTAGTAGACTGCGTCCTCCTCTCGGCCATCCTTCTTCCAATACTTCAGCTGTTAACAAAGGGAAAAGTTAATAGCTACCTTCAAATAAATCCAAAAGGCGAAGAGTTTAAAAATAGTTTGATCCTGTATATCATAAAAATCAGGAATCAGTTTTAAATAAGCAATTATGCGTTTTTCTCCAACACTTTCAAGAGATAAACGTAAGAAGTAATCAAATGTTTGTGTAAAATGTTTATATATTATTTCTACGGCATTCAGTCTGATCTTTCGGCAGAGGAGTCAACATTTAAGGACCAAAGTACAAAAATGAAGGAATTTTCATTTTTTAAGAACTAAAATTAACAAAAATATAACACTAACGCCCTATTAAATTTTTATGGTTTGTAAAGAGTGGTCAGAGGAAATGAATCACGTCAATAATTTTCAAAACAAGAGATAAAAAATTCGCAAACATTCAAGTACAAATTACTACTCACTCTGTGGCCTATGAGTTTTCCTCTGATTTTGTCCCTGGTCATTTCGATTGGCACCCAAGAGACATTGAGCGCGGTCGAGTTGAAGGAGAGCGCAGACACTTGGCTTGGAGAGACCTGGGGCATGTCCTCGGCGCTGTAGATGATGACTGGTTCCGAAATGGGGCCGAAGCCAATCGAGTTGCCAGACTGCACCTTCACTTCGAATTCGGTGTAGTAAAATTCGTATTGCACCTTGACCACTTGTCGGCCAATGTTGCCGTGATGCCTCAATTCCTGCGATTGGAACTCGGAGTTTGAGCCCACTCGCTTCCAGTAAACCTTGTAGAAAATTCCAGGGCCGTTTTGTTCGCCTTCGCTCAGCGGCTGCAATCAAATTACGAGTAAAATAACAAATTTCGGCTGAAATGATCGAACACTTACATCCCAAGTGATGGTCAGGTCTCCGATTTTTCCACCACCGCCTCCAATGTTTACCGGCGCCACGTAGGGCTTGTCTGGCTGCGTGTTGAAAAAGGGCGACGGTGCTGATGGAATGCCAAGCCCAAGGCTGTTGCCTGCAGCAACTCTGAACTCGTATACGGACCACGGAGAAAGCACGTCAGTCACTTCATACTCTCGACGCTTCTGCAGGAAGAACTTGTTGGCTGTCACATCTGGAAACAATCACAAAAAAATCAGTTAATGATGTGAAATGTGAATAACTAGGGATGGTCCTGAGACGGTAGAAAGTTCAGAAAAAATTTATTACGTCAAAAAATTAATAAAAATATACAATAAAATTTCAGGAAAATACAGAAACAATGTTTTCCCTCATTTTCCGTCAGTTTCCTGTTTCCAAATGATATTTTTGCTAATTTGGGGATGTATTGGGTAAAGTTACCCTGCCAATTCACAATAAAAACAAAAATTGTATCAAAGATTAAAGCAAATTGGTTATTGACGAGCTGATTAAAAAATGGTTGATTTTTTCGGGTTTTTGTATTTTTATTTTTTAAGAATATTCCTTTTAAATTTCCTCGCAAGAAGAGCAGGTTGTCTTCTTTGATGATATTTTTGAAAAATTTAAATCAACAAACATTGAGCTGTAGATCAATTCTTGCAATTGAATTAAAAGCATAAATATTTCCCCTCTTATTAATTTTTAAAGATAATTCAACTCACTTTCAGCCAAAATGAGCCAGGTGCTGTTCCACTTGGTGCGACCAGTAATCTGGAAGTAGGTGATGTCTCGGCCGTGCTTGGCGCCATCTGCCCAGGAAATCACAACAGATCGTGGGGAGGATCTGGCGACAGGCTTAGCATCAACAGCTCCTGTAATTAGATATTAACTCCCAAATTTCAGACAGGATGGTTGATTTTACCTGGTGGTCCAGGAGGACCGTCAATGATCACTTCAGTCTTGGCTGAAATAAACCCAACTGTGCTTTCAACGATGCATTCGTACGTGCCAGCGTCAGCAAAGGTTGAATTCTCGATTTTCAGTCTTCCCCCGTCCAAGGTCTGCATAAAAAAATTAATTTAAGCTCAAATTAGACTAACTTGCTCTTACCACTGTGGAGTTTTCCCTGTATTTGTCCTTCAGGGAGAGCCCGTTCATATTCCAGGTGAAGGCCAGGTCGAGAATCTCCTCGGAGTAAGCAGAACACTCTAGATAAATATTGCTGCCGTAGCTGGCGACAATTCTCTTTTTTGGCTCTCGCACAAAAGATGGGCCTCCTGAAAATGGAAAATAGATGTGAGTTGAACTGGCTCTGATTCGAAATTTCGTAGCCTACTCATGACGACCAAGCGGCCCCTGCTTTCGTCAGAGCCGTGCACGTTTCTGGCGATGCAAGTGTACACTCCGGCGTCTTCTCTGGACACTCTGGTGATTACCAAGTTGCCGTTTTCAAGAATTCGTCTTGTTCCACTTGATCCTGGAGGGGGATCCATGATTAGTAAGGTTTGTTTTAACACGGTTTTTAACTAGTCTTACCAAGAACATTATTTTCTTTCTTCCAGGTAAACTTGGGCATCGGTGCTGCTTCTGGATTGCATTTAATAGTCACATTTCCTCCTTCGTGAGCATAGGTTTCAGCTTCAAGCGGGTGTTTGCGGAATGATGGCTTCAATGCTGCCAGAAGAAGAGTAATAATAAATTATATAATCTTTTAAGGACATTTTGTATATTATAATAGCCCTATAAAATGATAGAAATAAAATGAAATTAACTTACACAAAACTCTGAGTTGAGCTGAGGAAAATCTGGTTTTGAGCTGGTTTGTCGCCTGGCACTGATACATTCCGTCGTCCATCTCTGCACTCAGAGCTTTGATAGTGAGGACATTGTCCACTATGATGATTCGCTCTCGGTCTTCGATGCTTATGTTGTACGGATCAAGCAACATGCCGTTTTTATACCAGGAATACGCCACGTCAGGTATACCAAAAGCCTCGCAAGTCCAGGTCAAATCGGAGCCTTTGTCTATATGCTTGTCCACAAGGGGAATGGTGAAGTTTGGCTCAGCTGTTTAGGATAAAATCAATGCATGAGAACCAAGAGTGAATGAAAAGGTTAATCTACTCTTTTAAATTCAACGTATTTTCTAACAGGTTATAGTTGGATAAGGGAAAATGTCTCTGAGCAGACAGAATCTATGGTAATACCTCTGATGGTCAGCATAACGGAATTGGTCATGGACTGCTTGTCGTTGTAGATTCGACAGACGTACTCGCCCTGATCCTCGACTGTGACGCGAGGAATGGTCAGGACGCGGTTGTAGTTTGAGACGATCGCGCCTCTAGGCAAATTCGATCCTTTCCTTGTCCAGTTGTAAGAAACAACGGGGCTGTTTTCGCGTGAATTAATAAGAGAAAGTCTGGCGAAAGTGGAAAGCTTACTATCCAAAGGCGACGCACTCCAAACGGACCTCCTGACCCGCGACAGGAGCTTGCGGGAAGGCTTGGGGGAAGTTGTTGCCGAACTTGAGCTGCTGGGAGTTGGCTGAGAGTATTTATTTATCAGTTATGGGCTTGATTTGATTTTACGAGGCAAAACTTACAGTGTGGGATGACGTCTAGGTGGAAAATCGGTCCGTTGCGACCTGTTTTCGAGACGCTGTTCTTGACGCTGCATGTGTAGTTGCCTTTGTCAATGTTTTCCAGGGAGGAAAAGTACAGGTTGCCATCATAGGAGACGAAAACTCTTCTGTCTTCCTCGACTAGATTGGGGAAGTAGTCACGAGCCCAGCTGTATGTGATACCTGGAAGTGGAAAATCAAGTTAAAATTCTGAAGCTTAACTGATTAATGCATTGATTGTAACATGTTTTGTTTCACCTCCCACGTTATCAAATCCTCTTCCTAAAATTAATTTAAACTATTGTTATATCTGATTTTAAAATCAATAAAATTGTGTTTGTGCTGAGATATATTATAATTAATTAGCAATTTACTTGGGTAATGCTGCGGAGGGTCGCAATGGATGGCTTTGCCCCAATTTTGCTGGCCCCTCTCTGCAGATCTCTTCAGGTTAAATTCTCCAACAAACGCAAACGAAAGCAGCACGCTCTCAGAAACAATGTTGCCAAACTTGTTCGAAGCTCTGCAGTGGTACTGTCCATTGTCCTCAATCTATTGATGGGATAAATTTAATTTTTGGATTGAAAAGAGTAATTTATGAATCAAATACTCTGTAAAATTGGGTGTTTCAAACCTGTTTCGGCTCATAGATGATAAGGGAACCGCCGCTGATGGTGTAACGACCGTCTTTCAGGGGATCGATTTTCTTGGCCACCACTCGGTCGCTTTCGTACACCTCCTTAAACCACTCGTAAGTCGGATTTGGGTAGCCCTTAGCCACACAACTGCAAGGAATGTTTAATTAGTATTGAAAGAGAAAAATATTTTTAAAAATAATCAAATTTTACCCGTGAAGGAGAATACATTTCTCATTTAATTTAGGGAATTTATTTTCCATTTTAAAATATTTATGTATAAAATGATAATGATATATACAGCATTAATATTGTACTCTATTCTTATTGCGTAACGTTATAATGACTATAATATCACACTGATAAAAAAGGGGGTTTAATTTTTTTTTCTTGAGGTCAGACCAAGACTTTTATATTGTAATTACTACAATTTTTAAACTACTTACGTCAATGTGACGTATTTCTGCGTTCGCTGGCCAGACGCATCGTAATCGACATTCACAGGCTGCTTCACGAAGTAAGGTCCGCGAGGAACCTTTTCAGGGTCTTTCACCTCCAGACCATACTCGTGGGTTCGATCGTCAAACATGACATGGTGCAAAGACCTGACGGGCGCCTCGCAAATAAAGAGAAAATACTCATCACCGCGCACTTTCTTGAATCCCCACTTCTGGGTCTTCTGGTCGTAACTAAAAGCGACGAAATTATAAAAAAAATTTAATTTAACTAATATTTTAAATAGTTACCCGTAGGCGAGGAAGTCTCGGCCTGGTGTATTGTCGTAGTCAGGGAAGAAGGCCGCATCCATGTTGGTCAGCTGCGAGTTGTCCCCCTCGTTGACCCAGTAGCCCGGGCTCTGCTGCCTGCCGCTCGTGTACCAGGTGCGATGCTGCGGATCTTGCCACTGCAGCTGCTGCATCACGAATGTGTGCTCGTCCAGAGTGTCCACGCTGACCAAATCAGCGTCATAGACCTGGGGAAATCAATAAAATTGATACATTTAAGACGTTAACTGAGGAAAAATACAACTCTCTACCCGTTATTTAAAAAGAAAACATTTTTATGCATTGAAACACGTGCCAAAATATGATTTTGTAAAATATGCAGATCTGGTTAACAATTATTTTAAATTATATGAATCCCAAAAGCAACAATTAAAGAAATCAGAGTGAATTTCTGCAAGAAAACTAAATCTATTTTGTTTATTGCAGGGAAAGTAGAAGATTAGGAATCAATATTCCCTCTGTCTGATTGTTGGAGCCAAATTTTTAATATTCTGATATTGTTTGGCATAATAAAATGCAAAAAAAAATTAGCAACAATAATTTATTTCTATAGTTTACAATAATTTAATGATGAACAATAATTAAAATGTCAGATTTTGCTAAATTTAACGTAAAATCTGCTACCTCTCCATCATTGTGCAAATTAAGAGCTAAATTTATCTATCTTCTAGTGTTAAAAATGATTTTTAATAAGGAGACAGAGCTCAATGGCCACTTGATTAAATTGGAGTCGATTTTCTCAGAAGTTTAAACGGCACTCGGTCAATTTGAAGCAATTTTTAGAGATTTTTTTATTCAGAAGAGCGAAATTTATGCGAACCTGGCAGTTTTGTCTGGCTTGGACGCGCGGCCTGTTGGGCGACTTGATGAATCTGTAGCAGGAAGACCTGAACTGGATCCAGTGCTTCGGGCATCGCAGCTCCAGTTCTCTCTCCCTTTCCGTCTCGGACCTCTGGCCGGACACCAGCGTCCCCAGCGCGACCAGCAGCCACACAGCCGTCCTCATTCTGCGAATATTGCGAAAATCGCGAAAATTAATCCATCAGGGCATTATTCAGGTGAGTCACATTAGGGAGTGGCACCAGCGTGAGAAACGCGAGACTGTTTCTCGAATTTTTGCGCGAGGCGTGAGAGAAATATTGGGCCCAGCGGTGCGACACGGCGGCCCGAAAGCGATCTTACCTCTTCCGCTCAATTCCGTGAAGAATTCATGCAGAATTGTGTATAGAAATTCGGTTGCGTCGCTGTCGCTACAGGTGTAACGAACAAACGGCAGGTTGCAAACAGTAAACAAGGGGCGGCGGAGAAACGAGAAACGCGCATTCCTTGCCGGTTATTCGCGGCCGGTTTTTTACCGTTTTGAAATCAGGCGGGTGGCAGTTTGTGTTTAAATAGAATTTTTCTCAGAAATTTCGCATGCCGTTCTTTAAATATAGAAATGAGATTATGATTTACTCCTTCTCCTCATGAAAAGGAGAATAAATTATACATAAGCAGGGAAAATATTAACCGGTTAAAGATATGTATAGGTTAATCGATTTAATTTTGAAGAGGCACAACCCATCTATAATTATTGCAGATGAAAATTAATATGCTTTTTTGTGCAGAATACTCTCGAATTGCAAATTTTGAATTTTAATTACTCCGCTTTGAGAGCAGAAAAATTTAACTATGTATTCCACTAATTATTATTTTTACTATTATTAAAAGTTTTTAATGAAATATCCCATAAAATTATAATATTTGAGACAAAAAGCGATTATTTAAGTTCGTTGAGTAAGCACTTTGCCGAAACGTCTCAGTGTAAAAATGGAGGAGTAAAATTCATGCGACCCTTTCTTGGCGGATGAATACTGAATGAGTAAAAGGTAAAAGGCAGACTTTACAACGTGCAACCGCGCTCATAAATAGCTGCTTCCCCGGCGCTTTACAAAAAGCGAAGCAAGACGACGACGAGACTGTGTGTGTGCTGGAACTTTATTCCCAGAGAGCTTATCTCGATTGTGCGGCACAGCGTATATAGTTTCCCCTATGTCTGGCAGTTTGTAAGGGGATGTATATAAATATGTTCCCTGTTTTGTGCAAGTGCTTTTGGGAAAACTGCGTAATTCAATTGCTGAACAAAAACGTTTTTTTTAATTAATTATTTAATGACTACAACAAGTATGATAGTTCAATATCTCTGGAAAAAAATGCAAATGTTCGGAAAATATTTCCTAAGTAAATTTCATGATATTGTTATATGTCTCTTTTAGCAAGGTGATTCTGATGTTGATTAATAAAAAACCTGTAAGAATTAAAAGATGTCGATCACTGTTGATTGCTAGAGAATACCTGATGTGAGACGCATCTGGGCATCATACAGAGAGGGACCGATTCTCACCGTCCTTTTCACATTTAAATAGATAAATGAGTTTCTTTTAGCTGTCAAAGCTGGTGTTTTTATAGCCCTGGTCGCCAAGGATAATTTATCATTGCACAGGTATTGAGTTTAATTTATTATTGATTTAATTACTTATTTGATTGCATTATTTATAGCGATTTTTTTACTTGCTAAAATAGCATTAATAGGTACATTACAGCGTCTTCGTCATTTCCCAGGATGAATTTCGGGTCAGCCAGCGTTTTGCCATGTGAATCTTAGCGTATGAAGTTGGAAAAATTGCCGTTCAGGTTGGTCCACGGATATTTATTGACTTCCAAAGGCGTGTCTGACGTGCACCCTCGGAAAAGATTGTTCGTTCGTCCTTTTCCTCGTCCCAGATGTCCGTGCGTTAGAGGGATGCCATTTTCTTGCTAATTCGAAATTATGAGATTTTGCATCTTATTTTTAACCGGATCAAAATATATACTGACTGAAATTGGTTTTGCTTGGTTAGATGCACTGCTCATTAAATTCTTTGATCGAGGCCAATGATAAACCGTAGGAATAGCAGAAAGACGCGGTTTCTTTAAAAGATATTTGGATAATAGTTCAATAATTTAAATTTATAACACTCCATTTTTCTATTTTGGAACTAAATACAGTGGGTCCTGTCCTTACATAAAACTTTCTTCCACACCCCTCGTCAACATATCCATGATTTTCGATTATTTAAAGAGGAATGATATTGGAAAAGCCAGGAAAATGCTTGTTGCCAATGCATAAACTCATCCCTTAGGATTCAGTTAAAGCCTAAATTGACCTAAGAAGCACTGTAATTTTTTGAGAAAATTGGCTGCAAAATTACCGTGATTTTCAAATGGTAATAGCTGTCTCCTTACTTGAAATCCGATTTAATTTCAAAACCAAGAGTTTCCCCAATAAGTGGCATACGCCGTTGGACAGATCTCGACGAGAGGAATCGAAATATGCCAAGAAAATATGTTCAAGCACTGTAAATTTTGGAGAAAATCGGCAAAATTTGAATTTTTATTGAAGAAAAGTCCTTTTTTACTATTGCAAATTGTTGAACAAATTGTTTATCGGTCAATTGTTTAAGGCATCCAACAATTTAAATAATTTTCAATTGTTGCCAAGTATCATTCCACTTTAAAATGGGTTATGTATTTGAATAATGGTTGTAACTTTGAGAGCAATCCTACAATTGTTGGTGAAATTTTGCTTTTTGTCTAGCTGTATACACGCCCATCAGAGAAATGGCGCAACCATCAGAATTATTTCTCACGTTCGTCACGCTAGCGAAATCAGCGTTGCATCGTCCGAGTTTTGGTTCCAACGGCGACGCATCCTGGAAAAATAGCGTTTTTATTTTTTTATATCAACGGTTGCGACACAGTTTTGTACCGCCGTTTGTAGAGTTTCGCAGCTGTGATGGCGTTCGCTACCAAGGTCGGTGCCTTTTCCTGTCCGCACTGATACACTCGTCCATTCCCCCTGAGTCGAAATTTGATTGGTTTTTTAGTGCGAGAAAATAAAGTTTTATTAATTATTTGTAATAATCTAATTTTTTGTTTTAAAAAATACTCTGGAAAATCTGATATTGAGATCAACCGCTCTCCCCGAGACATTTGAGAAAGCACTGAAATTTCGTTTCATTTCAAAGAATTAGTTAAAATAATAAAAATTGCGGACAAATAAGCAGCTCACTAAACACCGAGAAAGCTACGCATTAAATATCTTCTGAAAATTATGATAATCTCGCGTGCATATTGACAAATCTATATCTAAAAATTAGATTTTCACGTGAAACGAAGAGCTATTAATTCCGGTAATGTAAAATAACCCAGGTCCCAAGAGTCAAGAGAGTGTGGGTCTGTTGGAAAGATAAATTTTCCATTTCCAGTCGTGCTCTAATCTCAAATTTGCATCTTTCAAAAAGGTCGTAGCATTGTCAAGTCCAGTGTAAAATGCCGTCTATTCATTCAATTAAAATCCAAAACACTAAAATAATACTGTTTTATACGTCTTTCATACACTCTGAAGGACGTTGAGGAGCAAAGTAGGAGGGAGACTTGCCCTACAATTAACAAGCTTGAATACAAAATTCCATTACTATACATTCAAACCTTGCAATAAAAAATGTATTTATTAGAGCAGTTTCTGCCAGTAAGCACTATACCGTAAGAGTTCTGTTTCTGGGGATGGACAAGTGCGCGCAGTTCTGTGCCCCATTCACGTTTTCAGGCCCTGTGAACCGAATCACGAAACTGTACAAGCAAAATTCAAACACTTCAGCAGTCCGATATTTCAAGCTGTAAGGCCATGATTCGTCTGTTTAATATAAATAAATAGATGTAATCGTCCACTTTAAGGATTTTTTTCAAATTGTGTGTCGTGTTTCGCAGACACAGAAAATCGTCATCAGGTTCAACATGTACAGGATGTAAGTCATGTAAGTGATTTTTTGAATATCATGTCACATAAAGTCAAACAAAAGATGCAGTGTTGGAATATTTATTTATTATTCCAATTTTGAAATAAGGAAAGTAATGTAAAGCAACGCATATTGCCAAAACCACCCTTTTTTGTTGCTTGCTAATGGCATTATGCACCATTTTAAATTTACAGTGGTTGTTCTTCACAAAGGGGGAAACTAGAACTTAGAGTGTCGTCATCCGTATTAAAATAAGTACTCGCTGGTGGTGTTTGAACATACATGGTCAATATATGGTTTTCAGGATATGCATTAATGTTTTGAATTGTCCACATAGAAAGATCAAACGCAGCTTTGGATGTGCACCAACGAAATCCGTTGTTTGCTGTTCCTTTCCTGGTAGCTGAAGTCCACATTTTAATCGGCTTAGTTCGGCCTCCTTATCAGAAAATTATATAATTATTCTTATTAACATATTATTTCACAATACCTAAAGGTGACGCAACAATGCAGTTCAATTCTTCGACTGTTTCTAGGGAAACGATGTTTAAGCCATACTTGCAACACCAAGTTGCAGATTTCCGATATGGAGCCTATTAATCGTGTTATATAAAAAAATAAGTTGAAGGAAGTTGTAATTATTACAACTATGTTCCCTAAGAGATAGCGTTTGCCACAAATATATATTATCGAAGCATCATCTGGTGCTGAAAGCAATTAAACAAATTATTTCATCAATTAAGCGTCTCAATTTAATTTTTACTGCTGTTAGAGAGAAACATATTTCTGTAATAAGGCTGCAGAAAAATTGAAATGAATTTTAATTTATTAAATGAAAATATTTTCACACCTCCACAGCACAATCATAATCAGTTGCACATTCGCCTAGAGCTGGTTGCAATGGAGATTTTTCCTGGAATACCAATTTCAGATGAAACAAGATTTTTACGACACACTTACTGCAGTTATGTTCAATTCCACGACCTTGATTGCATTCGCAACCAGATTTGGGGCTTTCTCCTGTCCGCACTGATAAGCTAAAGCCGCCGTGTCACACTCGTCCATTCCCTCTGTGAATCAAATTAAATAGATCCACAGTTATTAAAAAAAAAAATACTTAAGCCAGAGCACTCGTCCACAGCTTTGAGATCGCTCATCAGCTGCTCGTTGTTGTTCGGCGACAAAGTCTCTGCCAATTTTATTAGCTGTTCGTCAACAACTCGACCGTTCAGGATCTAATTCGTCAAATTTTAATTGATTTTTGTGACATTTTAATAAATTAAAATTACTATTCCTCCACTCTCGCCCAAGCATTTTAAAAAGCACTGTGATAATTTTAAATAAAATTTAGCGCAGAGTTGCAACGCACAATACAATAACCTTTATCTTAACGTCGAACTTGGTACTGTTAAAAATATTTTCTTGTTCAACTGTTTAAATGTTACAATAATAAAATAAAAACAGCACAACATAATTATTTAATACCATCAGATATGTTGTAATTCGAGGCACACTCGTCTTTGATTGCTTTTCCTCCACTAGTCGAGTTGCTCGTGTCTCTAACCTTAGAAAATATTTGTTTAAAATGGTTTGGGGAAGGCTATGAAATTAATACTTCGCAAATAAATGGCAGATTTGAGGTGCAATCCGCAGTCGAAAGAGTTGCGTTTGTGCTTCTGACATCAACAGCAATGCAGTTTTTGCCACTGTGAGGTTCGCCACGCGCCCAAATCGGCCCTCGGACCAGTTTGTTTGCAGCGCACCATCCGAACGCGCCGGGGCAGCCGTTATCTGTTCCTGAAGTCCAATATTTTCCGGACAGAGTTTCCTGGTCATATCCTACAATTTATATTTGAGTAGAGATGGGAGAGGATGAATAATTTGAACCTATTATTTGAGACAAAACACTGTATTTATACTCCATGTCGACACTTAAAAGCTTCATCCCGAGCGCACAACAAGTCGCGACCGCTTCAGCCCACTGCAGTTAAAATTAATTTAGTATTTCACACAATTTATCAACAAAATTAAAAAATAATACCGTTTTACTAGCATTGCCGAACATGAAAATCCGATAATTCATACTTTTCCAAGACCCATATTGAGGAGGATCTGTTTAATAAATGCGTTAAACCAGAACATATAGGATATGACCTGATTTTGAAAATGTACGGATGGTTCGTTTATACGCACTTGCTAGAAATTTAGAAACTTTGTCGCGTGCCAACGAGAACAATGAGTCCTTGAAGAGTCAATTTAAACTTAGTAAATTTTTGGTTAACAATATTTACATTTTTGCTGCATTTGGCACTGGGACAGGTTGGAGTAGAGCAAGGTGGGGCTGGAGTTGGTTGGCCCTGTTAATCATAATAAAAACCTTTTTTCAATTTAATTAAAACACAGACCTTGCATGATAAAATAAATGTGTTACTGCAGCTCTTTTGAGTCAGCTCGGTTGTATTTTTATTTTTGGGAACAGACAAGTGCACGCAATTCATAGAAAATAAATTATTGGGGTGTCCAATAGCCCACATTGGGATGGCGTTGGTGAAAGTTCCAGGAGTGTTGTACAAACACCACTGAAAGGTATTATTGGAGAAAATCTGGCGCGCTGACGTCCAGTAGTTGAAGTTGTAAGGCCACTCTTCATCTGATTTATCTTTCATAATTCAAGAATGGCGTAAGAAATTTAATTTATCACATTGCGTAATATTTTTAAAACAGTTGAATTTCTCCAAAGTTTCAAACGCTACTGGTTTCATTCCAATGCTGCAGCACCTCTTCACGTTAGTTTCCCATGTCACCTGATTTGTAAATTAAAAAACTATGTGTTTGAATTGTGATCCTAAAATACAATTGATTTTCCAAAAAGGTACAGCTCTCCGCAGATTTCCCTCCAGGCACCATACTTTTGTGCATCTATATATGGAATTAATTAAATCTAAAGTTAAAATAAAACTCAAAACTGGTACCTATAAGATTCGCACTAGCGTCAAAAAGAGACGCATTTCTAGCGCAAGTTAAATCCGAACAGTTATACAAGGACTATAGTAACAAAAGGCGATATCATTGTTTAACCAATATCGTTACATCAGACAATTTTACGGGCAGAGTAGTGGTTGTCGGTGCAGATTTGGTACTAATTGTACTAGTTTGAGTAGTTGACGGGGACATTAATGTTGAGCCACCACTCAAAAAGTTGCTATTCGATAAGGTGCCTGTAGAGGTGACAGTGGTTGAACTGGTTTGCGCCAAAACAGTCGTCTGCGTCAAAGCGGCATTTCTCAATGAAGTGCTTGTCAAGACTTTATTAGGCAATAGGGTGTTTGTCGAGGTAGTTGTTTTCGAAGCATCATTTGTAGAGCCTTTTAAGGGAAATTTTTAAATTAAAGTTAAAACGGATGAAATGTCTTTTCGACTGGTGTAAACCATTCGACCATTGTAAAAAAAGTAAAAAAAACGCCCTACCACTTTTGGGGATTCCAATCGGTGAAGTGGGTGGCGTTGCATCTACAGCAGCAGTAATTTCAGCTTCTGAGCTTGGGGTTCCTCCTCCATTCATTAGATCAGTCGGAAAAACTGTTATTTCAGCTGGCTATATTTAAACATTTTCTTCAATTAATTCCAAATCATAAAATAAAACTGAAAATCATCACAGCCTGTGACTTTGCATCAATTTGTGGGTCTAAATTGACATTTGCAGTGCTCTCAGGTGCTGCTGCAGCATCCGTCTTGGCGTTTTCCATTTTTTCCGTGTTACCTCCAGCAGTCTCGGCTCTGCTTACTCCAAGTGGCAATGTTTTAAAACGACTCGTCAAAGATACAGTCGGTTGTTTAATCAATGTGTGGTTTGCTTTTTTGTGGGACACATTTGTGCAAGACTTACGGCCGCAGCATCTTATAATATAGTTCCGTTTATTGCCTGCAGTTTAACAATGGCTATTAAAAACACTTTGCGCTTTGCTAATTTACTTTACCTCTCAGTTTCTTCATTTCAACCTTTTGAAAACACAGGATTTTATTGACCATTTTGATTTGAGTTTGTTTTCAAAATATATTAATTTTTCTATTTTATAACTGTTAATCAGATTAATTGCATAATCAAGCAGGCCTGTATTATCTGTTTTATTGAAAGGTGAAATGTGACAAAAGAATAACTCCAACTAACCTGTGAGGCGAGATTATCTAAAAGTGCGAGCGCAAAGAACACATAAATTCCCGTCCATAACAAGCTCATTTTGCTACTAAACATCACACGAGTGCTGGTGAAATTGGTTCTGTGCACACAGGAAACGGCCTCGAATGACAAGTTTTGTGTGATTTCACAAGCCTGGGAAAGTTTCAAATGAATTTACACCTGAAATTGCGATGTTCTTTTGCTGAATATATGCTCTCCTCTATGCAGTTATGGGAAATATGCGATATTTAGATATATAAAGTGTTTTTAAAAATATTTTTTATTAAATAGCCAATGAAAACAAAGAAAAATTTATTCTTTTGATACAACATTGGCTCGCATTGTTAAGGCATTGTTCATATTATTTTTTAAAAATATTAAATAAATGATAATTTGTTAAATTTTTTCAGACGGCTAAAATGTTCAATAAAACTATAGTTTCAGCTAGATAAAAGTTAATATTAAAATATTTATACCATCTGTTTGCTCCTCCAATATCTTTCGCATCCTAAAAAACTCAAATCAAATTTTAGTCTGATTTTTCTGCTTGTTATAAATGCTGCAAATTATTTTAATGCTGGTTTTTTCGATATAAAAAGCGTTAAAACTCTGTTTAAAACGACTTTTCTCTTCTTCACACCAGTGTAGGAGCACTTGGGGCAGTAGATTTGATTTCTTTTTCGTACCACATCATCAGGGCCACGCTGATTATGAGAACAACTGAAAAAAAATCGTCTTCAAACTCGGTTAAATTTGATAAACAGACTGTGTGGAAAAAATTAAGAAAGACAAACGCACCCAGGGTAGATCCTTCCAAGATGAGGGTCATCCAGCATTGGGCGTAGGCAACAGCGCCGACAACGAACAACAAATAAGGGAAGCTGACGCATTTCGAAAATAAGAGCCAGTGGGAAACCTTCTTAGCGTCTGCCTATTTTTGGAGACAGTTTAGGTGCGTGCGTTCGCATCGAAAACAAATCGTTGGTGATTTACATTTTTTGCTCCAACGACGAGAAAGAACTGGAAGACGATGCTCACGGCGCATAGCAGCATGAATGCACTTGCTATCACCAATGTTGATGTTTTGCCTGTTGACGCGTAAAATTAGGTTGCGAAATCATCAAGGGGACGCGAATTTTTTACCTTTGGATTTGCTCGCGAAGGTATAATATTCGTAAATGTTGTAAGTGTAGTAAACCTAATCGAAAACAATTAGAAAATAATTTTCAATAAAAATAAATAACTTACTGAGAAAACTGTAGCAATAATAAATGCTGTTAAGCGATTAATCAGACAAGTCGCCTGCATCTTCAGAAATACACCTTAAAGAAAAAAGAGAACTTATTTTTTGAATAACTTTATGCGAAAATATTGCGACGAAAGTTTAAACAGATGTTTGCTCAAGGATATTAAATCTTGCATTGAGGCGATAGTTTGTTTAACGAGATATAAAAACCAAGACAAACAAACAAACAAACAAACTTAAGTCAACAATTTTTCTCTTTGGTCTTTACCTAAAAATCAGTTAGTTCTCCAGTTGAGTTTTTCACTGCAGCACAGTAAAAAATACAAATTCGAATTGGAAATGAAAAGTTTTGTACCAGTGTGATTAAGCACAAGCGTTGCCTCGACGGAGGACGTTTGGTCTGATGGTTGGAGCCAAAAATACACTTCTCTCGATTGCTGTGTGTAGTTAAAAAAGGCGAGTGCAGAGGGTGTATTCAGTGCGCATCATTCGGACGCACCGCGCTCTTTTCTGTCGGCTTTTCATAAAATTATATTTAGTCAGTGCAGCAGCCTCAACACACGGCCGTAAAATTGATATTCGAGGAATCAAAACGGATAAGAGAGATGAATATTACTTCAGAGAAATTTTGTGTGTTGACCATATCGTCCTCGTCCCGATAAAATCGCGCAACGTTCAACAAACACCCAAATTTTTATTGTCGAATTGATTGTTGACCTTTTCTTGCAGCAAGGAAATTATTCGCGTTTGGTTGTTGAAAGTTGCGCAATTTTACCGGGACCAGGATGATATAGTATCTGCGAAAATCTGCAGTTTCTAAGTAACTCTTATTTTTTCCCACATATTTAATTAATTTTAGCTCTGAGTTTGCATTAATAATTACCAATAAAACATTTTTCTCTTTTATATGAGATAAATATAATTTTTATCAGCGGGGACCAGATTCGTGCGACGCGCAGATATGGCGTCTGGCGGAATATGGCTCACGTGAAGCAAGTTTTCTCCAATATTGTGATATAATTTGTGTCTCTTGGATTGTAAAAACAAACTCTTATTGACACTCGTACGGCAATCCAAAGAGAGCTTTTTGCTTCCCACATTCGGATGCCATCTTGGATCTGCGCAAAGCGAACCAATTGTATCGCACATCTGGACCCCGCTGATTGTTATCAAGAAATATAAGACCAGCAGTTGTATATCAATAAAGAAATAACTGAAAACAAGAATTACATTTTTTCATTTAATATTTATAGTTACAATTTTAATTTTGGAAAGATTTAATTCCTTTTAGAGAATTTGCTTTTTCTATTTAACGTACACATCTTAAAAGTTATGCAGTCCCGGTCAAGTCCTAATTCATATTTGTCCCTCATTAAATTGTAATTTCAACCTCGTTCATTTTCAGTAAATAGACCAACTTTGCAATATAAAATAAAATTTATTGACTAATCCAGCTAAAAGTCATATTTCACGAATTTGTGTATTTCTGCAAACACCAGACAAGAAAAATGCATTATATATTGCGAGAAACACATTAGGTGTGTGTGTGTGTAATATATATGTGTGTCTCTTTGGAAACAGGTTGCTCATAGGGTTTTATTGGTTTTGCAATACAGTTCAACACGTCAATCATGGAGTTAAGAATAGTTTAGTGTATTTTTCACTCTTGGTATAGGATTCGAACGTTACAATTCGCTATCATAAGTCATCAATGTTGGATAGGAAGGAGACAGTTCGCTCTTTTTTTCTCTTTTTGGAATGGATCGTTGGAGATATAGAGTGCGTATGTATAACAATATTTTATATATGGCGCCAGCGGAGTCGTTTGCCAATAAAGTAAAATGAATCGTCAAACCTGGTCTACACAAATGCAAATCATGACATTCAACTCATCCGTCAAAATAAAATTTGATCGAAGTTTTCGCTGACCACGTTGTTGTTAATCTGCTTCAGGAGTTTTCAGCATTAATTGGTTCGCTTCGGTTGATAATCGTAGTCGGCGTAGTCGGCTGCTTTCTTGCGCACAGTCCAGAAGTCGCCGAAGCCGTTGGTGAACGTGTCTCCGTAAAAACCAGCCGAGTCCATTTCGGGGCGTCGTTTGTTCATGGCCATCATTGCTCTCTTACGCATCGTCCAGAAGTCGCCGAAGCCGCTGGAAAATGTGTCCCCGTGGAAGCCGGACGAGTCCATCTCAGGCCGCCGCTTGCTCCAGCCCAACTGAAACGAGATTTTGGTTTTTAAAAATTATTTAAAAAAAAATACAGTGAACGCTAAATCACAAACATGCTGAAAAAGCCGTAATTTAATCCAGCGGGGGCCAGATTCATGCGACGCGCAGATATGGCGTCCGGTGGAGTTTGGCGCGAAAAAGCGGTCACGTGGAAATGCGCGAAAAGAAGCAAGTTTTCGTCAATATTGTGACATAATTTGTGTCTTTTGGATCATAAAAACAAACTCTTGACACTCGTACGGCAATCCAAAGATAGCTTTTTGCTTCCCACATTCAGACGCCATCTTGGATCTGCGCAGTGCGAACTAATTTTATCGCGCATCTGGACCCCGCTGGTTTAATCAATGTAACGGGAGTTTATAAAAAATACATTTAAATCCTAAAACATAATTTGTTTTGCTAATACGCGTTTCATTTTCTCATGCATTTCTTTAAAATTAGTTAAAATTTTGTATTTAAAACACACTCAAAAGGGTTAGGGTCATTCTAGTTTAAAAAAATCGTATTTTCAATTATTTAACTTTTAAATTTCTAAAGACGTCAATTTATGGTATGAGAATTTAAAACTATCAACTATTACTGATGGAAAGCCGTGATCGATGTTTATTTTATAAAATAAAAGCTATTCAAACACTATGCACTGTTGAGGAAATTTACTTTTGCTTCTAATAATCTCAAATAAAATTTCAATTTTGACCAAAATAAATAAACTGTCCTTTAAAATCACCCAATTCCTTACAAGGACATTATTTATTTGTGGATTTTTCTAGCAAGAACGTAATTAAACACTATTTAATTAGCTTCCACGCAAAACTGATGTCCTTTGCGGACTAATATAACTATTTTTAAACGGTTCTTTTATGCTGAAGAGGGTAGGAACAATGGTCTATCAATTTCTATAGGCGGAGCAGCACCTTTTGATGCTGCTTAGGGTCAGTGGCGCGCTTGTTCCTCGAGTGCAGTTCTTCTGAAGGGACGCTGCGTTTTCTCATCGGGCTGAAGGAGCCGTAGTCGTGGTCGAAGATGTCCTCGTGGAAGCCGCGGGCATTGATGCCGAACGGGTTCCGCTTTTCCATTTGCTTGCTGTTCACCAAACGCAGCAGTCCGTCTGAAAATTAAAATTCTATCAAAATCTGATGAATCTTTTAAAACGCTTTTTAGTATTTTACTTTTATGCAAACCCATAATATCGTTTCTCTTTTCGATTGCACTCTGAAAGGTGATTTAAAATTCTCTGCAGCTAATTCTATTGGTATGATTTTTTGTTTTGGAGGTACAGTACTGCCGACAAGGCCGTCGGAGTCGAAACAGCCGCTGTACGCGGTACGAGAGCGTGTGATGTTAATTTTATTTTACAATTTTCGACATGTTTTATCCTTTCATAAAGGTAGTAATTGAATAATTTGTTCAAAGTCTGGATTTTTTTAAACATGACGCATGTGCCAATTGCGCAATTCAGTAAGCATAAAATCAAATATTAAATGAAATAGCGTTTGAAGGTTTGCTAAAGGAACATTTTTTTGCAGGCGCGGGTGCAAAGGAAAGCAGCATCTGTGGCGACGTAGTCGCTCAATTCACTTTATTTATCGACGGCAATAGAGGGATCAACATGCGGAGTCGTTTTCTTTTGCGTCGGCCGTAATGGAGCACACGCCAGCGCGCGCGTAATGTGCCTTCTGCGGGGCAAACCTAATTGCGGAGTTTATCGCGTTAGTGCGCGGAAAAGACGCGATCCAGCAGGCGGTACTCAAACTCGATTTGATGCGAATAAATGTGTGTCCGTCCGCCGCGCGCATATAAATATGATCTGCGACGGCAAAAACTCGCTCGGCTCTTGCCCGAAATTGAATTTGGCCTCTGCTGTGCAGCGACTCTAATTTCCAAGTTGCGCTTATTCACTTTCTGCTGTTGCGGCTGCCAGCATCTCGAGAATTATTGTGTTAGTCGGTCGGAAAACGAGATCAAACTTTTCTGCGGCCGGGAAAAAGGAGAGATGGAGCCCGTGTAGCAAAAGTTTATGTGTTTCAGAGCGGAATTTTAACTGGACTTAGGTATATGCTTGCTGAAAGATTAATTTGGATCGAAACTTTTGTACTGTTGTAATTTATGCATTTTTCTTATTACATGTGATGCCTGGGGTATTTGAGTTGGTAGAAAATTTGCCGTGAGCTGCGAAAAATGATGTTACGCGATTTTCTAGTTAAGTTAAGATTTTACTTTTTTCAATCACTTCAAGAATAGTTGAGAACTATGTTGAAGCAGGAATTTTTTTCCTGTTTGAGTAGAATGAGTTTATAACTGTTCAAAAAAGGAAACTTTGAGAAAGCTTCGTTTTAGTTTGCGGTGAAAATGATTTAGTTCTGCGGAAAATAATTAATTATTTCCAGTAATGGAGCTCTCAAGGAAAGGAAAATACTTCTGTTTATTGAATTTTAAAGCCAGTTTGCGTTCACTCAAAAATATTCTTGGTAATAAATTGACTTTATTTTTTGAAACGTATCAAACGGATTTTTTTAATTTCCTGAAAAGTCTATTTTTTAGGCCATTTTGTCGGAAAAATAGTAAAAAAATAGTGTGGGCTTTTTAAATAATTCCATCAAACTTTGTGAGCTGGAGAAGCAAAAATATAGCTCCATTTTTGCGTTTAGAAAACAGGATTTGATCAGCTGTCAGAATGTTCCTTTTTATCGACACTTACGGTACAAAATTACGAATTATAGAACCTAGAAAAATATACTGATAGATAATTATAACATAATTTTAAAATTTACCCTTTACATGATTTATTTTACAAAATATTGTTAGCTAATAAAACTTCCTGTAAGCGTAAAACACAATTATTTTTGCATCCATGTATAACGTTGTATTGATTAATTGGCATTTGACGAAATCAACACGTAAATTATTCAAACAGACGAGTGATTTATTTTAATTTTTGTAATTTTCTTTTTCTCTTACTATCTCCCTTTTTCTCAAATTGCGCTTATCTTAATTTTATGTAAGTCAAACGACAAAATTAAAGAGATGTAAAAATCATTCACCGCATGCTGAGAACCCCAATTATTGCGATATTTGGGATACCTCGCAGGCGCATGAGGGGAGTGCAATGCGTTGCACTCACGGTGATTTAATAGTCAGAGGCCCGAAAACCACCAAAAGGCATAGCACGCAAGCTGGTGTGCTATTTGCCAACCAACGATCTTTGTCCGATCGGATTTCTTAACTCCCTTTTGAAATTTCAAACGTAAGTGAGACTTTATTTGGGCTTCTACCTTAATTATGTGACTTTTGTGCACATTAAATTATCGGGCCAATATCTGACTATTTAATTCGCTACCCTCAGGTGCCCTGCGGGGCCGTTTGGTATTTCTAACACCGACGGCCTGCAGCGCCTTCCTGGGCATCATACAGGAGAGGTACGGACATCGCCAATTGTGTCCGTGTGGAACGACCAACCCAATTCCACTCTGCATGCGCCACAACGACCATATACTTTTGAGCCGTGAGAAGAACGACGACAAGACAGACTTATGATTAGAGAGACTACCGATAGAAGAATTGTTGAGTAGAATTTTTTGATAAGCGCAATTATTTCAATATCTAAATTTGTTACCCCTTTACTAACCCTTTCCTATTTTTTTATATATTTGTCGCTACACATTATCGCTACGCACATCTCCATAGATTTCGTAATTTGTGTAATAAATCCGACGAATATATTTTCTTTTTATCCAAAGTATTCGCCAATATTATTCCTTTTTCGCCTGTTCAAAGTGAGCTTATTTTTGATATTTTCCACGGAACCGAGGTCTGCACCGAACCCATTTTTCTATTAATTAGGATTTATCTGGATTAGTATCTAGTGTTTTTCCTCTGCTATTGGAGGTACAATAGCTGGCATCCCTAAATTATTTAATAGAGCACAGTTTGCGATACATGCATTGTTTTGAGTTTTATATATAAAAAAATGTAATGTACAAATTTAATGCTCTTTTAAAACATTTAAAACATTTATTTACTTTTTATAATAAACGATAAATTGTTCAAATTCTAGTCAACATATAGAAAACTTTGGTTAAATGTTTGAAAAAATTATATATTTTGGTCAGCAGAGGATAGTAATATATACATTTCAACTGACGTTGATTTTTTTATGGTAAGTGTAAGTTCATTAGGTTACCAAACTATTAAAATTATCAGTTTAAATAATTTTCTCAAAATGATACACCAAACAAAAGCTTTCCTTTCTTAAATATTAAACGTGATTGTTCAAATACTCTCGTAGCGTACGCGAGAAAATCGCAATTTGTGCAAATTTGCAGAAAACTTCCTATCCTAACGCAAAAATGGCATTAAGCGCGCGCCCGAGTATGTATTTTTGCGACATGAATGACTCGAAGGGTCTTTTCACACGTCATGGTCGGCGGAGCGGGCGCGCAGTGAGTTTTTATCGTTCATCGCCACATCCACATTTTCGAGCATCTTTTTTTATTGGCGCGTGGGCCTTCAGCCGGCCGCAGGCGGTCGGCGTGTCGCCGCTCTCCAAGAAAAATACGCGAGTGTCAGCGGCCGACAGCCATCGGAATTTCGCACAAAGCCGTTTGCCAGCAGAGCAAAAGCCACTTACTAAGCGGGATGTAAATTTCTGGCTGGCCGCCGTCGTTGCCTCCAGTGACCTCGTCGTCGGCCTGCAGCACCTCACATATGACCAGGGACACCAACGCCGGCCACACCACAATCCACGCGCACCACTTCTGAAATAAGAATAAGAAAGTGGAACAATTTTAAATTATTTGAATTGTTGGATGCAAGATGCATAAACGATTTGTTTAACAATTTGCAATAATAAAAAAGGACCTTCGTACAGTAAAAATTCAAATTTTGGCAAATTTCTCCAAAATGTACAGTGCTTGAACATATTTTTTTGGCATATTCCGATTCCTCTCGTCGAGATCTGTCCAACGGTGTATGCCACTTATTGAGGAAACTCTTGGTTTTGAAATTAAATCGGATTTCAAGTAAGGAGACAGCCATTACCATTTGAACAGCACGCTAACTTTCCAGACAATTTTCTCAAAAAATTACAGTGCTCCTTAGGTCAATTTAGGCTTTAACTGAATCCTGAGGGACGAGTTTATGCATTGGCAACAACCATTTTCCAGGCTTTTGCAGTCTCAATTAATTAATAAATATTGAAGTTGATTTATCAATGAATGATAATTTTGCACTTCCATGCATAACAAATTGTTAGTAGTCTGGTGAATTTTGGCATAAACAGTTTTGAGTCAATTATTAAATTTTACAAATAAATTATTTTTCATCTCAAATTGGATTCCAAAAACTAAATTTTAACAAGTTCCTTAGGCCAGAAACCAACTTAATCGCTAAAATATGAACAAAAATAGAAATATCAGCAATAATTTAAATATAAACTCTTGTTAATGTAAAAATAATCAAAAACACTCAGATTTTTCACAGTTATGTATTCTATACCCCCAAAGGTCTTGATTCTCCCTTAAATTTAATTTGGTTTTGAGAAAGATTGGTAATATTAATCTAATAAATTTACTGTAATTGTA
Source organism: Cloeon dipterum (assembly GCF_949628265.1). Taxonomy (NCBI): domain Eukaryota; kingdom Metazoa; phylum Arthropoda; class Insecta; order Ephemeroptera; family Baetidae; genus Cloeon; species Cloeon dipterum. The sequence continues at coordinate 27,989,076 of NC_088790.1, forward strand.
ATGACTTATTTCATAAAACACAAATTTCCCATCCTGCTCAAACTTTCCACGCCAAACTAAAAAAGAAAAAAGGAAAGTCAACATAATATCAAATATATATTCGCAATTAGCGCTCCTCTCCCGCCTTCCAGCGCTTCTTCAAACACAAGAACGAGCGAAATTTACAGTGCAGACACGCATCTGGGACAGAAATCGATCGCCATCAGCTTTCGGTAATTAACTGAGCCAATAAATCCATAAACGTGCGCTGTTTGCTCGTGTTAATTATTAATAGTCGCGCATTTGACTAATGTGCCAGGCGGTAAACACTGATGTGCTGAACGGCATGCGATTTCCGGCTACCCGCGATGTGCGTTTACTTTTAATCCCTCGTCCATTTGACACGCAATTTTCCGCCCGCGAAGACAGCTGTCAATCAGTTATCATGAAAAATGTCGGCTTTGCTTGACAGTTTTATTAAATCGCTGGACAAACTCTGGACACCATGCAGCTTCAACACGAGCGGAAAATTTCCTTGCATATTGAATTTTCCATGTAACGGCGCTTTATTTCCTAAAGAGGCAATGCTTTCCTTATGAAAAGAACTTGAACGGACGGCATAATTTATTTTGCACTCTCAAACACGAGATATTATTATGAAGGAAAACGCATTTTCTCTAATTGGTGCTGGTTGCAGGGTGAAACTTGCAATAAGTTTCTCATTTCCAATGCATTTGCATAAAAATGAAAAATGGAACATTCCCGCGGCGGAGATCAACATCAAGAGTCAGCAAAAACGTGAGAATCACGAGCAATGCGCTGTTCACTCGGCGAGAATTACAAATTGCTTTCCCCCCACTGACCTAACTGCTTATTTTCCATTTGCATCGCACAGAGATAATATCCTCTCTGGTTTTCCGGAAAATATCCGCCAAGTCCTACATTTTCATCGCTTGTCGAGACAGACAAAATTGAATTTCGTGTTAACATATTTTGAGCAAGATTTTCACCGTATACAACCCGCGCATCTTTTCTAACCAGCGGGTTGCCTAACTCCTCTGAACTTTCAAATGTAGACAGCATCGAGACAGAGATCCATTTTGCAGAAATTTCTTTAGGGGGATTTAATTCCAAATATTGGATTCACGTAAAATTGGAAATTTGCACTCGGTGATTGTTTCTAACATGGAGACTCTTACAGGATGACAAAAAAATTTTTGTAGGTGTGCCTAATGAGAATCATATTTAGTATTGTAGAAATTTTTTGATTTGACTAATTTAGCAATTCGGAAAGTTATGAAAATACCTAAAATTTAAATATCGATGTACAATATAAATTTTTGTTCAGTGTAGATGAAATTTAGACGACAATTTTTTTACCTGAAAAATTGATTGATGGGTTCATAATTATATTATTTGACATTCTGAAAAAATAAGAGTTTGCTTTGGTCTTTCCAGTTTTAATACAACTTAATCAAAATTAACGACTTTTTAAGGCTAATAAAATGGAGCAACAATTTATTGTTTTATTTATTACGTTTCCAAGTGGTTAATAGCTTAAAATTGTTGAACATTTGGTGATTAAACATTTTTTGTACTGCTATATTGTGACCGGAATTTGGAAAATTCGGTCGGTAATAATTTTAATAAGTTTAATAATTGAGCTTTTGATGAATGGGTAACTAATACGGAGGCCCTAGCAACCAATGATAACGCTAACAGCTTTATTATCAGTTCTTAAAATTCAAAGCAATTATTTTAAGCCGTTCCCAGCCATAGGAATTTGTCAATAAGTGGCACATCAACCGATTTTTATCATCAAAGTATTATATTACTACATTAAAAAAACATCACAAGTGAACTGGCTTCAAAAATCGATTTAACATCATTTCCTATGAAGCACCCTACGGATTATTATTCGTTTGGAGCTACAAAACTCGTTCATTTCAACTCAAATCGTTCAAAAATGCTTGAATTCAATAAATTTACCACCCTCTTGCATTTGAAAAATTTTCCTTGTAAATAAGCAACGAATCTTAGCAAGAAAACTACCAGCAAAAATACGGAAAATGTCAAGAGTTGCTTTCAGTTAACCCTCAAAAGCACCATCATGAGTTGGCTACTGATATTGCTAGGAAAGTGGAGCTCATATCTGTATCCTCTGTCTTTTAGATCGCTTTTTCTCCATCCCAACAGAATTGATTGTACCCTGGAACTTTTCTCTGTTATTAAAGAAAAATAGATGAAAATGATCTCACAAAGAACGTCAATCTACCACTCATGCGGCTGGGAGACTCTGCAAGTCTGCACTTTCATCTTATTCGGGTTAACACGTGTATTTGCATAAGCAGGGTTGTCGGGGAGCGATGCGAAAATGCAAAAGAAATGCTTCTCGGCTCGTTAGCCGCGCGCACGCCGAGCTTTCATCGGTGGTAAGGCAGCGAGCGAGTGCTGCATGCGGTCGTTTTGTTGTTTTAATATCCATCAGAGACGCTCGTCCGACGACGAGGAAAGAGGAGAATTTTCGTTCTTGTCGTTTGTCCAGCGAGCGAGCGGGAGACGCAATCACCATGGATATTTGTTTTGCAGTCTCGGATGACCGGCGGCCTGTCTTTGCTCTCTCTTGCTCGCTCGCTACGAACAAATGAATGAACTGCGCGCGCGGAGCCCCAAGAGGACATTCGACAGCAAAAAGAATACTACATACTACTTTGCAGTTTCAAATATTCAACGCGCTGGAAGATGGGAAGGATAGATAATACACCTTGTGTTGAAATGGTACTGTATTAAAAATGGAATTAATTACCAGCGGGGTCCAGATGCGCGATAAAATTGGTTCGCTTTGCGCAGATCCAAGATGGCGTCTGAATGTGGGAAAGAAAAAGATCTCTTTGGACTGCCGTACGAGTGTCAAGAGCTTGTTTTTACGATCCAAAGGACACAATTAGTGAAGAGTAATGCAAATTATGTCACAATATTGACCAAAACTTGGTTCTTTTCGCCATATCTGCGCGTCGCACGAATCTGGACCCCGATGTTGATTACATTTATTTAAAAGGGGATCTGTACTAAAAAAAATGAGAAAAATCATTCCTATCTTTGCCTAAAATATCCAATAAAAAAGGGAAAGCCCAAGGTTGCTATTTAAAATTGCAACAAAATGTTTTGCATGCCAATCAAGTGTTGAACAGTGTTCCTCTATTTGGAATCAGGATTTATTTCGCCAGAAGAGAAATTTATCTCATAATTTGCATACCGTTGGATAGATTGTGACGAGGGAAATTTAAATCAAGTGAAAAAAATCAACTCCTATAATTAACCGTTAAATTTTTCGTGAAATTATTTTGGAAAAATCTAAAATTCACTGATTTGACTATTGCACATTGCTTCATTCAAACAGTGAATTCAATAGACCTAAAAATGCACAGTTTTTGTTCGTTTTTGCCCTGTGAAGTGTGAAGCCCCCATTAAATTGGAAAGACAGTGATTTTATTCTAGGCAGCAGCGTGTAAAACAAATCAACACAGCAGCAATCCGGTCGTTAAAAAAGATTTAAAATTACAGCTAAGAAACGAAAAATTTGATAAATTGCTAAAAATTGTGTCTGAAACTCGACGATATATATAATTTTTGTTCAACATCGAGATAGCAATGAAAAATCACAAAGTCAAGGCGATGTTTTTCGGTTTTGATGCATTTTAGACACTTAATTTAAGACAATTTACGGCAGATTTAAATGGTGTTGAACTATAGGTGGTCTAAAATTTGACTTAAGAGTGATTTATTCCCTAATTTTGTGTCTACACTTGAATCAGAAGCACGTGAAGATAGCAGGGTTTGCCAATTTTGCAATGCGCAAAAATGCACCACTGGTATTTTGCGCAAAAAACCGGCCGTTAAAACCCACCAGTTTTGGGTTTTTACGAATTTAACCCAAAAAATAGTCAATTTTCGCTCCAATTGAGTCTGAAACTTCAGAAAATTACGTTAAGAGTTAAAATTTTCTGTCTCTTGAAGAAACCCGTGGCTCAAATTCTGATTCTAGCGATTTTGAAAAATCCTATTTTTGGTCATCCGGATCATGAGAATTTTTTATTTTCCATAAGAATGTACGTGTTTCGGTAAAATGCGCAAAATTGCAGAAAAACCCGCAAAAACAGTTTTTTTAATGCAGTTGGTTTTTCCGGAAAAATGCGGGTTTTAGCGAACCCTGGAAGATAGCATAACGTTCAACCATCTGAAATTTTAAATCGAATTGGGTTGAATGTCCTTTCAAAATTGTTAGAAACGTAAACAGTGTGTTTAATGTTTTGAAACCACATGCAATAAATTAAAAACAAAAGTACACGCTTGCACTGCTTCCACGAAGTAGACAGCTTTGGATGGCGGAAAAAAGTAAAGAAAAACAAAACCTTGCCTAAAACATTCAATATTATTTTAATGTGTGCAGTGCTATTCCGTTACACAACATTATTTCCTCCTGGAACAACAGCGAACGCAAAACCGCAAAGTGCAAATGAGGAACACGCAATGTCGTGTGCTCTCGTTGGCGGCGGCGGACGACGCGCTGTTTGGACTCAAAAGCAAAGCTGCTGCTGCATGATGGTGTCTGCAATTCATCCAGCGCGAGGAGGCGGCGGGCGGCGGGCGGGCGAGCGCGATGAAATAAAAAATAAACGAGCAGCAAGTGAATTAGAGGCGAACGTCAGCCAAGCAGCAAGCAAATGAAAACAACAACAGCCCCCGCGCGCAACAATGGCTGGCAGATTGAAATCAGTTCTAGAGCCGGCTTCTCGGGCCATAAAACTTTCAGGGCGCCGGCTGGCTGCATGAAAAGTGCGGAAAAGTGACGCTATTGCCAGCCTGCATGCGCATCAACCGCGCGGCGCCACTCGCGAGAAGTGATAAATACTTAAAACCACCGAGAATTGGAACACGAGCCTCAAACTCATAAACACGCGCATTTTTGAAGTTAAAATAATGCCGCTAAATATATTGGAGTATGCTGGAGCTCACATGAAATTCTTATTGTAACAGTGTGGCAGGGCAAAGTTTGTGTAAATCCCTCTTTTGTTGTGCTAAGGCTGCTAATTTGTTTGCAGCTCTGTGAATTAACTGTTGTTAAATGCTAACAAAACAGGTGGGGTACACAATCCTTTGAGCACACCGTCATGCAATTTGTGGTCGAATCACCTGCCCCGGCTTGCAACTTAATTTGTTTATTTACTGTATTAATAATTTATCGAATGTAGACGAATTAGTAAAGTTTGACCGAACTGAAAACTATTTCTTTGAGTCTTCAAACAAATTGTGCGTTAATTGATGCACAACTAACTTATTTTAAAGCTATTAATTTCGTTTGAATGTCATTTATGTAAATATTTAGAATGTTTCTGCACAATAATAGTGGTTTATTGTATCAAAAATTAACTGTAGCAAGTAAGATGAAACCTAACACCTAGTTTACACTTTTGGTTGGAATGAAACAGAGCAACAATTTAAAACTATTTGAATTTTTTGATGCCATAAACAATTGATCGATAAACAATTTGTCCAACAATTTGCAATAATAAAAAAGGACCTTCCTACATTAAAAATTCAAATTTTGCCAATTTTCTCCAAAATTTACAGTGCTTGAACATATTTTCTTGGCATATTTCGATTCCTCTCGTCGAGATTTGTCCAACGGTGTATGCCACTTATTGGGGAAACTCTTGGTTTTGAAATTAAATCGGATTTCAAGTAAGGAGACAGCCATTACCATTTGAAAAGCACGGTAACTTTCCAGCCAATTTTCTCAAAAAATTACAGCGCTCCTTAGGTCAATTTAGGCTTTAACTGAATCCTAAGGGACGAGTTTATGCATTGGCAACAATAATTTTCCAGGCTTTTCCAGTATCAATTCCTTGCGCATCGTTCAACAAACACCCAATTTTTCTCTATCGAATTGATTGTTGCCTTTTCTTGCAACAGGGAAATTAGCGCTTGGTTGTTGAAAGTTCCACTGCCAGGGAGATTTCATAAATTAATTGTAAAATTAAGGTATCAGCTAGCCACGTTACGCCACTTCAGCCGGAAAATTTTGTGTCATTGGGCCAACCGCCGTGAATTTGCGGCTAAGCTGCTTCTGCTGCTATTTCTTGTGTATTTTAAGAAAAATCCTGTTTTTGGTAAATATTTTATAACATCCTCTCCGTCTTAAAAATGTAATAATTTCTATAATGCTGTATGACTGTTTTATTAGCATAAAATAATATATTCCCACGAATAGGGTGCCAGTTGGAGCAGAAACATGTCGAGAAAAATAAAATTTCAGCTTGCAAACAACGAGAACAAGTCCGATTATTTCAAAAGCAGAGAGACACATCCGTGAACATCGTTTTCGAGTTACTACGACAGTAAAAATTGATAAAAATCAGAAAAAAATGCTCAACAAAAGAAAAAAAGATTAGTATCTTATTCTGTTGCGTTGATTGGCCCAAATCGAGACACGAATTCGGGTCTGCAATGCGTCAGAATGATGAGGAGACGACTCCTCGTTGAAAATCAGACAGAAATCTTGTTGTCGCGCACGTCGTCCCACGGGCCGCGATTTAACTGTCAGAGGAAAGGTGGCCGCGGGCCCCGCGGAGTCAACAAGCCGGCTCCCTCTCGCGCGCGTCGCGAACCCGCGGGGACGAGATGCTGCTTTCGAGTGGCACCAAACAAGGAGTTCGTGCGTCTTAACACTCTATTTACACGGCTAACAATCTTGCCTTCGAGCTGCGCGAATCTCGCGCTGCGTTGGGCAACTGCTAATTGCACTAGTCGTATGCAATTAGCCTCGCACAACCGCATTTTAGGCGATAACAATACACGTTTGTGTCTGTCTGGGTTCACCATGACGCACGACGCACGATGGCAGCAAAACTGAACGTTCCACATTAAACTTATGAGGAGTAACGTTAAAATTCTTTATAAGGTTGGGGAACTATACACATAAATTATGTTCTGAGAGGTGAATAATGAATTTCGTGTTAACAAAGTTGAGTCTCTGGGGTGAACTGCGTAAATAATCCATTTAAAAGCTTTTAAAGTGTTTACTTCCAAAGAGACTGCTCTAAACAGCATTAATATGTGACATTTAAAACAGTGCAGATTCATAGCTGCTCTATCAGAGTAAAAAATAAATACCTTATTAATTATCACACTTTATAATCTTGAAACTTCAGATATACATATTTACGTTGTTTATGATACCTTTAAAAGTTATTTTTCATTAACTATGTCTATTCCCAACTCAGTAATAATTGAATTACTTAAAGTAAAGCTAAATATCCTATATTACAATATTACCTATAAACAACTTTATCGAATTTAACACTCGATTAAATTAAAAATTTGAAGCCTTATAGGAAAACATAATTTTAGGCGGAATTAATTTTAAAAATACCTTTAATTCATCCATATAGCTTCCTCTTTAAAATCATCTTAAAACACTGAAAATATATTCGGGTTTAATTTTAATTTCAACTTAAGAAGATCAGGAAACTTTTCATTTGCTTTGACAAGCCTTTTTTGTCACCATATTAACGTCAACGCCTTGGAACTATAGTTTTCAAGTATAATTTCTAATTGCTTTTCCTAAGCCATAAAGAGTTTATTGTTGTTTATTCTCATACATTTGTCGATATTCAATCACTTTATGCGGCAAAGTCAACAAATTATAAAAAAGCACCCCTCGCAAACAACTTACGAAACCCCTTTCCAGGAGGACGGAGCTGGAGCGGGTCCTGTCTAGTAATTAAAGATAAAGTATAGTAATTAAAAATGAAATAAAAAGTCTTTAAAACTATAGCATCATAATAATTACGTAGGGAAGAAACTAGAATTAAATCAAATTCATATATAATTATCTAAATTTGAAGTTTTCTCGCAATTTTAAAGAAGAAAATAAATATAAATATTAAATTTAATGTTCAATGACCAAAATATGAGCTTAGAAAAAATCAATTTTAAGTTTGCCAATGAATTCCATGATTTGTTTAAACTTAATTGAATATATCCCTGTCTTATTTGGTGCAAAAATATTACCCTCTTCAAAATCGATTCCGTCAAAACGTGGAAAATCCAAAATTCGAATTGTCCGGCAGTTTTTGCGCATTGAACTCAACTTATGAATAATGCAATAAATTTTTATCACAGATGTTTTCCAAGAATTAATCTTTTATGGGTGTGGCTCGTCGCTGGATTCGATTTCCAAGGTCCGCGGAAAGTTTAATCGTCTAAATGCACACGCCTTGGCCATTAGTTATTTATTGTTATTGGCCATTTTGCACCTCAATCGATCTCTCTTAAGCGAGTTTTGCTGTTTACCATGATTTGATCTTGAATATCAAAGTAAATTGCAATTAGTATTGAAAAAAACTTATCGTATTTGCTTGTCAACAAAATGTCAGTCTCTATATACGAATCGAAAGGGTAAAGGTTAGTCCTACCATACATATATTTTGATCAAGGTCGCACTAATTATTTAAACATAACGACCTGTAGGTGCGCGTGCGAATTTTTGCGTTAATCTTTAATTAAGCTAATGAGGGGTCGCCGACGCGTTTCGAGTGTCTCCCCCGGGATTTCTCGCGTTGGCTTGCAATTTCAACTCGCTAATTGTTACCAAGGAAACATCAGATGCTGCTGCACATTTTTCACTCGGCTCGCACCGACGTGCGGCGAGGCGTGCACAGAGTCTTCGTTAGATCTTCCTTCAGATAGGAGAAAAAAAACTCCATGGAATGTCGCACGCGGACTTTCATCTAACTATAAGCTCGGGAGTATTCTAAAAGTAGGCCGTCGTATGCAATTTTTTCGCGTCAGACCAGAGTGAAGATTAATTTACAGTCTTGTAAAGGAAAAGACACATCGTTAGTGAGCAGCATCTTTTATACATACTTTGTTTGAGATATAATGCAATATTTTTTTTTTCAAGATGTGTTGCAGCTTTTAGTTTTTCATAAATGAATTTCAATGAATTGTACTAAATATTCTTTGAATTTCATTAGAAAAAAAGGAATTATTCAAGTTTCTCAAATCTAAATGAATCGATGATTTTATTTTCTTAGGTTACTTGATGGATGTACGAATCAGGAAATTTTGATTTGTACAAATGGTGTCTTAAATATGACTTTAACGTTGTTTTCGGCCAAAATTTCTTATTTAAATTAGGGAAATATGAAGACAAAACATGACGAATGGATGCAAAGCATTTATATTCATTAGAGTTTCTTATTTAGGTTTCTAATTTCAGATAAATTATTTTTTGCTCTTTCAAGATTTCAAAATATTAACATTTTAAAGAATTTAAGGATTTTCAAGTAAAAACCAGTCACAAAATTCTCCCTGGAATATCAACAACCAATTTGGAAAGAGTGGAATGATGCAGGGCAACAATTTAAAATTATTTGAATTGTTGGATGCCATAAACAATTTGATCAACAATTTGCAATAATAAAAAAGGACTTTCCTACAGTACAAATTCAAATTTTGCCGATTTTCTCCAAAATTAACAATGCTTGAACATATTTTCTTGGCATATTTCGGTGTCTCTCGTCGAGATCTGTCCAATTGTGTATGCCACTTATTGGGGAAACTCTTGGTTTTGAAATAAAATCGGATTTCAAGTAAGGAGACAGCCATTACCATTTGAAAAGCACGCTAACTTTCCAGCCGATTTTCTCAAAAAATTACAGTGCTTCTTAGGTCAATTGAGGCTTTAACTGAATCCTAAGGGATGAGTTCATGCATTGGCAACAAGCATTTTCCAGGCTTTAAGCCTAAAATACCGAAAAACAAACATTTACTTGTTATAGTCAACAAGGCAAAATGTTCTTAATTTTTGGCCTGTTAAGCTCTACTTTATTAATTAAATTTTAATGTGAAACGTTCGGAATCGTGATGATTTTCCTCGATGACGTAAAACATTCACGCAATGGAGGAAAAAATGGAGGCGTCGCGGGTTGGCATGAAAATTTAGGAACGCGCGAGCGCACACTTTTGTTCGTTGCATGAAAGGAAGCGAGCAAAAGGACATCCATTAATTATTCACTCGCATAATTAAGCAGCCGCGCTAATTCTCCCCGCATGTGTGCGCAACACTCACTCAGTCGGTGAATATGCAACGAACAACCTTTGCTCACAGCGCGGAAACAAAAGATTCCGTTTTTACTTGCAAAAGGTGGGCTTTGCATCGAAAAATATGTTAATTTCCTCTGGGAGGGCGTACAGAAATTAATCATTGGAAGAGCGGTGCGCGGGTCAATTGAATCCCAAAAGTGTTTTTGTTGGAAATAACGTCCCACGCCCACTCTCTTGGCAAAAACGGCAGAGCAGTGGTAATGTAATTAATGTCCGGTTTTTAGCACAATCCAGTCTGAGATATGCATGTGAATAAGTCTCAGCCAGAAACAGCCACAAGGCTAATTTTCGTTTAAATTCCAAGCAGTTTGCAAGGCTTTGGGTCTGAAGAAAAAGGAATTTTAGCATAGTTGATCACAATCTATTCTTGAAATGGATTGAAAACTTAAAGAATATAAAATTACATGCTTGTTTATGGATATAAAAAAAACGTTTGACAACATTTGGCAGTGCTGTGTTGCATACATTTTGGTTCCTAATACATAGCACAATTGAAAATATGAGAAATTTAAAGTTAATTAAAAATAAAAAAATCATGTGTGAATTTAATTCTACTCAGCGGGGGCCAGATTCGTGCGACGCGCAGATATGGCGTCCAGTGGAGTATGGCGCGAAAAAACGGTCACGTAAAAATGCGCGAAAAGAAGCCAGTTTTGGTCAATATTGTGACGTATAATTTGCATTACTCTTAACTAATTGTGTCTTTTGGATCGTAAAAACAAACTCTGGACTCTCGTACGGGAATCCAAAGAGAGCTTTTTGTTTCCCACATTCAGACGCCATCTTGCATCTGCGCAGCGGGAACCAATGCTATCGCACATCTGGCCCCCGCTGATTCTACTGAGTTTACACGTATACTGGTTACTACAACAAGCACGAAAATTCATATATAGCCACAGTATATTAGCAGCAGAGAATTTCGAATCAGCGATCGTTCCTACGCTCGTTTAAGAGTGCAAACGAAAAGAGAAACGAGCAACCCGGGGTGGTTTTGTAAACAGGGACAAACAAAAACAATTGGTGCACTTCTTTCAATTTATAAATTGTTGGACCAAACTATTCTCACTTAAAACCTCCGTGTAGAGTAAAAAGTATTCAGAGCGTTGATCGTGCGGAAAGCCAGGAAATGTAAATAGTGTTATTCTTTTTGGTGCGCGCAGTGCATAGTGGAATCTGCCTTTGCAAACGGAAGAGTAATCGCGTATCCCAGAAGCCGGCTTGCGCTTGTATTGCTGCGAGCGAAATGCTCGTGCGTCTCGTAAAATTCAATTACTGCCGGCTAATTTCCGCGCAAGGGGAGACAGGATATATATGCGACCGAAAGAAGGCATAATTGGGCAAATTTTCTCCGATTGTGGCTCACCATGAGCCTGAATGCACCTGCGTCGGCTTTTTAATACTATTTATTTTACAGTTGATGTTATTACCCCACTGCCGAATAGAACTTTGATATTGTAGCTACAATCGTTTTAAAATGTTTGTGCTTACGAAATTTGGGAAATTGGCAAGATGGGAATAAATTTAGTTTATTTTCGACTTGCTGCTTTTGCTCTTGCTTTCCTTTAATTTTTAATAAAACAATTCATACGTTAACAAGACTGCAGCAAAGCTTCACAGACCTTAAAGTATTCAAAATACTTTAGAACAGTTTGGCAAAAAATCATACCGGTACGAATTTAAGCCCACTTTAAAAATAAATTTCCTGCTGAGAATTGTGCAAATATTTTTTTGCTATTTAAGTATCAAAACACCTTTTCTTTGACTCTGTAATTTTAATCTCAGTCAGCCTTTCTTAGATTTCCAGATTCGTGATTTTTGTTTTATTTAATTTTTTACCCCACTGGCAAATATTTTACAAGCCCACCATGTAGGTTTAAATAGTTTCCTTGATTTACATAACATTTTCAATAAAAAAATAACCACGATTTCTCTTTTTATACACTTCATTAGCTTTGCAAAAGTGTGCATGGAGCGTTAACTATGTCGTTCACAAGAATTGCGCTGCAAATTTTCATATTCTTTTCTAAAGAATCCATATATTATTTGAAAAATAAAAAAACTCTGCGTTGAAAGCAGCTAATACAGAATTTCTCACTCTGTACAAAGCCAACATAACATGAGGATGGTCGTTTGTCGCCTGGAAAAATATTCTCTAGGAAACTTTTGATATACAGCGTATATAGAGTAGAGCGGCGAGTTCCTTGAAAAGGGACTCTTAACGTGAATATGTACAAACCATAGCACCTGCTTTTTCTTCCACTGTTCAATACGAGATGCATTTGAAAACCAACAAACTGCACAATTATAATTCTCATCTTTTTTTCCTTGCTCACCATTTCTGCGCTTTGACCGAGAGCTGTGCATTTTAATTAAAGCCGAAGGTCTGCACCTAATTCAGAATAAGAAGCAACATTTCGCTGCCGACCCTCAGTGTAACACGTTTTTGCACTTGACGTGTTTTAACAGGTTACGCAAACCTCTCGTATACCGGTGGAGGTTAATTGCTCGTCCGGGGTAATGTAAATTTGCGAGTGGTCAAGTAGCTTTGTAATAAGGAAGTAAGTGCATTACTCAGCAGCTTCTGGGGCCAATCCACTTTGCATTGTTTGCCGAAACACTCCTCTCTACTCGGGCTAATAGGTGTATTCTCGAGACACCGCGCGGCCTGAATGGTTTTTTCCCTAACTATAGGGGAAAATTGGGGGAGCAGAGACTGCTGCTCATAATCAGCTTGCTGCTTTCAAATTTCATAACTTATTTTATTAACTGTGATTTATTTAAAATCTGAAACTAATGCTATTGACGAAAGGTAAAATAATAAATATAAACATCACAGTTCAGGAAATCTCATGCATACTTAATTTTCATGAATGATAAATAAAAAACACTTCTACTTTGTGGCTGACTGAGTGAGTGAGAGAAGTGAAATTCAATTTAAGTTATCATGAATCCCCTCGCATGAAATGAAAAGGGCAGTGAATTTTAGATCTATTTTTTTTTGGCAAAACACTCGGTTGTAGACGATTTTGCACAGTTAAGCAATGCAATCACATAATCTCACGTTTTTATAATATTTTAAAAGAGCAAGAGGTTTTATTTTCTTGAAGAATAATTATATTTCTCTATAGAGGACCAGCTAAGGTATATTTTTTTAATGTGAACAGCATGTGTGAGTCTTTTTACCATAAATAAATAGTAAAAATAAGCGAAAGAACCTCCCAATTGAGTACGATGTCTCAACACTCTTCAAGAATTGATCGATTGAGCACGACGCCGTGCTAAATTTATTATTTACTAAATTTCTCACCCAAGGAATCGAAGTTATTAAATTCGCAATGTAACTTATTTTTCGTGCAGGCTGGAAATTTCACGATTCTTAGTCATTATTTAATGCCTCTATTTTAAATGTAACATGACGAGAGTCTGCATGTTTTTGCAACTCTCAACTAAAATTTGAAGCCTGACTGATTGTGAGTAAAATGAGTAAATAAACCATTTCTACGCTTCTTAGCTTTTAAAGTTATGTAACTAAAATGTGGCAAACCAATTTCATGACGATCTGCTTGATACAAATTTTTAAATTGATTTAAAGAGGAATGATACCGCAAAAGCCTGGAAAATGCTTGTTGCCAATGCATAAACTCGTCCCTTAGGTTTCAGTTAAAGCTTAAATTGACCTAAGAAGCAGTGTAATTTTTTGAGAAAATTGGCTTGAAAGTTACAGTGCTTTTCAAATGGTAATGGCTGTCTCCTTACTTGAAATCCGATTTTATTTCAAAACCGAGAGTTTCCCCAATAAGTGGCATACACTGTTGGACAGATCTCGACGAGAGGAATCGGAATATGCCAAGAAAATATGTTCGAGCACTGTAAATTTCGGAGAAAATTGGCAAAATTTGAATTTTTAGTGTACAAAGGTCCTTTTTTAGTTTTGAAAATTGTTGATCAAATTGTTTATCGATCAATTGCTTATGGCATCCAACAAATCAAATTATTTTAAATTGTTCCACAATTCATTGTTCTACACCGACTAGTCTTAACCATGCTTCTCTTTTGACCTCTGCTGCTACAGAATATTCGAAGATATCAAATAAATCTATCATCAAAAAGCAAAAATCTGACTAAATTTACGGATTAGCCATGAACCGACAATTTCAAGGTGAAATGAGAAAAAATAAATGTATATATTAACAAAAAATTATGCGTGCTCCTCTTACCATTCTGGAATGTCTGTCAGAGGCGTGTGAGAGAGTGAGAGACGGGCGAGAAGAGAGCTCTCGGGCCGTGCGGCTGCTCTGGCGAGGGTGTGTGGCGTTAGTGGAGCCACTCGTGCCGCACGAGCCCTTTTAAAGGGTGACGCGCCCCCGCAACCCCTTCCAGCACGGGAGGCAAGAGCCACCCTTTCATAAATTTAATTCGCGCAGACACAACCTCCAGACCGACGATTGCAATCGCGGACCACGGCTGCCACGAACGCTTCATACTTCCCTGTCACTGCGGACGCGAAGCCTGATGACACAAGCAATAAGGGTTTGAATGTGGTCGTGTTTATTTTATCGAATGCCACATTAGTCGTTTAATTAAATTATTCAAATTCATTGAAGCATTCACTCAAGCTTAATTACAAAACATAACTGCAAAAATATGTTGTAAGCGTTTGTGTAGATTTAAATATTCTAAAAAATATTAAAATCAGCAAATTTTTATTTAAAAATGGGGTTATTTGTAATTGTTGGCTTTCTGGCCTAAATAAATTAACCGATTATTTTAGATTCCTAAAATTGAAATAAAAAAATGGTTGATAAAATATTATACCTGCTTTTTCACTACCTTATAAATTGGTATGTGACAAAATGGTGCGCACAAGAATTGAATTTTCGCGGCTTAAAATCCTTGAAAGGTTTTTTCACATAAATGAGCCCCAAAAGTCCAACACTTTTGGTTGGTATACCAAAATTATAAATAGAAAGTAAGTTAAAATAAACATTCGGGTATTAATTTCGTGTAATTATTTCCCAAAATTATTTAGAATTGAAAATAAATACATTCCCATAAGGCATATGTCTCCTCTCAATAGTTACGTGACGAAATCTAAATTCGGAATGCGTGAATTGTTGTGATATTCTCGCTGTGAATAATGAAGTTCACGAGAGAAGAGTCTAGCTTTCAATTTTGCTGCTACTTCTGCTCTTTGTGCGACCACCAACACCGAAAATAGATTTTCGCACAATTCGCGCGTCATGAGAACGGTGAGTAATAATAAAATGCAAAGCCCTCTCGCTAGCTCTGCCGCGTCGGCAGAGGCGAGCGTTTTCCAAAAACGAGCAAGAATTCCTTTTGAGTAAGAACGTGCGAGCAGTAATTCTTTGGTTTACGACTCATCTCGGTTTCCTCGGTGGTCACTTTTACAAACAAAAGCAGCTAAAATTTTAATGTGCCACCCGATGAATATTTTAGAACTGTAAGGTGAGCCCGGCAAAAACGCTTGTCGGTTCCAATTGTGGATACAAACAAGGAGAATAAATTGCAAATGTTTATAATGGGTGTCAGTGATTCCTAATTTGATTAATTAACGTTATTTTGACGTTTCCAGAAAAATTCTGATGTCTGTTGCTATGATTTTGATAATATTCTGATTAATACGAATGGTGGTAGCGAATTCAACACAAGTTAAAATTAACTGTTCAAACCTGCCGCTTTAATTCTACATTATTAGTATCAGAAATACATTTTCAAGTAACAGTTTGACCTGTTTTTAGACATTAAATTAATTAAACAAAGGCATTACTTAAATATTGTTTAATTTAGTAGAGTAATTAATTTGTAAATTTAAAATAAAAATCTTTTTTGTGATGTTGGACTGCTCATAGATATTTTTAAACTCGTTTGGGCCTAAATGCAGAGAAGTTATAGGATCAACCTAGTATATACAGGGCTTAAAAATCCATTAGCCTACACCAACGAAATTCAAACGTGTTGGTTAGCCGATGGCTTTAATGTCCAATGCAGGAATCAGTTATTTTTCTATTGGCGGAAAGCTCTAATGCTTTGATCGGTGCGTTTTACGATTTATAGGTTTGCGGTCGTTGAGTGGACACATATTGAAAGCCGTCCATTTGCACACATAACATTCACCGCGAATGCTTTTATTGTTAATATATGAACAACTAAAATTCTATTCACTGCGTAGCTGCCAACGAGGGCTCGTTTTCCTTAACTTTTAAATTAGCATACACGCTTCTGCAAACAAGAGGATGCCGAGCCCAATCAAGAGAAAGTCACTAAATTTAGCAATGTGTTGCCGATGGTGCGGTTATTGCGTCAGAAGCAGAAGCTGGGCCTCAAGCGAGTTTTCTTCCAGCCACTTTTTGATTACGGCGCGGCAGGCTCAAGTTGCACACAGAGGGGAGCAAAAGATATTAAACGGTGCGGTGCATCGTCGGGGCTAGATATCTACTATATGGTAGTTTTTGTTCATTCAGCCCGCCGGGGGGAGCAGCATGGCACACGGACCTGCGAACCAATTGGGCGGCGCTCAAAAAACACAGCTAAAATGTGCGGTGGGTGGATCTAATGCATGTTTGCCCGGCCGGGAAAAATTCACTGCTCGCGATCCATTTGGGAAAGGTGGAAATAAATTGCAGCGAAAGTCATCTGTCAGAGGAGGAACAGGTTGCTCCGCTCTCGCCTTTTTGCCGGCTGACCGCGCGAAAGAAAAAATAAAACTCTCGAGGGGGCTCGCTTTTTGCAATAATAAATTGTATCTTTATTATTTTTGGCTTTATTACTTTTATCATGTGTACAGTTCTTGTTGTAAGTTGTTGGATCTTACCGTCGATATTAGTTTAGTCTCGCCTGCCCCGAGTTCTTGGTTGTTGGACGATATACAAGATGTTGTTTTGATGTTAAACGTTTGTTGTTCATGTTGTTGGTGTTTTGTTTCGTAAAGATGTTTCATTTAAACATATATATTTATGTTGTTTGGCTGGAAGTTAGATGTTGTTGCGTTTTCTGATGAATGGTGACGAATTTACGCCTCCTCTCCTCCTTCCTCCTCGCCGGAGGCGGTGAGCACGGCGATCAGCTTGCCGGTGTCGATGAAACCGGCGTCGTCGATTTCAAAGTTGTCGAAAGCGTCATCGACCTCCTGGGCGGAGAACTTGTCTCCCCAGGTCATCAGAGCGTATCTGAACCTGTGAACGAGACAGAGGAAAACATTTAGCTCAAGAAAATATTATTATCCTTAATAGAAATAGAATTGGATCTGGATTTTTCTTGCACCACTTTTGGTCACGACTAATTTTAGAATGAAACCGTTCGCTTACTTCTCGCTGTCGATCTTGCCGTTCTCATCGAAGGTCTTGAAGGCATTGATGACGACGTCGTCCTCATCAGAGCCACCGGACATGCGGTTGGCGAAAAGGGTGAGCAGCTGGGTGAAGTTGATGGGGCCGGAGGCCTCGTTGACCATGGCGTCCAACTCCTTCTCAGCCACCAGGCGACCCAGGGAGTCGAAGGTGGCGCGCAGGTCGTTCTTGCTCAGGATGCCGTCCTTGTCGCAGTCCATCATCTGGAAGCCTTCCTTGAACTCGGCCACCTGCTTCTGGCTGAACATGGAGAAGACATTGGAGCCAGAGCGCTTGGCAGCCTTCTTGGAGCCGCGGCTGGCGCGAGCGGGCTCAGCAGCCGGCGCTGGAGCCGGTGCTGGTTCGGGCTCGGGGGCGGGGGCGGGAGCGGGCGCCTCCTCCTTGGTGGACTTCTTCTTCTTCTTCTTTTCCTTGTCCGCCTGCCAAACGCAAACACGGTTTAATTAGTAATGCGACCGAGCTATGAAACTGGACACGATATGTGTTGTGTTGTGGGAAGTGTGAATGCCGGGAATGCTTTTTGACTTTTACTTGTATTATTTTTGAAACGTGATCCAGACCTTTCCGCGTAGTAACAAGGAGCTACGAGGGAAAGGAGAATTCTTACGTCACCCTCGTTAGTTCTCTCTTGCAATTCTTTTAACTATCCTCACGTTTTAATTAAAGGAAGGCTATTCATACTTTATCAACGATGGGTTAACCGGATTTTTTATTTTCAACCTTGATTGACCCCCATAAAATTTGGCATTCTTATTAATTATTTTAAATTAAGTAAAAATAACAATGGATCATGTTTTAAAACTATTTAATACTCCACAAATAAATAATAGCAGTTTTTGCATTTTATTTTGAGCCATCCATTCCTTAATTTGTTGTTAAATTCTAGTTTATATTAAATCAACCTTTTCCTTTGATAAGGAACTAGTGTGTAAAATTAAAATAACTTGCCATCAAAGAAAGTTTTAATTAATAAAACAAAGAACTGAACTCGCTTGAGGCAACTGACTGTACAAGAAGCAGAAAATTTCTCTGAATTCAATATTCAGTGAGCGTTTTCAAAGTCAGCGTGCCTCACTGCATTCCTCAGGCCAAGAAAACAAGCGGCAGAAGAAAATCCCCACTTTTTTCTTCAGCTGAGCGGCGGAGATTTATTTTTAGATTAGACGTTCCCGACAGTAAATCCGAGCAGCGAGCAAGCCGGCAAAAACAGTCCGTATCAGTATTAAATAACATTTCTGTCTGATCCGATAAAACTGGCATCTTGCCCCAAAATAAATAAGAAAATAGCATCGCCTCCAAAACTTACGGGGGGCCCTCGATAATCTTTGAAAATAAAATTACTCTGAATTTATTTCATCGGTTAACTAATTAACTGCGTAGTTAAACTAATATCCCGAAATCCAATCACTTTTGTTCGCGGTGGAGGGGCGCGGACACTCGAGCCGGCGGACCTTGTAAGGGGGTGCTAAAAAAAGCCGCGGCCCTCGAAATAGCAGACTGGCCTCTCGCGGGCTATTTGCGTCCTCTGTGTCGCTGCTCGGCTCGGATAGGAAGCACAGAATCGTTGCGACACTCACACTGCACTTTCTTCGCCGCTTTTCCGAGCCATTGCGGTGTAAAAATTGCTAACTAAGACAGAGCCAGCAAGAGAGAAAGAGAAACTTGCGCGGATAGGCCACCTGTGGCGCTCAACTGGCGGGCGCGTTGCCTAACTCTCGAGCAATTTGCAAATCGCCCCGCGAAGCAGTAACAACTTAAGCAAAAGTCCAGCAGAGTCGAAAGTAAAATCCGAAGGGGGATAGAAACTGTCCGAAATTCAAAGCGAAAGGGAGACAATGTCTCTTGGTGATGTCGGGTTCGGGGTTCGGGTTCACTCACCATTGCTGATGTTTTCGGGGCCGAGTGCGAGAATCAAGTGGTGGGTCCGCCGAGCGCTGTCCCACTGCCGACTCCTTTTGACGCCCGCCCCTAGCTAAGCTCGCGGCCGACCCCTCCGCCGCCCCCCGCGGCCCCCCGCCGGCCCCGACGCACGCCTTATTTAGATCCTTCGATTCTCGCTCTTCTTGTCCTGCCGCTGTCGCACGCGCTCACCAAACAAAATCAATCCCTCCCCGTTACACACCTTTTGCTCCCTGCGCGTCTTGATCTGCACGCACACACACACACGCACCTTTTTTTCTCTCATTTCATCCGATTTATACGCGCCCCTCGGATCGCCGCCGCCGCTGCTAATCCTGCTTAATTAGCGTGCGTCAGTGCGTTTCCATCTCTGTGCGATTTCCATCGCGCGCGCGATATTTTTCGGAGCTCGGCCAATTATGAATTTCGCGTGGAAATATTAATGGCCTGTGAACTGTGAACAAGGAGCCCCATTCAAGTCCAGTCAACCTGCAAAATGGAGTGTAAATAGAAAAAAAGGCCCCGATGGTTAAAATTATAAACACATTTTCATCCCTTAAAATTCAAACACTGTGTTTAAATTAATTTATTAAAACGAAATGAGTGATAATTATTTATTGGCATAATGTGTAAGTCATCCTATGTCATGTTTGTGACTTTCTTGGATAAATAAACTGAATTGATTGTTGGACTTCTTGCTAGCTTGAAACAGGCTTAAACTATAATTCGTCCTGGTCCCGGTAAAATTGCGCAACGTTCAACAAACACCCAAATTTTCATAATCAAATTGATTGTTGCCCTTTTCTTGCAACAAGGAAATTCGCGTCTGGTTGTTGAAAGTTGCGCAATTTTTCCGCTACCAGGACGAATTGTTGTTTTCACGTTTCAAAAATTGCCATTATAGCTGGTTCATTTATCACACAATCGACAAAAAATACAGTCTTCTGTTGCTTCTGAATGGTGGTTCTTGTTTTTACACAGACTATCAAGGAAGTTATTCAAAGCGAATTCTCGTAAAAATTTGTCGATTATCATTGAAATTCTGTTTCCAAATTTTTATTAAATTAATTAATTGTATGATAAGACTCCAGCTTAAATTTTCTATAAATTTATTATAGTTCACAGACTCACACATGCAATAAAAAATTTGTGCCTCACGACACTGACAATAAAACAAAATTACATGTTTTAATTTACTCACTACTCACAGTAACATGTTCTCGCCTGTCTTGGAAAATACACTGAAACGTCTAAAATAACAATCTCCGCGGTTAGTATAAAATAAAGTTTTGTAAAGTTTCTTATCTTAAAAAGTGAATTTCTAACCTCAAAAATGCTGCCAGAGTTACCATTTCCTAAAATTTCAGGATTATTCACTTTTACATTCATTTTTTTCCGTTGAAACGAGCTGCTCAGAATTTTTTTAGTCTATTTTATTTATTAATTTCAAAGATCCAGCTGCATTATTCCAGCACTCGTGTAATTCTGCGAGTTTTGGGGGTGGCCAAGAAAATTCGCGATGCCTCCTCAAGGTTTACGAACAAAATTAATAACCGCGTTACCTTGAATCGCAGCTGACCTCTATACTTGTTGCCAAAATTTCGACGTCGACTTTTGGCTCTGCTTCCGTAAAAATTTGTGCCTTGTGAAAGTTCAAATGGCTTATTGTCGATTAATCAGCTTGTGAAAATCTGTCCTTAAAGTGGAAAAATCAGTAAAATTCTTTAATGATGATGAAATAATCGAAAGTGTTTATTCACCGGTCAACACTTTTGCATTGTCAGATCTTCTTAAAACACAGCCTGTTTCAGAGCAAACCAGCATCGACTTGTATATAATTGTGTGCTGTTTAATTTTAAGTGTGACTCACTCTTTTAATAGACATTCGTCCCGCTATCCTTTGTTTATTTATTTATTTTAATTTATCTTTCGATTGCCACACGAAATGGGAATAGAATCGAACTCTCTAGTTTAATTGATTCAAAATCCAGTCTTGCCCTTGGTTTCAACATAATATTTAATTATACTGTTTTAAAGTAAATTCCTACTGATATTACTTAGAATATTGTAAAATGTAGCATAATTTTTACTAGGAATCAATTAATTATGTATTTAGTGTGGTGCTTGACAACGCACATTTATTTTTTTCGTGCAGTTTCTGCCTGTCCGTGCATCTAGCTTAAATACAAATTTCTCGTTGGAAGTTGGAGCATGTGAAATAAACCAAAAATTCTGTAGTAATTTGAGTTTGAATAAAAATGGAGGCTACATCGGAGAAATTGAATTATTGTTTAGCATTTATCCTGGAGCTTTGTTTTAAAGAGGAATAATTATACTGCTAAAGCCTGGAAAATGCTTGTTGCCAATGCATAAACTCGTCCCTTAGGATTCAGTTAAAGCCTAAATTGATTTAAGAAGCACTCTAATTTTTTGAGAAAATTGGCTGGAAAGTTAGCGTGCTTTTCAAATGGTAATGGCTGTCTCCTTACTTGAAATCCGATTTAATTTCAAAACCAAGAGTTTCCCCAATAAGTGGCATACACAATTGGACAGATCTCGACGAGAGGAATCGGAATATGCCAAGAAAATATGTTCAAGCACTCTAAATTTTAGAGAAAATTGGCAAAGTTTGAATTTATACCGTAGGAAAGTCCTTTTTTTATTAATTGTAATTGTTGAACGAATTGTTTATCGATCAACTGTTTATGGCAATTATACACGAACAGCCTTCACTTTTCGTCATTTTTATTGGCACACTTTTTGGGAAAGGCGAGAGCCGGCGAGGTTAATCGCCCGTCGAGACTTGATTAGGAGGCGCTGGCGGCGTGTTGCTCAAGGTGCAAATATGCGCGAATGCACCGTAGTCGGCGCGCGCCGGCTTCTTGGGGACGGACGGGGGAGGCGCGAGCCAGCAGCGACTTTTATATTTTATTTTCAGCCCCGAGTCGCGGCTATTCTCGACGCCGCGCGGCTCACAATACAACCCATCTGACTGACTAGCTGGCCTACATTCCAAAAAACTCGACGCATCCCAAATTTAGCACCATTTCTCGCCGCTGCACAGCAATTCCTCCCGCATTGTTTCCCACTTTGCTGCTTTCTCGAAGGAACACGCGTATTTTTGTTCTTCCTAAAGTTGAAAATCGCAAAAAGGTTTCAGTGAATCGTTGACAAATCAACTGAATATTAATTTATTTCACAAATTTTTAAACTTAAATTTGAATTTTCTTGATGATTTTAAAATTTCATATTTTGTTCGGAGAAAATGTTATGTTAAACTTGATTTAAAAATTTAATAACAGAGTGAAAAGACACAGGATGGTTTTGGCTCTAAGGTATGATTACGGGTAATTTTATGATAATTATGGGTTACATTTAAAATAACCCCCAAGAAGCCCTGAAAATTAGAGAAATTTTCTTCGTGCTTGTCACTTTTATTTTCGTAAAATTTCACTTTTCAACTAAATTAAAAGATCGCGAGATTTTTTCCCTTGTTCAACACATCTTTCCTCGGCTCATTCTCTCCTAATTTAATTTAAGTAAATTAAAAATCTAATTTGATTGAAATAAATTAAATTCTCTCGTGGCCTGAAGGAAATGACTAAGTTTCGTCAATTTTAGATGGCTGGGCTGTTAATTATTTTTGTTCGTGCAACTATAGAGTCAAGTTCTCGGCGTCTAGCCGTGTTTGTTGACGCGCGGGTTTGCAGGCCAAGTTTTGCGCCCGCAGAATCCGAGACGTGCGGCCTGTCGGCTTTTAAGGTATCTGCATATCATGGTGCGCGCATACGCGGTTAATGAGAGTCGCACGCCTCGCTCGCAATTACCGAAATAAAAGGCTCTTTTGTAATGCGCTTGGCACGCTTCTAGAAGCGCTCAGATTGTGGGTAGTTCATAACTGCTGCCGGATGTGCCCATTCACTCATCTTGTTTGAGCAGGATGAAAACCGTGAATATTTATTAAGGCAGATCGATCAACGCGAAGACTACTTCTTCACTCGAGGCCAGCGCCTTTCATGGTGGAAATCGGAAAACGTTTTTTTTAATCTACCAAATTCATGACAGTTTTGGGCAATATTTTTGAATAATTTGTGTAAGGAATTTCTCCAAAATTACTGCATATTAATAATTATATTTCGGTCAGCTCCACGCTTGTGAGTGGATATTCATTATTGCGGCCATTGACATGCGTAAGATTTAATTTTTTATGTAAATTTTATTTTTAAACTGGCCAAATTTGAGATAATTTTAGTCTCGATTTAATTGGTTGGTTATTCAGGTTTGTCATTGATTTTTTCAAAATAAAAATTAAATTATAGCGGTGCAGCCAACGACATAAAATATTTCCCTTTTCGGTGTCTGGCGTTGTCAGCTTGATGAACACGTTTTGGCCTGACGCGCACGTTTTAAATTATGGCTGCCGCTCGGACAGTTATCCGCACGGCAAAACTGTTACAAAAAAAATATCTAAATTTAATATCTCTGTAATTTATTGATCAAAATACTAAATTTTGAGAGAGAATTCTACTACCTTTTATTTAGTCCCTCTTTGGCACTTTTTTATAAAATAGGAGAGGTGTTAAAAATGGAGCCTGCACTCCGGCTTGAATATCATATATTTCGCAGAGCCTACGGAGCTCTTTAAACGCGTAATTTTATATGAAGCTCTAATGCTTTGGAAGGTGCTAACTTTTTATGAGGCAGGAATTTGACATGCACTCTGATATAAATATAATTTTAATCTTAATTTGAAGTTATATTTATATATACACCAACCAATTTAACAAACAAAAGGAAAAGAAGTAAAATAATTTTCAGACGAAGGGCTAAAAATCTAACAAGCAGTTATTGGGGTTCGTTTTGTTATAACTTGGCTGCTGCTATTTCTTTTCTCCTTGTGGCGGCAGTTCAAACGAGTTCAAAACATTAAAATTATTTAAAAATCAGACACACAAACCATTAATAATTTGTTACCCTTATTTAAAAAATAAAATCTCCGAAAAAGTCATTTTTTGGTTCTGAATTTACGGTTGTTAAACAACGAAGTGAGAGTTTCAAAATTAACACCAATACAGAGCGAGAGGTGCGAGGGATTTTCAGGATAGTAGTTTTCTTCTCATTTTTTCTAACTCTAGCAGAGCAAGGACTTTCTCGAATGGCCACTGTGAAGCGCTTCTAGCTCATCTCAACAAACTTGCTCCGCTCGCAAGACGCTTCTGCTCTGCGCTCCGTTAAAAGTGCGCAGAGCACCAGTCATCTAGCAATGATACAGTATAGTAGTGTGTATAACTGTGGATGGCGCTGCAGAATGCTCTTTTCCTAATTGGATGATAGTTAGACGTGCATGACCTGACATCCATGTGAATGAAATCATCATCAGCACCATCCACTCTAGAAGAAAGCCTGATCTTGCCGCATTTATATAAACGGGAATTTTGGTCTCCTCTAGAGAACTAGATTATAGATAAGCTTTGCCTGGGTATAATTTCATTTTTATAGGAACAGAAATAAAATCCATATTATCTTCAAATCATTTCATTTCTCCAATAAAGCAGATAAAAATAAATAACCATATTATTATAATCAGCGGGGGCCAGATTCGTGCGACGCGCAGATATGGCGTCCGTTAGAGTATGGCGCGAAAAAACGGTCACGTGAAAATGCGCGAAAAGAAGCAAGTTGTGGTCAATATTGTGACATAATTGGCATTTCTTGTACTAATTGTGCATTTTGGATCGTAAAAACAAACTCTTGACACTCGTACGGCAATCCAAAGAGAGCTTTTTGCTTCCCACATTCAGTCGCCATCTTGGATCTGCGCAGTGGGAACCAATTTTATCGCACATCATCTGGCCCTAGCTGATTTGATTAAAGTTTTTATAGGTTATTCAACATCAAATCAATCGAGATGACCGTAAGAAAATTTCCACAATATTTCATAAAGATAAATAGTTAATTTCTTAATTAAATAACGGCTATTTGCATAATCAAAAAATATACAGAAAGAAAACTCAACCAGCAGATTATGTAACATCAAATATGATTGTGCGTATAGTGGCGCCATTCATTTTACTATGCGCTCCATAAATTTTATCTTTGTCCGATCTCTTACTATTGCTCAGAAATTCGAACAATCGAATAACAGTATCACGCAGGCTGTTAGTCGGTGCGTGCGTGCATCGAGTTATGGTCCCGTTGGTTGATGCGCGACCGACCTTTATCTGGCGCAAAGTTTCAAGGTTTGGCGCCAGGAGTGCTGGTGTGCCACGCCTCTTTCCCAGCCAGGAGAGTAGGCCGCTGAGGCAAGATGGCCCCAGCACTGTTGTTATTTATGTCCAAGTCCAAGTACAGACGGAAAGATTGCTGGTGGACGCTGGGGTGTCTGCTGATGGCCCTGCTGGCGGCGGTCGACGGCCTCCACGGGGCTGGCAAGTGCGGCACCGAGTGCGTCAACGGCTTCTGCGCCAACGGCACCTGCAACTGCTATGACGGCTGGCAGGGCCCCAATTGCCAGTTTTGCGGAGGAAAAGTCAGGTTCGTCGCACTCCAGATGCGTCCCTGGGGTTGATGACCTCCGCCCTTAGAGCCCTGGGAGCCCGTCAGTTGGCTCAAAGCCCCTGGAAATCCAGCGGCCTCCTCATTCGAGCTGCGGTTTTCTCTTCTGTTTTCTCGGGGGTGGACCCCTTTCTTTCTTTTGTGCAGAATTTAAAAAAAAAATTAGACAGCACTTTTTAGCTCTCAGGCCTCCTCAGTTATTAACGGAAGAACTAATAGTGTAAAATCACCCAAAAAAAACTGACGATTTCGCCACCCCTATAACCAGCTGTCACCCTCGAACAGACAATAGTAATAATTTCCGTCGTGTCCTCAGGTTGTCCGAGCCCTCAGGGTACATTCTGGACGGCCAGGGCAACTACTCGGTGGACGTCAAGTGCAGCTGGCTGGTGTCTAGCGGCACCCCGAACGCCACCATCCGCCTTCACCTGGAGGAATTCGCCACCGAGTGTGGCTGGGACCACCTCTACGTGTACGACGGCGACTCCGTTCGCTCGCCCTTGCTCGCTGTCTTCAGGTTGGTTGCGCCGGACAAAGGTTGATGATGTTTATTGATTTATTTGTGTTGATTCAGTGGGCTCATGTACAAAGACGATTATCGGGTGCGCCGAGTACCAGAAGTGGTGGCCAAGTCGGGCTCTGCTCTCCTGCATTTCTACAGCGACGTGGCTTACAACATGACAGGGTTTAATATTTCTTACAGGTGTGTAGTTCATTCTGTTTTCTACATTTAAAAATAATTATTATTATTGTAATTTCTAATTTTCCCTCTGCATTTCAGGCTAAACTCTTGTCCGTCCCGGTTTTCGGACAGTCCGTGCAGCGGACACGGCGTGTGCATCGACGGCTCGTGCACCTGCGACGCGCTCTACATCGGCGACGCGTGCGAGATACCTGTGTGTCCGAACGACTGCTCTGGCAAGGGCCAGTGCAACCGCGAGAAGCACCGGTGCGAGTGCTGGGGTGACGCCAGGGGTGACGACTGCTCGCAGTCTGCTGAGAAGGGTTTCTGGGAACTGCTGCAGCCCAAGGCCTTTGTGCCGGAGGGCTCGGCCTCGCACGGGGTCGTCGTGTGGCGCGACTCGCTCTACGTCGTTGGAGGAGAGTCGTACGAGAAGGCCAAGCTTATGTACGTCTACGATTTTACAGGTAGGCAGACTTATGTTTTCTCCTCCTGCAATGTTGATTTAATTTAAAATTAAATGCCTTCCCACCTGAATTAATAGAGTTGTAAAATTTAGGGAGCTTTAATCGCGGAATTTAAAGCTTTCAGTCGTGAAATATTTCCACAATTTTCATAAAATAATCATTATTTTGCGCAAATTGACATTTTGAAATTAATATTGGAATAATTATAACCTGCTCTATGGGAAAAAGATTTAAAATAAATGGAAAAACAATTTTTTAAATTTAAATTGTAGCGAAAAGCGTTACAAAATTACCGCTTGCTTTTCAAAATAGCTTTGTAAATTTCCCAGCCCTACAAATCCTCCTTGTAACCTCCGTTAATTATTAATTATTTTCCAAATCCACAGGAAATATTTGGGAAACTGTCCACATCAATAGCAAGAATGTTCCACAGTCCAGATACGGTCATTCAACAGTGATATTTGGAGTGAGTTCTTCTGCCCGCCAAAATTAAAACATTCAGAACACGTTGTCATTCATTTTTCAGGACAAAATCTTTATGTATGGTGGAGTAGACGTGAGTGGTCACGTTTCGGCCGAGCTTTGGGCTTTTGACATCAGCGCCAACGCCTGGGAAAATATAACCGTCCGGGCTGAGTCATGTACGCATCAGAAACTCAATCCAAAACTGCCCTGTGGTGAGTTTGGCGTAATTATTCCGTTCGATTTGCATTATTTCGAGACTTTTGCAGGTCCTCTGAGATCCACCGGGCACACCGCAACCGTGGTGTCTAGTAAAGTGAAGAAGAGCGAGAAAATGATTGTGATTTTCGGTCACTCGCCCATCTACGGCTACCTAAACACAGTGCAAGAGTACAACTTTGGCACTCGGACCTGGCAAGTGGTGGCCACTAAAGGTTTCCCTGTCAAGGGTGGCTACGGACACTCGTCTGTGTACGACGGAGTGTCCCAGCGAATCTACGTCTACGGTGGATACGTGTCAGAAAGCGCCTCCACCGCGTTGCTCACCAACAAACTCTTCTCATACGATCCGTTCACAAAGACATGGTACGTGTTCAACTTTAAAAAAAAAATAGACTCACCTTGTTGCCCTTGAAAATGGGAAATTGATTCAATCTTGCTTTTTGCATGGAGACGTAAATGAACTGCAATCACATTCATACTGTTTAAATTGTTGTGCATTGTGGCAATAAGTGCTGCACGTCACCAGACAGTAAACAAAGCAACCTGATAACATGCAAAAATACATCTAGTTGTGAAGGTCAAGATTCATGACTCATGAGAAGGGTTGGAAATTTATGGCAAACGACTTTTTTTCTTTTAGACGCGACATGAGCGCACAATTTTAAGTCTTGAGATTAATAGACAAGTCTCAATTAAAAATTGTTGCTGAAAACCATCAAAGTCAGTTGCAAAGCGAGACAAATATTTTACGAAACGCAGAAAATGATATCGTCCTGGTCCCGATAAAATTGCGCCACGTTCAACAAACACCCAAATTTTCATTTTCGAATTGATTGTTGACCTTTTCTTGCAACAAGGAAATTCGCGTTTGGTTGTTGAAAGTTGCGCAACTTTAACGGGACCAGGACGCGATTTTTTTAGAGATTATAATATTATTTTCTAATGAATTAATAATATTTTTTGCTTTTTGATATCTGTTGGTTAATAGATGTAGGAAAAGGCAATTTTATGATAAGATTTAATTAATTCGGCTGCTCTTATTCGTCTATTCAATATGAGATGTGGTCTAAACATCAAAATTTTCTCGTTGTTTATCGAAAAATATAATTTCAAGAGGAATTCAACTTAGAAAAAGATCTTAAGAAAAGTTCCAAGCCAAGAAAAATTCCTGGCTGTGGTTAATTTTCGTCAAAAATGATTGAAATTCTCCGCTGAATCCATCCAAAGTAGATCTCAATTCCTTTGATCGACAAAAACCTGAAAAATAATTGAAATTGTGGCAAAATATAATTTTTGTGCCTAGTCAACTGTACATTTAACAAAAAAATACCTTCATATCAAAGGAATCTAAACTCAAATTGACTCTTTTTCTCCTTTGTGCTCAGGAACCTTCTCATGTCTGCCCCGTCCGCAAGATTTTTGCATTCAGCTGTCATCTCGCGTGGTCTGATGCTTGTGTTTGGTGGCAACACGCACAACGACACCGCCTTCAGCCACGGTGCCAAGTGTTACTCGCATGACTTCCTCGCCTACGATCTCGCCTGCGACACCTGGTCCGCCCTGCCGACTCCAGCCCTCTCGAGAACCGACCTGAGTCGTTACGGGCACTCATCAGTGATGTTTGACGGTGCTCTCTACATTTACGGCGGCTTTGACGGACAGTTCAGGTATGATATTTTAAAACAAAAGAAATAAATAAAATGTTTTTGTTCATCCAATTTAGAAATGATAAATTAAATCAAAGCCGGTTAAATAATTTATTTTCATGTCAATTTCAAATTTGTAATTATCTGATCGAATCCATCCTTCAGGTCAGATCTGCTGAAGTTCACGCCAGGAAAGTGCAGCGTTCTGAATGACGAGGGACTGTGCAGTCAAGGCAGACCGGGAGTCAAGTGCGTGTGGAGCGAGGAAAACGCCTCCTGCGAGATCTCCGGCCAGGGGGCTGGCCTTGGAAAGGCGCAGTGCTCTACCATTTTTGACAACGGCCGATCTGAAATCTGCTCCATGCTTGACAACTGCGGTGCTTGCGTGCACACAGCTCACTCGTGCATTTGGTGCGGAGGCTCGCAGGGAAGCTGCAACCACCAGCGCTGCAAGGAATCAAATCAGAAGGTAGGTTTTAAATTACCAGAGTTTTTTAAACAAATAATCGGCGTCATTTCTAATTTTAATATTTGTCCTTTCTTTTTTACAGGCGATAACAAACATTGAGCAGTGTGAGACGCAAGACAGCGGATCTTGTTTGCAACTGCACAACTGTCAGGCGTGTGGAACAAACCCCAAGTGCAGATGGGAGTTTGAGAATCGCTGCAAATCCATCGGTAGGCCGTTTCGTAATATTGAATTGTTGCAATAAGTCTCGTTTTCCAGTGTCAGGGAATGTGACGAGTGAGGCTGGTGCAGTCGAAATTCCTGGCTGTCTTAACAC
The DNA here is from genome assembly GCF_949628265.1 of Cloeon dipterum. Lineage (NCBI taxonomy): Eukaryota > Metazoa > Arthropoda > Insecta > Ephemeroptera > Baetidae > Cloeon > Cloeon dipterum. The sequence continues at coordinate 28,019,310 of NC_088790.1, forward strand.
GTGCGCTCAGTTCTCGTCATGCCAGAACTGTACGCAGGAGGAATGTATTTGGTGCCAAAACGAGGCAAGATGCGTCAACAAAAACGCGTACACGGCCTCCTTCCCTTACGGTCAGTGCAGGGAGTGGACAACCCATATCACAAAGTGCCGGCCCTCAAATGGTAGTTTCAATTAACTGAATTTAATAATTCTTTTTTTTTACTAAACATCATTCTAATTTAATCAGCAGGGGAAGCCGAATGTTCTTTCTACGCAACCTGCGAAGAGTGCAGGGTGGATCCAGCTTGCGGCTGGTGCGACGACGGCTCTGGAACGGGTCTGGGAAAGTGTCTGCGTGGAGGAAATCACAGGCCAGATGACCCTTCCATGTGCCCCTCGGATTCTTGGTTCTTCACTAGATGCCCTGGTGAGTTATCAAAGTTGAAATTGAATCGCAACTGGAGCTGTAATTTTCACCTCAAAGTTTGTTTGTTTGTGCATGCTATAAGTTTGAGCAAATAGTCTGATTAAAAATCCTTACAAAACATCATTATTGCGTAGAGGTACAAAATTGCTAAACTGACCACAGGTGCTCATTAAAACTGACCAAGTTTTCAATAATTTTATAATTATTGACCTCGACTCGAAAAACTGTCAGAGATAAATTTTTGGAGAAATTGAGGCAGCAAATAATGGCAATTTAAAAGGAAAAATCTGCAAGGTAGAGGAAATTTTGACCACTCAGACCGCAAATTTCACATTGGAAATTTAGAATAAATTCATTTATTGCATTTTTTGCGCAAGAAATTGAAAATAAATGTAAAATTGATCTTTGGAATAGCAAAAAGAATAACGAGACATTTGTAAATGTTGAAATTGTTGGATCCAAATCATAAAATTGTGCTAGTATTCCAGATTATTTATCTTTTTTGCGTTTTTTTTTGTATCTAGTCATTGTAAGGTGCAATTCAGATCAAGGCGTTTCTAACTCTTTCCTCCAAATCACAGCTTGCCAGTGCAACGGACACAGCACCTGCGGCAACGGCTCAAGCCAGTGCACGCAGCCGTGCAACAATTTAACCCAAGGAATGCACTGCGAACGCTGCGTTCCCGGCTACTACGGCAACCCCGTCAACGGCGGCAAGTGCACGCGTGAGTTCATTCGCGTTTTGAGTTTTTATCTCGACTATAAAACTTTCATTCCTTGCGATCAGCGTGCCACTGCAACAACCAGGGCACCCAGTGCCACCCTGAGACAGGCAAGTGCTACTGCACCACGAAGGGAATCACTGGCGACCACTGCGACAAATGCGACACGACCAACCACTACTCTGGCGATCCAGCCAATGGATCTTGTTTTTGTGAGTTTATTGATAATTAGTTCTTTTGCAGTATTGTTTTACGGCTGGGTTTGGTTTCAGATGATTTGACCATTGACTACCAGTTCACCTTCAATCTTTCAAAGAAGGAGGACAGGCATTACTCGCAGATTAACTTCAAGAACATTCCAACGAAGCATGATGTGGATGCTGACTTCCAAATTACGTGCTCTGTGCCCTCTAAAATGAACATCACGGTCAGAACAGGTAAGATATAGATGCTTATCTAGAATCACAGGTGCATTTTTCCCCTGTTGGTTATTCATGTAAAAATGCGCTTGCAAATTAACGTTTAAAATCAAAGCGTGAGCTATTTTTATTTTGTTCAGACAATACTCTTATTAATTTACTTAAATCATTTATTTGAGAAATGTTAATCATAAATGGTTCACCGCCTTTTTAATATCTGGTTTTGTGCTTATTTAAAATCCTTGCTGATTTTTGACCTTTTTGAATCACAGAAAAATGAAAACATTGATTGAAATTGATAAATTTAAACTTGGATTTTTTTAAAGACCTTTCAAGATAACCTTTTTACTCATGGTCATTCCCATTATGCTTGCAGCGACTGGAGCGGAAAAATATTTGCTTGTGGCGCATAACTGCTCGACCCTAAGGCACAGATTTTCCAAGTCCGAGTATCAGTTTGGAATCGAGGACAACGTCACCCAAACTACATTCTTCGTCTACGTGTATGACTTCCAGCCGCCACTCTGGATCCAAATCTCGTTTTCACAGTACCCTAAGCTTAATCTTCAACAATTTTTCATCACATTTTCAACGTGAGTTTTGGTTTGACTTGATTAATTAAAAAAATAGAAATAATCCTTCTCTGCTTGGCAGTTGTTTTGTTTTGCTGCTTCTCGTGGCTGCAGTGATGTGGAAGATCAAAGTCAAGTATGACTTGTTCAGGCGGAGACAGGTAAACACAAAAATTGACGAAACAGCAAAAATTGGAACTTGATTTAATCCAATTCGCAGAGAATGTTTGTTGAAATGGAGCAAATGGCGAGTAGACCTTTTGCGCAAGTGTCGGTTGAAGTCGAGAGGAAACCCCCCGATGACCAGCCTCCACCGTCTCTGCGAAAGAGGAAAAAGGTGAGAATTCGGTGACCACCATAGCATTATTTCTAAAATATGTCTGTTGCCAGGATGCTCCAAGTCCAATTGCCCTAGAGCCATGCTGTGGAAACAGGGCTGCAGTATTATCGTTGCTCGTCCGTCTTCCTTCAGGCAGTCAGCAGTACACTCCGCCAGGACAAACTGGTCAGTGATTTTATTTTACTACGCCTAAAAATTTCATTTGGTTCTATTTTGGAACTTAAATCCCCTATTCTTTTGATTTCAATAAAACGATGAAATGTATTAAATGCCAAAAGTGCTCGGTTTTGCTTTGACAGCTTGAGACTAAGTTAGCTTGTTCTTATCACAGTTGAGGAAATGGAATAGGTTTGTTGGTTTATCTCAAAATAATCTTGTGGAAAAAGGTTAGAAATATTGCGTTTGAATCATGCAGAAAATGATAAAAACCCTCAGAAATGCGTGCATTTGCAGATAACGCTTAAGCGTAATCTAATTTAAGACGTCTTTTTTATAAATTTAAGTGAAGTTTGGAGTTAAATGCCTAGATACTTTTGTTTCTCTTGCATCATAACGAGTCTATTTATTAAGGATGGTTGCGAAATCAGTCCTGCTCTCTATTTGCCGGTTTGCAATTTTCTTAATGCTTGAATCAATATTACGAGCTTTTCAATTAAGACCTTGGTGCGGAGCTAGGAACATGAGGTAGCCCATGTCTGGATTCGGCTTTCTCCAATGAGGCTCCATATTATTATTTCGCAATGGTTTTAAGAGTAAATGAGGTCGCCCGTCTCAGAAGAGAGTAGAAACAAACTATCTCAATGTTCTGCAGTGGTAAATAAATAACAAGACCTCGTGCTTGTTGATTTCAGAGTTATTTAATTAAACTAGGCCACTTTCGGCGAATCCAGACGCTATATATTTCACGACGAGTATGTTTTATTTTTTGTCTTGTGGAGCGCCTCTAGCATACTCATGAAAAAGGGCGGACTGGGCTCTGTACTCGTTGAAACTGGTCTAGTTTAATTAAATAACTGTGAAATCAGTGAGAGTTAAAAAAGGTTGCATTTGCTTTCCACCCGTTTTTTCACCACTGGCTTTTACCACTCAATTTTTTACCAATTTCTTCCGCAAAAAAGCAAGAAATAAATTTATTCCATTGTTCCCATGTGAAAATCTAAAATTTGCGGTCGGAGTGGTCAAAATTTCCTCTACTGTGCAGATTTTCCTTTAAAATGGCCATTTGCTGCCTCAATTTCTCCAAAATGTTATCTTTGGCCATTTTTCAAGTCGAGGTTGTTTTGTTTGAAAATTATTGAAACCTGAGGTGCAAACATTGCCTGCAAGAAACTGTTTAAAATTGAAATAAAACGCTTTTCACCACTGCACTGCATTAAAAACTGGGGTTTTTGCAACCCTGGAATTAAATCTTGTTAATCAGTTACCAAGATAAAAAATGCAACAATTTTCCAAGTGAAAATTAGATCTCAACGTTGTGGTTTGGATGTTTCAGGCCTGGCCATTGCTTCAGCACTGGTGACATTGGGGAACCCACGAAAGGTGAGCTCTGACCCACCAAACAAAGGGGACGCCAAAAATAAGACTCGTAAGTCTGCTCCTTTTCACTGTCTTCAAGCGGATGATGAACCCAATTCTATAATATGAGCAGAAGTGCCGAATGGAATAATCATCTGATGGAAGTAGATAGCGTGCGGTGCACCAGCGATTGCCAAACTGTGACTGAAAAGGAAGAGAACCCCTCGTGACAGCACTTCTTGCAGCTCACCCAACTTGGACTTTTGTACTTTGGAAGCTGCATTCGAGTTTGTTAATTTTACGGTGATTCGAATTTTCGGCTCGTTTTGGGCGAATGTGATATTATCTTGTATTTCAATGCTGTTCTGTTCTATTCATACCCCCTCTCGGCACTCAAAAGTTGCCCCGGGGAGCATTATTTTTGCTTTTCAATTAGACGATTTGCAACAAAATCAAAGCTAAGATGGAACGATTGAATCTCGAATGAAAGATGAATTTGCAAACATCCCCCTTGCGCTTTTGGTAATGCTTTTCCTTAAAAATTTCTGCATTTATTTTACAAACCCTCAACGTCGTTTTCTTCCCCCGATTATGCGTAACGCGATCTTAAGCGATATGTATGTATAGGAATGATTGGTGGTATTTTTACTACAGTAAGTTTTTACTAGAATGGATATGGATCTTGTCACGGATCCTATTAACTGGTCGTCCACGAAAATAAGTATTGATTTAACACAAATCCCGACATTCCGCTACTGTCTGAGTATTTTTGCTATTTGATTTCATCCCTTAATAATACTCCAGCTGCCTTCTCAGTTCAAGCAAGATATCAACTATGTCTACAACGTCATGGTTCTCAGAAATTTAAAAATGATTTATTATAATTATGTATATGAATTTGCAATTATTATCGAGTGAAAGGACAAAAATGTACTAGTGAATTTTCTAAGTAATCGCAATATAAAAAGTGAACATGAACTTAATGTGGTGTGAGTCTCTACTACTACAAAATAAATGAATAATATACGATTATACACGATTGATATTTTATTGGTAGAAAACCTCTATTAAAAAAACGACTAGCACGCATCAATATTGAGCATGTAAATACATTTAATTTTAATTATTTTCTGGGCAAACTTCCACAGATGCGTGCATATTTCTATATTCCGTAAAAAGAGAAAATACGAGCGTAAATTTAAAGATCAATATAATTGATTTACTATTTGCCCTAAATTATAGTTTTTTATTCAAATTTTCGTTTCCTCTCTGCCAACTGATAATTGTAAGAGGGTCTACACCTATCATAATTATACAAAATATGTCACTTAATTTAGTTAAAGAGGCATCGCAGCTAAATTTATGCAACAATACATTAAAAATAAATTACGAAACACAATGCAAGTGAATTTTTTATTTTTTTAAAGTGAAATTTAAGTTATAAATAAAACTTAATAATGTTTTAGCAGGGCAACTTTTCGTCTACGTCTACAGTGCCATTTTTTAAACATGAAACTATTTTAAATTTGTGTGTTTAAGTTTAGTTAATTATTCCTCGAGCCATTTGCTGTTTTATTAGAAGCCGTTAAAATGTTTAAAATATTAAAACTCTTGAAATATTTCAAGCGCAAAAATTCCCATTTTCTACATTTTCCTGATTTTTCCCGTTAAAGAGCACTTTATTTAACATCACGGTTACGTGGTCTTTTACAATATTATGTCGTGCGTGTCATCTGGTTTGTCAGAGTGGGCCGGTCCAGTTTCACAGTGACTCAAACGAGAGCAAAATTTTCCGCGAATATGACCCGTTCATTAGATTTATTGCTCGTTTGTCCTCTACCGCTTGACCGTTTCTGCTTTGAAACCGAAAAACCTATTTCCTGTAAAAACTGCTGCGCACATCTTTCTCGCTCGCTCGCCTTCATGGAATAGATTTTATCATTTTGCTCTTTTTACTCGGGGCGGCCGCCAAAAATCATTTTCGTTCGAAATATGACATTTTCTCACACGTATTTCAAAATATTGGCACACCGCAAACAAACCACAGAGTTGATGTTTGACTTTTTAGCAAACCTTCTGTCCTGTACTTAAATATATACAAATATTTTGGGGTTGCAGTCTTTAGAGCCGAAGGGATGTGGTTTGCTGTGGAAAGTGCAGGAAATATGAACTCACGGAAATTTTCTTCCTTTCTTTCGAATTTATAACCAAACTTACCTTTTAACCATAGGTTCAGCGCGCAATGCAATTTCGAATCATGGATGTTTTCATTGATGTTCCCTGGCCCGAAGAAATTATGGACATTTTCACCGTCAGTACAGATTTTCAAAGAAGTCAGCGCGATTTGCATTCTGCTTTAGCTGTGGTTGAATTGCATTGAAGAGGAGGAGGTTTTACGAATTAATAAACTGACGTCCAAAGGAAAAAGAAGCTGCCCAGAGACTCGCTTTTGACTCCCGCAACAATATTTGTGTCTATTTGATTCAACGAAATAAATAAATAACTATTAGTTTTTTTTTGTAATTTTAAGAAACTATGGGGACTGCCTGTCGGCGCACGCAACCTGTACGACAGGTCACTTTTGCTCCCCACTCGCCGCTGCAGCGGCTATCGTATTCACAAACCCTGCAGCAGCCGATGCGACATGAGTGTTTAAGCTGGATAGCAAAGCAATCTCACGCTTGAGGTATTTTATTTCATTAGTGAAGTGTTTTTAACTATGTGCTAAAAATTAGTGTTATCGTGAATTCTTATAAGTCATAATGCCCCTTTCCAGCTCTTGCACCACTCGTGTTTGTAAAGCTGTTGGCCGAGGGCACATTAAGCGTGTGCTGATATAGAAATTACGATTTGAACCCGTATGGGGTAAGCTGAATAATTTGTTCTTGTTGTAAAATGATTATTTTCATGATACTTTATTCTTAACGTGTGTCTTATTGCATTTTAATATGTTTCAATTATTGTAAAATTACTTTGCCTGAAAAATGTGGAATAATTCTAAAACTTTATTGTGTGCATGTTATTTTCCAGTTCAGACTCCACTTCGTTGCTACTTGGCAAATAAAAGCACACATATAAGGAATAGTTGAGGTGTTTGACTATCATACGCAGCCCGCTTATTCGAGCACCCACACTGGTGAAATCCCCGACGTGTTTGGAATTACCTTAAGGAAGATGCCTGACGTACCTAAAACATTCAAGCCCCCTTTGTACTCACCGGACCACCCAGGGATTTTTTTCATCTTATTGGAGGTGGAGTTTGAAGTCCACGGCGTCGTGGACGAGAAGGATCAGTACCTCACCCTAGCTTCTGCCATTCCATACGGCCATTTACCTGAGGCCGCGATCGCCCTGATCCGCAAGCCTCCGGCTGAAACGCCGTACGCTGCCCTGAAGGATGCCATTTTGAAAAATCTGTGCCCTACGGACTAGGAGTCCTTGCTTTAAGATGATTATTTTCATGATACTTTATTCTTAACGTGTGCCTCATTGCATTTTAATATGTTTCAATTATTGTAAAATTACTTTGCCTGAAAAATGTGGATTTATTGTATGCATGTTATTTTCCAGTTCAGACTCCACTTCGTTGCTACTTGGCAAATAAAAGCACACATATAAGGAATAGTTGAGGTGTTTGACTATCATACGCAGCCCGCTTATTCGAGCACCCACACTAATACATTTTTATTTTGCTCCAAAGAAAAAAATATAAAAAACGCATGGAATTGTAAGAATTTGTTCCGTTGGTGCTTACCAGATACAATTTGTAATAACTTTTTGTTAATGACAAATACAAAAAAAATACGATGCATGAACTAAACTTTTAATTTCCAGAGAGGTTCATTTCCTGTTGTATATGAAGTAGTCGTTAGTTTTAATCAAGACATATAAGAAATATGTAATAAAATATTAATATAAAATTGCGTTCATTCCAAAAATACAAGTGCCCTACACACCATCATAGTTTTAGATCTCGCTTTAAAAATTGATGCATTAAGAAATAAAAGTGTTGCTGGAAAATACATCGAATTTTTAATATATATTTCCAACTTTATTGGTTAACCTTTAAGCACGAAACGAACTCTATATAAATATTTTTCTGACTCTATAAAGCCCAATAATTATCGCGAGAGTGTGACATGATATAGGATATAGGATGCGCGCTGAAAACTGCTCGGCGGCACAGTTATCTTTGATTTTGAAGGCGTTGTTTGTGATTCGCAATCTTGATCACAATTACGGAAAATCGAGAATTTGCTATTCACGCCCCACAAATTGGATAAAATTTGACGAGTGGAAATAAGGATGATCGGTTTTAAAAAGATTATTGAGGTGGTTTTTATCTCATTTGCAAATGGCACGAGGCAAAACTCTCTAGAAATCACACGCAGATTGAAATGATTTCATGTTTTAAAAATTTCAAAACGCTCTACATAGACAGGATCGTTCTGCATACGTGTTTACTCCATTTTAATAGAAATGACAGCTTTTTAATGACAATAATTGCTGCACGTAAATTAAAGTTGGCATCCATTTCCCATAGTCATGGAGTGATAGGTGTCAAATTTTCCAAGGATGTGCGAGAATATTCCACGTACTTTTCGACTATAAATACTGAGGACCTTTTCCAACATTTATCCTATCAAGTTTTGGACTTGCTGCGTGCATTTGACATTGTTCATCATGCGTCTGCTCCTCCACTTCAGCGTGTTGACCGTGCTGTGTGCCATTTGCTGCGCTCAGACCAAGCCGCGGGCAATTGTTACTATTATAACAAAGATACCAATTACGTCGACAACCAAGAAGACAACAACAAGGACGACAACAAGGACGACACAAAAGGCGTTACCGACGATAACATCAACAACAAAGAGAACAGAAGGGACAACGCCAGCAACAAAGTCGACACCAAAGGCGTCACCGACGACAACAACAACAAAGAGAACAGAAGGGACAACGCCAACAACAAAGTCGACAACAAAAACGACCAGCCGGCCAACAAAATCTCCGTGCTGGGAACTACAATATGACCTTGTGAGTATAATAAAAGCACCTTTAGGTGTAATTTTGTCGGCACTTGTAGTCGCTTAATTCTTTAAAGTGGAATAATACTGGGCAACAATTGAAAATTATTTAAATTGTTGGATGCCTTAAACAATTGACCGATAAACAATTTGTTCAGCAATTTGCAACAATGAAAAAATGACCTTCCTACAATAAAAATTCAAATTTTGCCAATTTTCTCCAAAATGTACAGTGCTTGAACATATTTTCTTGGCATATTCCGATTCCTCTCGTCGAGATCTGTTCAACGGTGTATGCCACTTATTGGGGAAACTCTTGGTTTTGAAATTAAATCGGATTTCAAATAAGGAGACAGGCATTACCAATTGAACAGCACAATAACTTTCCAGCCAATTTTCTAAAAAAAAATGCAATGCTTCTTAGGTCAATTTAGGCTTTAACTGAATCCCAAGGGATGAGTTTATGCATTGGCAACAAGCATTTTCCAGGCTTTTCCAGTATCATTCCTCTTTAAGTCTTTAATTCCGACAAGTAGTTGTTACTCATATATACCCAAACAATTTGTTTTGAAATGCAAATTGGCCAAAAGGTTGCAATTTCATTCTAATTTTTTATCTCAACATAGATAGAGCAAATCGATCATATCGATTAACATTTTAAATGTTGCCTTTCAGTGGGCTGGGTGCCTGAAATGTGCGGCCTGGTGCTCCCATGTTATCCGTTCGCGGTGTTATTCGCACTCGGAATTCAGCATTCGTGCTGCGCGCCCTTCCCGCTCCGAGAGAACAGGGATAAAAAGAGCATAAAACAATAAATAAATTAAAATTTACTCATGAGGGGCGTACACATTTCTTTAGTTTTAAAAACTGGATGCTAAATTAAGCTGGTCATAATGATTTTCATCAATTATGCGAGCAGTAAATCCAATTTTTTTTTATATTTCAGTTTTTAAAAATCTCAACCAAACTTTTCGCAATATTTTGATTTATTCAGGCTTTTGCAAAGGGCGGACTGCTAGTAATATGTACGATTGTCCAATGGTTTTCTCCGAAAATAATTAGCTTTAACATATAGGAAACCCTAGTTTTAGTCTTGGGAAATAATATTCGTGTTCAGGTGGAATGATTTGAGGAAATTCGCAATCTTTTTGTTGTATAAATTATACTTTAAGTAATTAAATCCTAAATTACATTTTTTTCGAGCGCTCATTTCCAGATGAGGATTTTCAGTCTATTAATTTATTTTAAATTTTGATTGAATTCAACTTTGGATCAGTTCCATAAAATCCAGTAACAAAAATGCAACTTGATTCGCTTCTAATTTTGAGTTGTAACATTATTGTTTAGGCGCTGGTGAAAAATTCATGCTACGAGCCAACATTAAGTTCAGTCTTTGGTGATAATGGCGACGGCTCCTTCGATGCTGCCTTCAAAGAATGCGGCGGAAATGACGAGACGCTCTATTATTTGACTTATTTCAAGTTGAATGAGTTCTATGATCAAAATAACAACTTCAACCTGAACAACACAAATCCAGGTATAAGGAGTCTATATTTTATACACAACTGATTTAATTTATATTCCACTAACTTGAAAATCTGAAAGACAAAAGGCTGCTGGCCCAGGAGGTAAAATAATTCCACCATCGAAATGCGATACATTAATATCCATTTTTTTTCTAATTTGCAGGAAATCTTATTTTGCATCTTTCAAAAACTGGGAATTGTATCAAAAAAAATTATTTTTCGAGATCATTTTGATCATTTGGTTAAATTTAGGTTGATTCCAAAAAAACGTTTACTAATGACGATGCAGCAAACTCGAAAGCAATATCTGTTTCTATAAAGAAATTCCCATACTGGTACTCGATTTGGAACTGCCTTCACAGACTTTGCAACAAACTCGTTTATATCAACGTGGGTTGGAACATTAGAATTGTCATCTACATTCGCTGCTACATCTGGTACATGTACATGGTATGCTGAGGAATCCATAATTTTTGCTTCAAATTATTTTGATTTAAAAAATTTACAGGACTATATCGGTTGGCCGATTTTGAAAAGCAGAGCCATTCCGGAGGGTCTCACTTGGCGTTAGTTGAAGCTTATAATAAAATTAAAATGAAATCCTATTCTAAAATACTGTCTCCTATTTTCAGAAAATAGCACGGTCTGCAATGAAACCCTGTCAGGGATGTACTCGTGCAATAAAGGGTCCTCCTTCAACCAAGCCTTCCCAACTTACTAGAAGTTCGACGGACATGTCACGGCGTCAGCTGAATTCACAATTATTCGTTGGATTTGACTAAAAAGAAAATAATTTTGTGTGCGCACCTTCGAAGATATAATAATCAGATTGTTTGACTTCAATAAAATCACTTTTAATTGGTTAATAAATTCTTTTTAATATCATTTTATTCCCTGAATATATATTTTGGAGAGTGGCTCCTATATATTATATAATACACATACACATGATCTCGGTACAGACTTTTGTACATCTACGGGACGCAATCCCTTTCTCACCTAAAAGTAAGAACCGCTCCAGAAGACCAAACCACTTCCCTATCTCCCCGTGTAAAAAAATCACCAAAAGCTTAAATTTCGACACCTCTTGGTGCGAAATGAAGTGTCCGCAGCTTTTAAATTCACGCTCTGGCCTTCAGGAGAGTTAAAAAAATGAAATAAAATGAAAATCGGCCCTCTTGCGTGAATTTTGGAGACGTCGGGGGCCGGGCGGGGGTGGTGACGGTGCCTAAAATACACGCAAAGTTTTATGGTGGGTTAAACGAACATTAGTATTTCACCCTACGATCCGTAGGAGCAGAGTTAAGGCCAAAAAACGTGGTTTGGACGTTAAATATTTTTCAAGAATCTCCTACACACTTGAATAAAAGTGCATCCAATGTGCTACAAATGCATTGTTAGTGCTGATTTGTTTAGCGTTATTAGCACCAGAGATAATCAGGGTAAATATAAAAAATAGGAAGACGCAGAATTTTACTGTGAGTTTGATGAACTAAAGTTTTCCTTCCTACGACCCATAGTAGCCGAGAAATTAATTTTAAAGTCGAACGAAACGCGATTTGTGACACTTGCTAACAGAGGTTTGGGCCGCACGGTGCCGATTTTTTTACCAACCGTTGCCCCTTGGTAAGGAGCGATCATCCGTGCGTGGTTTTCCAAAATCGTACCTTTTTTTAGAATTTTTTAAAAAGTCGAAAATTTTAATGACTTTCCGCCAGTCATACCGCCGGTCCAGGGAAAAAATAAAAACAAATGGTTTCACCCTCACTTGCCACCGATCTTCCCCTGGTCACGTGAGCAGTCATCGGGCCCTGCACTGTTTTGTTGTGATTTTGCCGGCGCCATCGCTTGTATTGGAATCGTTTGGTCAATTTCTCCGCCTTGTCAACGGACAGTTGCCCGAAGTGCTGGCACGAAGCGTCGTTGACGAAGGGCAGCGCCGAGATCACAGCAGCACCTGGAAGTGCAGCTCCAGCTCGTTCCTCTGTTGATCCACCTGGCCACCCTAAAAAAAATCAGGAAATGAATTTTTAATTTTGTGTAATATTGCAGTTAGGAACGTCAATCAATTATTATTAACTCGTGGACAAACAATTTATAAATCCGTCTAATGATTTTCTTTTTGAACATTTTCAGGAGAAAACAATGGAGATAATTTCAACTAATAATAAGCAAACCTGATGAAATGCTTGAGATCTTCGCTAAAATCTGTAATGCCGACCACAAAGACGTGGTAGACGTGCATGGCCGGGGGGAAGTTCTCCTCCATGCAGGGTGTGTTCGAAGCGCCGCACGTCAAAGACTTTGCGAGAAAGGGTGTACCTGCGCACCTTCCGTGTTGGGCAAGAATCCGCAATACGTTGTGAAGTTGATATTTGTGAATTCTTTTTAGTTCTGAAGGATTTAACAAGGATCTTTGAGTGAAAATGTTTAATAAAAAAAAAAATAAAATAACACTAAACAAATGAGAACTGAAGCTTTTTCTTTGTTTTTTCATTTTTTTTAAATTTTGACAAATAATTTCCGCCCGCGGCACTGATTTTTTTCTAGAATTGGTTCAACTAATTCCTTATTGCAGGCTCTTCACACTTTAATAAAACAAAAGCACCATATTGTTGTTTATTAATTATAAACAAAAAAAATGGTATTAAAATCGAAAAAACATTAAAATAACTTTTATTCAATAATTTTACTCACTATATATCTTTTGCTGGTTCCCAAACAGTCTTTATCAAGTTAAAAAATTTTAAGTTTATATTCTTTTTCTTTTTTCCCGTTAAAGATCACTTTTAACAACACGGTTACGTGGTCTATTACAATATTATGTCGTGCGTGTCATCTGGTTTGTCAGAGTGGGCTGGGCCAGTTTCGCAGTGACGCAAATGAGAGCAAAATTTCCGCGAATATGACCCTTTTATGTTGTTTATTGCCCGTTTGTCCTCTATCGCTTGACCGCTTCGACTTTGAAACTGAAAAACTAATGTTTCCTGTAAAACTACTGCGCACATCTCGCTCTCTCGCTCGCCCGTTCGTTCGTTCGTGGAATAGATTTTATCATTTTGCTCTTTATTGGGGGGCGTCATAAATCATTTTCGTTCGAAATGACATGTTCCCACGCCCAGCATTTCGAAAAATTGGCACAACGCAACCAAACCTCAGCGTTGCAGTTTGACTTTTTAGCAAACCCGTCACCCGTCCTTTGGATGTTACAGTCTTTTACAGTTCACCTCAAATAGAACACAATTGGAAAGTGCAGGAAAAATAGTGAACACGTAAAGTTTCTAACCCCTTTTTTTGTGAATTTGTTACCAAATTTACATTTTCTTTGTGAGCATGTAATTTTGAATCATGCTTTTTTCACTCAAATCCTCTTGCCCAAAAAATTACGGATTTTTTTACCGTCAATAGATTTTCTATGCAGTCACGATTTGCATTTTAAGCTGTGATAGAATTGCAATGAAGAGAAGATGAGAGGTGTTTCATAAATTAATAAACTGAGACGTCCAAAGGAAAACGCTGCAAATAGAGACTCGCTTTTGATTTCCGCAACTTAAGCGCCTGCACACCCTTGTGGCAATAATTTTAGCGTGTATGTAAATGTGCTTGAGCAGTGACCGTGTACGACACGACTATAATTTGTTTTGTCAACGAACTTGATCGCCTTTTTCACTTTAACCGGAATGTCGATCTGCTTTAGCGAAATAAATAAATAAATAATTTTAAGGTTTTTATTTTAAAGATGTATTTTTTCTATTTAGCACCTCAGAAGAACAAAGAGTATTTTGAAAAACGCATGAAATTGTTATGGAGTGCTGACGAAATATTTTTTTAACTTTTCTTATAGCCTTTCTAGTAATCGCAAAATAATAAAACAAGATGGATGAACTTAAATTTAAAACTTCTAGAGAAGTTCTCTAGCTAGCTCTTAAGTTTTAATCAAAACATGAAATTATATGAATTAAAAAACTTAATCTATTTGCGTTACTTTCAATTCAAGTCCTTCTATCATAGTTTTAGATCTCGAGTGCCGCTTTAAAAATTGGCCTATTAAGATATAAAAGTGTTGCCGATCTAAATAAAAATATAAAATAATGCACCTTAACTTATAAATATATATTAATATAACTTTATTGGTTAACCTATATGAGCACGAAGCGAACTCGATAGAATTATTTTTAGGACTTTATAAAGTCCAAAGTGTCGCGAGAGAGTGACATGATAGGCCAGCCGCGCTGAAGAACTGTTTAGCGGCACAGTTTCCTTTAATATTTGAGGCGTTGTCTGTGATTCGCTATGTTGCAAACTATTTTCGAGAACAACTCAAGACGAAATATATGAAAATTGAGAATTTCCTCTTCAACTCACACAAATTGGATGAAAGTGAAATTGACTCGGTTTTAAAAAATATTGAGGAAGTTTTTCTCATTTCCAAATGGAAAGAGACAAAACTTTCTAGAAAACACCCGCGCAGCAAATCCGTATTGAAATGATTTTATATTTTATTAATTTTCAAAACGCTCTACATAGATAGGGATCGTTCTGCTTACGCGTATGTGCTCCGTTATAAATCACAACTTGGTTTTGACGTACATATGTAGTAAAGAGTTGGCGTCTATTTCCCATGGTCATGAGATGTGTCCCATTTTCCAAGGCTTCGCGAGAACTTTGCACATACAGATAAGGATCTTTCTGCTACGTTTTGCTCCATTTTATTATAAATCACAGCTCGCTCATGACGGTTTTATGATAAATTACTGCACTTATTTTATAGCTGGCGTCCATTTCCATGGTTAGAGTGATAGGTGTCCCATTTTCCAAGGATGTACTAGAATATTCCACGTACTTTTCGACTATAAATACTGAGGATATTTTCCAACATTTATCCTTTCAAGTTTTGGACTTGCTGCGTGCATCATCATGCGTCTGCTCCTCCACTTCAGCGTGTTGACTGTGCTGTGTGCCATTTGCTGCGCCCAGCAGACCAAGCCGCCCCCTACTACAACAAAGACTACAACAAAGACAACAACAAAGACGACAACAAGAACGACACCGAAGACGACAACAAGGACGACGACGACGGCAAAGACAACAACAAGAACGACACCGAGGACGTCACCGACGACAACTGGAAAGACGACCACCAAGCCAAGAATTGATTGCTGGTCAAATCCATCGGACTATGTGAGTAATTTTGAGGTGTAATTTTTTCGGCAATTTTTGGTAGGCGCTCGCAATTGTCTTAAGTAATTCCAACAAGTAGTTGTTACTCAATCTCTATAAAAAAATTGTTTAATGAATTACAAAATAGCTGTGAAGTTCACAGTTACACACTCTGTGTTTTTCTCATCATTAATAATTCGATCATATCGATTATTAAAAGTTTAAATTTTGTTAACAAACCAAAATTCACTCATGAAGAGACGTATGAATTCCTTTTGAAGTTTTAAATGGATATACAAATAAAGCTAGTCATATTATGATTACTCCAGCAACTGTGCGAGCCAGAATTCCAGATTTTTTTAAAATCTGTATTTAAAAATTCCATCCAAAATTCTCGCAATATTTTGATTTTATCTGGCGTTTGCAATGGGCGGATAGTTGGTTATAAATGACTGTCCAATGGTTTTTTAGCCGAAAATGAAATATTTCCTTATAAACTACATGCTTTACATTTTTTAGTATCTTTTTTAAAATTTATAAATTCAGGGGGCTTTCATTTCCAGACGTTGATTTCCATTCTATTATTTATTTTATATTAAATTTTAATTGAATTCAACATTTTCTTTTGATCAATTTTCTGCCGCATTTTGTACAATCCAGTTGAACAAATAATTATAATTTTTAATTGTAACTTTATTGATTAGATGCTGGTGAACAATTCATGCTACGAACCAAAATTGGATTCGGTCTTTGGTGATAACGGCGACGGCTCCTTCGATGCTGCCTTCAAAGCTTGCGGTGGAAATGACGAGACGCGTTATTATTTGACTTATTTCAAGTTGAATGAGTTCTATGATCAAAATAACTACTTCAACCTGAACAGCACAAATCCAGGTATAAGAAGTCTATATTGTATAAACAACTGATTTAATTTTTAATCCACTAACTTGAAAATCTGACAGACAAAAGGCTGCTGGTCCAAGAGGTAAAATACTCCCGTTTTTTAAATGCGACCCATTAATATCTATTTATTTTTCTAATTTGCAGCAAATCTTGTTTTGCATCTTTCAAAAACTGGGAATTGTATAAAAAATAATAACTTTTCGAGATCATTTTAATCATTTGGTCCAATTTAGGTTGATTCCAACAAAACGTTTACTAATGACGATGCAGTAACGTCGAAAGCAATGTCCGCTTCCATAAAGAAATCCCCATACTGGTGGCCCATTTGGAACTGCCTTCACAGACTTTGCAACAAACTCATTGTTATCAACGTGGGTTGGAACATTAGAATTGTCATCTACATTCGCTGCTACATCTGGTACATGTACATGGTAATGCTGAGGAATCCATAAATTTTGGCTTCAAATTATTTTGATTTAAAAAATTTTCAGGACTATATCGGTTGGCCGATTTTGAAAAGCAGAGCCATTCCGGAGGGTCTCACTTGGCGTTAGTTCAAGCTTATAATAAAATTAAAATGAAATACCGTTCTAATATCCTGACTTCTTCTACCAGAAAATAGCACGGTCTGCAATGAAACCCTGTCAGGGATGTACTCGTGCAACAAAGCGTCCTCCTTCAACCAAGCCTTCCCAACTTACTAGAAGTTCGAGGAACATATCACAGCGGCAGCTGCAAATTCGTAAAAGAAAATAATTTTGTGTGCGCACCTTCGGAGATGTAACAATCGGATCGTTTGACTTTAATAAAATCACTTTTTGAATTGATAAATAAACACTTTTTAATCTTTTTATTACCTATTTGGACACTTTTGGCAAGTTCACTACTTTTAGCATACAGAATAGAAAGTTAAGAGATGCTCTTTGGAGTTGTCCTCTGATAGACAAATGATTTAAATTCGGCCCCTAGGGGCCCCGCAGGAGCCCCTCGACCAAACCTGTTGCTAATCTTCCCATTTAAAAAAAAATCAGCAAAGCACGAGCAATCGACGTGTTTTTATCTGTCGCAAGGAGGCGTATTTTCAAGTCAGAAACCGAATTCGAAATTAAAAACAAAATTGAATCCAAAAACTTTAAAAAAACTCAGATTTTGGGAGCGTGTCGGGGGGGGGGGGGGGGCGGTGGTAGTCGAGCCTAAAAGACGCAAAATTGTACGGCAAGTCTGGTGAACTTTGGTTTTTCTGCTTACGACCCATATAGGAGCCGAGGTATTAATTTTTAAAGTAAAAAAGCAGCGATTTGTGGCACTTGCCAATTAATGAGGTTTTTGGGGCCTAGGTGGGGACTCTGTGGCCGAACGCAAGGTTCGCAAAAACCCGCTGTTTTGGAAAAACTGTTTTTTATTGATATTAAAAAAATTATATGATGTATGACGAGGGTTTTTGGGAAAACCAGGAAAATGCAACGGGTTTCACCAAAGACAGACAATATTGAAACACGAACCACAATTTTCTTAAATTTCTGGCTTTTTTAGCGTGAAATCTGACCTTTTCAGGGTTAAATTCGGAAAAATGTAGAAAAACCCAAAACTGGTGGGTTTTTTTAACTGTTTTTTGCGCGAAAAACCAGTGGTGCATTTTCCGCACTGCAAAATTGGCGAACCCTGGCCGGACGGCGCCGTTTTTTTTTTACCAAACGATGTCCCTTTAGGTAAGGGGCGTTCATCCGTAAATGGTTTTCCAAAATCGGACCTTTTACGATTTTTTTGTTTGTTTTTTGTTTTTAAATTCATCCAATTTACGAAAAAGTCAAAACTTGCACAGTTTTGCTCGGGTCATATCTCCAGTCCAGGGAAAAAAATTCTAAAAAATTGCAATAATGGGATGAAACCTGAAAAAAGAAATAATTCAAGATTAGTTTTTTATATAATTGCATAGCATTAGACAAAACTTGAAAAATAATATCAAATTTTACTCGTCAGGATGATTTTAAACAGAAATTGTATTCTTTTCATTTTGAAAAGTTTCAACGTGCTTTCTGCTTTTGCGTGTTCGCTACAGCATTTTAGCAAAAATCCCAGCTTTTGGGAGGTTGACGTGTTCATTTTCCAAAAGGCAATTGTTGCTTTTTGAAAAATAAATCAAAACGATTTTCTGACAGGTGAAGCGTTCGCGCTTTGTTCCATGGGCATTGTGTGGTGATGTGTCCATGTTTCCAAGGTTGGGCGAAAATTTTGCACGTAGTTTTCGGGTATAAATACGGAGGACCTTTCCCCTTTGCCACATAGCGAGCTTTAGTGTCATTGCTGTGCGTTGTTCATCATGCGTCTACTTCTCCTCCTCAGTGTGCTGGCTGTGCTGTGCGCAGTTTGCCTCAGCCAGACGAGCACAACTACTAAAAAGCCTACAACAACTAAGACTCCGAAACCGACCAAGCCACCACCAATTGACTGCCGTTTGCCAAGGGACTATGTGAGTGCATAATTAATTAATACGTACAACCTGTGGGCTTCTCACACGATTTCTCTTGTTTCAACAATAATAAAATCCTCATAAATTTCGTATCTTTGACGCTGCCTCATTTTCACTATAAAGCTTCCCATAAATTCGGGACCTCCCCTAATTTTTATAAATTCAATGCACCTTCAAAATTTCCCTTTCCACAATCAGAGACAAACAGTTTATTAAAAAAAATCACAATCCGTTTGAAATAGTCAATATTTTCCAAAATTTGCTGTTCTAAATAAATAAAAATTAAAATTACTGTCTCGGACCAATTAGAGCATTTTATTTTTTTAAGTATTTCTTTTAAATATTATATTCGAAATTTTCGCAAAATTATCAGGTGTTTGCAAAAGGGTGAACAGTTGGCAAATTAACTGTCCTAGGGATTTTTTCTTGAAACAATTGGCAACTTATCGAAACACAATAAAAAAGGAAAACTACTATTATTGTCATCATTTAATAATTTCTAGTATAAAGTTCTCTAGCAATTAAAAGATCGTAAATTTCTCACTAAATTAGCATGTTTTTTTACAAAATTTTAGTGTTTTAAATTAATTTCTGTTAATTTAGTTTTGAAATGTTGCTTTAGTGGTGTTTTCTGTTCCAGATATTTTTTCCTATGTTTAGCTGGAAATTCAATTTAAAATTAACATTACTATGAAGTAGTTTCCGCCATTTACCGGCGCAAAATGTATATCACTTCATTTTGCAGCATTAAAAATTAAATTCTTTCTATGGAGTTTCCGCCCTCCTGAAAAATCCAGCAGAGCGAACAAGTCTTTCACCTCTAATCTTTTGACTGCACAGCCTTGACTTTAAAATTAAATCTGAAATTAGTGCTCCATCGTCTTGTAAAATATATAGTATTAAAAATTTCCTTTTCGATCGCAAATTTAGTAAGTTAGAATAAAATATAACTCCAGTGGGGACCAGATGTGCGATAAAATCGGTTCCCACTGCGCAGATCCAAGATGGCGTCTGAATGTGGGAAACAAAAAGCTCTCTTTGGATTGCCGTACGAGTGTCAAGAGTTTTTTTTACGATCCAAAAGACACAATTAGTACTAGAAATGCAAATTTTGTCACAATATTGACCAAAACTTGCCTCTTTTCGCGCATTTTTACGTGACCTTTTTTCGCGTCATACTCCACCGGACGCCATATCTGCGCGTCGCACGAATCTGGTCCCCGCTGAATAAATCAAAATTATTTAGTTCTAATATATCAATTAAAGAAATTACTTAAAAGGGAGGCAATTATAAATTTCTTCTCTCTAAAAGCTTATATCTAATTTGCCGCTCTTTCAGATAATGTGGCAAATGCACGAGTCACATTTCTAATACTTGTTTATTTTATTTAGATGCTGGTGAACAATTCATGCTACGAACCAAAATTGGAATCGATCTTTGGAGATACCGGCGACGGTTCCTTCGATGCTGCCTGGAAAGAATGCGGCGGAAATGACGATACCAAATATCTTTTGTCATATTTCGATTTGAACAGGTTCCTTGATAAAAGTAACAAAGTCAACCTGGACGCTGCTACTCCTGGTGAGAATTCAATAACTGACAAACGAGATCTGTGCTATAAAATCCGCCATTTTTCTTTCTTCCTAAAGGCAAAAGTCTCATGGCTCAAGAAGTAAATCCATTATTCGCAAATTTAAATTGATTTTATTAATTAAAAAATGTTGTTTCCAGACTGTTTTATTCTGCGTCTTTCAAAAACTTGGAATAGTATACATTTATTTTGTTTTTCGTCATGATTTTAATCAATTTGGCAAATTAAGGTGGACTCCAAGAAAATGTTTATTGATGATGAGGCAGGATCCACGAACGCAATGTCTGCTTCCATAAAGAAAGTTCCATACTGGTCGTCCATTTGGGACTGCCTCCACAAAATTTGCAACAAACTCATTATTATCAACGTGTCTTGGAAAATTAAAATTGTCATCTACATTCGCTGCTACATTTATTTCATGTACATGGTAATGCTGAAAAATCCAAAATTTTTGCTTCAAATTACCTCATTTCGAAAACATTACAGGATTATATTATAAAGCCAATTTTGAGCGGCAAAACCCTTCCGGATGGACTCACATGGGGTGAGCATAAACTTAATAAAATTCCACATTAAATTCTGTCTTCTCTTGCCAGATAATACTCCGATCTGCAACAAAACACTGTCAGAAATGTACACGTGCAACAAGGCGTCCTCATTCAACAAGATCTTTCCAACTGACTAAATATTTTGAAGAAGGACATCACTGCGCAACAGCTGGATAACGTGTGTTTTTTGTTTCGGCTGAATACAAAATTAATGTTTGAATATGCACCTATATCTTGGAATGTCCAAATAAAATCACTTTGCATTGAATTAATCATATTTCATATTTTTCCGAATTCAATTTTTTTCTTTTTGTATCTCAAAGATAGTAAAAAACGTTGAAAGACAGCCGAATGTCTCAATAAAAATCGTAAAGAATAGCTTATTAAAGAAATTGAGGAGTTTTAATTAGAAAATTAACGATGGGAAAATGTAGGAAAAATTAAAATACACGATTGTTTTAGCTCAGTGGATTTTTTTTCAATTCTTAGACCATTAGAGCGTCTAAAGAGAGTCATTTCGCTTTTATAGGGCTGTTTCATCAATCTCGAATCTGCTGTGACATACTAAACAAAATTGTTTGGTTTATTCTATTACAAATTGCATCATTCTCGTTGGTCGGGCTTTTACATTTTACAACCGGCGTTGATGTCACCAGTCACCATCGTGGCTGGTGGTGGACGAATCGAGGCACAATAAGAAAGCTTAATAACTAAGTGACTTGAAAACCAAAGCGAACACACTGGACGCATGAGGCAGGAATTGGCATCGAAGTGATTGCTGCAGCTACCTAGGGAAAAACTTGAGTAGAAGTATGCAACCCGCGCTGAAATACTGCTCGGCGGCATAGTTTCCATCTATTGGCAGGCGTTGGTGAAAACAGTAATCTGCAAAATTTCAGCAAATGCGATCATGTGAAACACAGCAAGAACCTATTTTGAAGATTGTGCTGCTGTATTTATTGTTATTGAATGAGAGTCACGAGGCACAGACAGATTTAATGGAAATATGAAATATCGCATTAGGTCTAATAAAAAGGCATTTAATGTATTGTAACTAGCTCTAGTTAATTGGAGTAATGGACATTGGTACACACGTAATATGAGGAAATAATACGATTTTTTTATTATACTGAATTCGCCTCGAGCGAGCAGCGGAGCGGACGCGCGTGGCGCTTTTATGCTTATGCCAATGTCGCAGGAGTCAAGTCCAGCAGTTGCTGCGTTGGTAACGCCGCGAGTTGAGCAGCATTTGTTTGGGCTTGGATTTTCATTCATTTTACATGTGTACCAATTTCCATTACTCCAATTAACTATAGCTGGTTACAGTATTTTCATTAAGTTAAAAGTTCATAGACATTTCAATAAAATTATTATGTTCTTGTATTTGTTTTTTCCCCCATTCCAATTTAATTTTTGTTATAGAAGAGCTACTTTACACAATTTTGGAATGCATGCTTGCTTCTCCAATCGACAATAAGGAATTGTAAACTCAAGTTTAAGGTTGCAGTTTAAGGCATGAGTAAAAACACTATCATTTTTAACCAATCAATTAATTTGATGAAAACCAAATTATAAAAATAGAGCAAGTAGGTTAAATTTTATTGAGATACCTATATTGATATTACATAATTATTCCCTAGCGTGAAGATAAAAAACTTCAATTAACTTTAATTAACTAGTTCCACCAGGGTCCAGATTCACGCGACGTTCAGATACTTCTGGTAGAGAGCGCGTATGGCGGAAAAGTTACAAACAACGTTTTATGAAATTGGCTCGGAAAATTTGTCATAAAAATACCTACAGCACTAGAATTTTTGTTGTTATTTCTTAACTAACAGCTGTTTAGCCCGGTAATTTGCGAATCTTAGTTAAGGGATGCTCTTTGCAGGCATAGGAGTTGTCCTTTGAGCGAAAAATGATACAAATTCGGCCCATAGGGACCCTCGACCAAACCTGTTGCCGATCCTCCCGTGTAAAAAAATCAGCAAAGTTACCAATTTTGGCGCGAAAACCGAGCATTTGACGTGTATTGTGGTGGGAAGGCACATTCAAGTCAGAAACTGGATCCGTCTATAGGAAAATTGAAACCAAACATTTTAAAATAACGCAGATTTTGGGGGCGGTGATTGCCGCCGGTGGAAATCGAGCCTAAAACACTGCGGTGAGTCTGAAGAACTTTGGTTTTTATTATTACTACCCATAGGAGCAGAGGTAGTAATTTTTAAAGTAAAAAACGAGGTTTTTGGGGCTCAGGTTGGGCCAGATGGCGTCGATTTCTTACCAATCGATGCCCCACATGGTAAAAGGAGCGTTCATCAATGTGTGGTTTTCCAAAATCGGACCTTTTTCGAATTTTTAAATGAATTTTATTCCACCCAATCTTCGAAATTTTGAAAGACTTCCGCCTGTCATATCTCTGGTCCAGGACAAGAATTCGAAAAAATGGTAATAATAGGATGAAACTTGAAAAAAAAAAGAAATAATCAAGATTAGTGGTTTTTTATAATTGCATAGCATGAGACAAAACTAGAAAATAAACATCAAATTTGGCCTCAATATGATTTCATTTGGAAAAATTTCCAACGTGCTTTCTGCTTTTACGTGTTCGCTTCAGCATTTTAATAAAATTCACAGCATTTCCGAGGTGATGTGTCTATTCCCAAAAGGAAATTTATGCTTTTTAAAAAATAAATCACAACGATTTTCTGACAGCTGAAACGTTTGCAATATTTTTCCATGGCCATATGTGTGGTGATGTGTTCATACTATTTCCAAGGCTAGGCGAGAATTGAACACGTATTTGTCGACTATAAATACGTAGGACCTTTCCCACTTCGTCACATAGTGAGTTTTCGTATTGCTGTGCGTTGTTCATCATGCATCTGCCTCTGCTCCTCAGTGTGTTGGCTGTGCTGTGCGCAGTTTGCTCCAGCCAGAAGCCCACAACTACTAAGAAGGCGACAACAACTAAGACTCCGAAACCGACCAAGCCACCACCAATTGACTGCCGTCTACCAAGGGACTATGTGAGTGCATAATTAATTATTACAACCTGTGACTAACGGTAACAATTTTATTAAAAAAATACCAATCCGTTTCAAAACTTAGCTAAATAAGTATTAATTCGAATAAATAAATAAATTACTGTCCGGGACAATTAGAGCATTCTATTCATATTTTTATAATTTGTGTTTAAAAATTTGGTTTGATACTGTCACAAAATTGTGTTTGCAAAAGGGTGAACAGTTGGCAAATTAACTGTCTCGTAGAATTTTAGGAATTTTATTTCAAGTAAAAAGCATCTTACTGAAACACATAAAAATAGGAAAACCCACTATTTTCGTCGTGGAATAATTTTTAGTATCTAGCAATTAAAAGAGCGTAACTTTCTCACAATATTATCGCGACCTTTTTACAAAATTTGAGTGGTTTCACTCTTAATACTAATTTTGTGTTCTGGAATTTTGCTTTCAGTTCCATATATTTTTCTTATGTTCAGCTGGAAATTCAGTTTAAAATTAACATTACTATGAATTAGTTTCCGCCATTTACCGGCGCAAAATAAATTTTACTTCGTTTCAGATTTAAAAATTAAATTAATTTTATGGAGTACCCACCCTCCTGAAATTCCAGTAAAGCGATCAAGTCTTTCCCGTTCAATCCTTTGCCATGACTTTAAAAGTAAATCTGTAATCTGTAATGCTCTCCATCGTCTAGTAAAAATAGACAGTACTACAAATTTATTTTCCAAAAGCAAATTTAGTTAGAAACAGATATAAATAAAAATAATTTAGTTCTACAGGCGTAATTCATAAATATCAATTAAAGAAATAACTCAAAAGTGTGACGTGTAAACAAAATTTGTCTCCCAGGGAACCAAATACAATTTCTTTTCTCTAAAAGCTAACGTTTGTATTTAGTTTGCCGCTCTTACAACTAAAATGTGGCAATTTCGCGAGTCACTTGTAATATTTTGGTTATTTTGTTTAGACGCTGAATTCCAATTCATGCTTCGAACCAAAGCTGAATTCGATCTTTGGTGATAATGGCGACGGTTCCTTCGATGCTGCCTTGAAGGAATGCGGTGGAAATGACGAGACCGTGTATCTTTTGTCATATTTCAGGTTAAATGAGTACGTCGATTCAAAAAACAGCCTGAACCTGAACAATACTGCTCTTGGTGAGAAAGTCAATGATTGTTGAAACTGTTGTAATATAAACTATTCCAAATTTTTCTTCTTAAAGACAAAAAACTTGCGACTCAAGAGGTAAATCCATTCGCATATTTAAATTTATTTATTTATATTTGATATTTTCAGAAAATATTATTTTGCATCTTTCAAGCATTGGGAATAGTATAGATCAATTTATTTATTTGTTTTTCGTGCCCATTTTAATCAATTTGGCAAATTTAGGTGGATGCGAAGAAAAAGTTTATTGATGATGAGGCAGGAGCCTCGACAGCAATATCCATGAATATAGTGAAGCATCCTTACTGGTACTCGATTTGGAAATGCCTGCACAAACTTTGCAAAAAACTCATTTACATCTACGTGTCATGGAACATTCAAATTGTCGTCTACATTCGCTGTTACATTTACTACATGTACATGGTAATGCTGAGGAGTCAAAAATCTTTGCTTTAAATTACCTCGTTTGGAAAATTTTAAAGGATTATATTGCATGGCCGGTTTTGAGCGGCAAACCCATTCCGGAGGGACTCACATGGGGTGAGCATAAGCTTAATAAAATTTTAATGAAACACCTCATTAAATTCTGCCTTCTGTTACCAGATAATACTCCGACCTGCAACAAAACACTGTCAGAAATGTACACGTGCAACAAAGCGTCGCCATTCAACAAGATCTTTCCAAGTGAATAAATATTTTGAAGAAGGACATCATATATATGGCATCAGCTGGATAATGTGTGTTTTTTGCGATGGCTTAATGCAAATTAATGTTTGAGTGTATGCACCTATCTTGGAATGTCCAAATGCCAGTTTGCTCGACTTCAATAAAATTGCTTCGAATTATTGAATTGATATTTCCTATATTTTGGCCAATTCCAATTTTCAGCTTTTGGAATCCTAAAGATAGTGAAAAACGTTGAAGGACAGCCTAATGCCTCGATGCAAATCAATAAAAACGGTTTTTTAAGGAAAACAAGGAGTTTATTTAAATTTATATAACATTGAAGATGTAGGAAAATTAGAACTTTTTCATATACACGTACGAAATAATGTAATTGAATTGAAAAAAAAATAGATTGAACTTACCAGAGACTGGTGTGTATATGAAAGGTTTTGTGAAACAAAGAAAACCAATAGACTGCTGATTTGTGCTGAATCCTTCGAAACTGGAACTACGATTAATGAGCGCTGGCGTGGACCAGATTTTCCGATTATTTACATTTTTACAAGATTTTTCTCATGGCTATAACTATATTTTCTGTAGCGAATTTACTAACTGCGAATTCACAATTATTCGTTCAATCTGGCTAAAAAGAAACTAATTTTGTGTGCGCTCCTTCGAAGATGTAACATAACAATCGGATTGTTTGACTTGAAATAAAATCACTTTGAATTGATAAAATACTACTTTTTTATCTTTTATTCCCTTAATAATAAACTTGTTATTACCCATGTGGACATTTTTTGCAAGTCCCCTACTTAGAATACAGCGTAGGAGTGAAAAATGATACAAATTCGGTCCATGGGAGCCCTGCAGGACCCCTCGACCAAACCTGTTGCATATCTTCCCGAGTAAAAAATATGCAAATTTTGCGAATTTTGGCGCGAAACCCGAGCAATTGACGTGTTTCGTGGTGGGGAGGCGTATTTTCAATTCAGAAACCGAATCCGGCCCATTGGTAAATAAATTTAAACCAGAAAATTATAAAATAACGCGATTTTGGGTGCATTGGCGGCGGCAGGAGCGGCTGGCAGCGGAAATTACACATAAAAGACGCAGAATTTTACGGCAAGTCTGACGAACTTTGGTTTTTCTTCGTGATGTAACTCATAGAAGCCAAGGTATTAATTTTTAAAGTAAAAAAATGAGATTTGTGATATTTACCAAATATGGTTTTCGGGGCCCTTTGGGCTTGACGGCACTGATTTTTTTTATTAATCAATGCCCCTTGGTGAGGAGCGTTCACCCTTTTTTCGATTTTTTACTGACTTTTTTGGACTTTTTTTTCGAAAAAGTAAAACATTTTCAATGATTTCGCCGGTCATATCTCCAGTCCAGGAAAATTCAAAACATAGCTTCACCCTTACCTGTCACCGATCTTCGTCAGGTCATACGACCTGACTATTATAATTATTTAAATACACGTTTGTTTTAGCTCGCACTAGAGAATTTTTAATATTTTTAGACCATAAGTTCAGCGTCTAAAGACCGGCTTTTCGTTATTATAGGGGCAGTTTCATCAATCTGCAAAATTGTTTTCTTCCTCTTACAATCTGCATCTTCGGACAACCGGCAGGACGCGTTGTTGTCATCGTGGATGTTGGTGGACGACGATAAGAAAGCTTATCTATGATGCAGCTTGAAAACCATAGCTAAAAGACGCTGGGTATGTATGTGTGTATTATTATTGAATACGAGTCACGTGACATGGACAAATTTAATTGAATTATGAAGTACATATCGCAATTGGTCAAATACAAAGGCCTTCAATGCAATTTCAAATAATTAAAAGTCATTTTAAAAAATAATACTGTTCTTTTGTTTTGTTTAGTTCTCCATTCCAATGAAGTTTTGTCATCGAAAAGTTATTATTCGCGTAACGCCCTCCCCGTTACGCGTAACGCCCTCCCCGTTACGCGTAACGCCCTACCCGTTACGCGTTTTTAATTCATTGAAAATTCATTGCAGGTAATTTTGCTAGACCGATTGCGATATTTCATATTTCCCAATAGATTTATTTCTGTATCACGTGACTCTCATTCAATAATAAATTATTACTGCAGCACAATTTCCGAAATAGGTTCTTGTACTGTTTCATATGATCTGAAATTCCACAGATGTTTTCACAAACGCCTGCAAATACAAGGAAACTATGCCGCCGAGCAGTATTTCAGCGCGGGTTGCATACTTCTACTCAAGTTTTTCTCTAGGTAACTGCAGCAATCGCTTTGACGTCCCTGCCTGCCACATACGTCCAGCGTGTTAGCTATGGTTTTCAAGTCACACCATAGATAAGCTTTATTATTGTATTTTGAATCGTCTACTAACAGCTTAATGACATCAACATGCCCTGCCGGCTATAAAAGCCCAACCGAAAAGCAGGATGTAAGAGAAACCACAATCATGCTGCAAAGCCATTTAACCTTGGAAGTCGTGCAAGAGTTTTCATTCTTATGTTCAAATAATCGGCCTTCTGTAAACTGGTTCGATTTTGTTACCCTTATCTAAAGAGATTTTTTGTACACATAGTCTCGTCTTCATCTGTAAATTTTCAATGGAGTCTTATTCATTGCAACCTAAAGTTGAATTATCAGCAAACGCAAGCACGCAACCCAATACAGTCGCGAAACTGTCACTGCCCTTATCTCGCGGAGAAAAGAGCACACCGTGATTTGCCACAATATCCGGTGAACGAACAGAGCAGCCCATTCAAGCAATGGCGAGAGCAGCCGCGGGTCAAATTTGGAGAAAAGATGAAAGAGGTTGCAACCTAGGTAAACCTGCTTAAATCTCATTGTCCCTGAAAGTACACAATGGTTTTATTTCTGTAAATTGAGTAAATTCTGGGATTATTACATGTATTATAGGCGAGAGTCAAGAGATTTTCTTTCTCTCTTTCACGGTGATTCGAGACCTATACGCCTTACGGGGAGGGCGTTACGCGTAACGGGTAGGGCGTTACGCGTAACGGGGAGGGCGTTACGCGTAACGGGGAGGGCGTTACGCGTAACGGGGAGGGCGTTACGCGTAACGGGTAGGGCGTTACGCGTAACGGGGAGGGCGTTACGCGTAACGGGGAGGGCGTTACGCGTAACGGGGAGGGCGTTACGCGTAACGGGGAGGGCGTTACGCGTAACGGGGAGGGCGTTACGCGTAACGGGTAGGGCGTTACGCGTAACGGGTAGGGCGTTACGCGTAACGGGTAGGGCGTTACGCGTAACGGGTAGGGCGTTACGCGTAACGGGTAGGGCGTTACGCGTAACGGGTAGGGCGTTACGCGTAACGGGTAGGGCGTTACGCGTAACGGGTAGGGCGTTACGCGTAACGGGTAGGGCGTTACGCGTAACGGGTAGGGCGTTACGCGTAACGGGTTGGGCGTTACGCGTAACGGGTAGGGCGTTACGCGTAACGGGGAGGGCGTTACGCGTAACGGGTAGGGCGTTACGCGTAACGGGGAGGGCGTTACGCGTAACGGGTAGGGCGTTACGCGTAACGGGGAGGGCGTTACGCGTAACGGGTAGGGCGTTACGCGTAACGGGGAGGGCGTTACGCGTAACGGGTAGGGCGTTACGCGTAACGGGGAGGGCGTTACGCGTAACGGGTAGGGCGTTACGCGTAACGGGGAGGGCGTTACGCGTAACGGGTAGGGCGTTACGCGTAACGGGGAGGGCGTTACGCGTAACGGGTAGGGCGTTACGCGTAACGGGGAGGGCGTTACGCGTAACGGGTAGGGCGTTACGCGTAACGGGTAGGGCGTTACGCGTAACGGGGAGGGCGTTACGCGTAACGGGTAGGGCGTTACGCGTAACGGGGAGGGCGGTACGCGTAACGGGTAGGGCGTTACGCGTAACGGGGAGGGCGTTACGCGTAACGGGTAGGGCGTTACGCGTAACGGGGAGGGCGTTACGCGTAACGGGTAGGGCGTTACGCGTAACGGGGAGGGCGTTACGCGTAACGGGTAGGGCGTTACGCGTAACGGGTAGGGCGTTACGCCTTACGGGGAGGGCGTTACGCGTAACGGGTAGGGCGTTACGCGTAACGGGTGGGGCGTTACGCGTAACGGGTAGGGCGTTACGCGTAACGGGTGGGGCGTTACGCGTAACGGGTAGGGCGTTACGCGTAACGGGGAGGGCGTTACGCGTAACGGGTAGGGCGTTACGCGTAACGGGGAGGGCGTAACGGGTAGGGCGTAACGCCCTCCCCGTAAGGCGTATAGGTCTCGAATCACCGTGAAAGAGAGAAAGAAAATCTCTTGACTCTCGCCTATAATAAATGTAATAATCCCAGAATTTACTCAATTTACAGAAATAAAACCATTGTGTACTTTCAGGGACAATGAGATTTAAGCAGGTTTACCTAGGTTGCAACCTCTTTCATCTTTTCTCCAAATTTGACCCGCGGCTGCTCTCGCCATTGCTTGAATGGGCTGCTCTGTTCGTGCACCGGATATTGTGGCAATTCGCGGTGTGCTCTTTTCTCCGCGAGATAAGGGCAGTGACAGTTTCGCGACTGTATTGGGTTGCGTGCTTGCGTTTGCTTATAATTCAACTTTAGGTTGCAATGAATAAGACGCCATTGAAAATTTACAGATGAAGACGAGACTGTGTACAAAAAATCTCTTTAGATAAGGGTAACAAAATCGAACCAGTTTACAGAAGGCCGATTATTTGAACATAAGAATGAAAACTCTTGCACGACTTCCAAGGTTAAATGGCTTTGCAGCATGATTGTGGTTTCTCTTACATCCTGCTTTTCGGTCGGGCTTTTATAGCCGCCAGAGGGCGTGTTGATGTCATTAAGATGTTAGTAGACGATTCAAAATACAATAAGAAAGCTTATCTATGGTGTGACTTGAAAACCATAGCTAACACGCTGGACGTATGTGGCAGGCAGGGACGTCAAAGCGATTGCTGAAGTTACCTAGGGAAAAACTTGAGTAGAAGTATGCAACCCACGCTGAAATACTGATCGGCGGCATAGTTTCCATATATTGGCAGGCGTTGGTGAAAACATCTGTGGAATTTCAGATCATATGAAAAAGAACAAGAACCTATTTCGGAAATTGTGCAGCAGTAATAATTATTGAATGAGAGTCACGTGATACAGAAATAAATCTATTGGGAAATATGAAATATCGCAATCGGTCTAACAAAATTACCTGCAATGAATTTTCAATGAATTAAAAACACATTTGAATCTATTTTATGCTGCTCTTGTGTTTTTTACTCTCCATGCCAAGGTATAGATTTGTTATAGAACAGCTACTGTGTACGAATTTCGGATGCATGCTTCTCCAGTAGTAAACAAGGAAATTTAAATTCCAGTTAAGGTCGAGGTCGCGGGTTTGAGGCATGAGTAAAACACTATACATTATTTTACAATAATTTGTTTAATTAATTGAGAAATATAATCTTGCCCTAGACATCTGCTACATTTTCATTTCACGACTTAAATTTAAAAGATGAGGTGTAAAAATGGAAATCCTATTTTAAAAGCAATATATATTCATTTGTTTGGAAACATCTGTAATAAGTGTAGGTCTCGAATCACCGTGACAGAGAGAAAGAAACGTTTTTGACTCTCCCTTATTATTTTATTATCCCATTCATTCGCTCGATTTACAGAAATCAAAACATTGTACACTTTCAGGGCCGATGAGATTTAAGCAGGTTCACATAGGCTGGAGCCTTTTTCACGTTTTCTCCTAATTTGACCCACGGCTGCTCTCGCCGTTGCTTGAAAGGGCTACTCTGTTCGTCCACCGGATATTGTGGCAAATAACGGTGCGCTTTTTTGTCCCCGACTTCCACGAGATAAGGGCAGTGACAGTTTCTTCTGTGTGCCAATCTCGCTTTCGCGGCTGTATTGGGCGTTGAGTTTGCTCTTTGCTGATAATTCAAGTTTATGTCGCAATGAATAGAACTCCATTGAAAATTTACAGATGAAGACGAGATTTTGTCTACAACTAAAATCTCTGTAGATAAAGGTAAAAAATCGAACCAATTTGCAGTAGGCCGATTATTCGAACATAAGACTGAAAACTCAACGCATGCAGTTGAAAATTAAAAATGAATTAAATCTGTACTAAAATACACATTTATGTTAAACCTGAAATTAAATTTAACAACACCGATAATTACACGTTATTTTTTAATTTTATAACTTTTAAACGCAAAGAAAGTTTTTCTCATATCTGAACGCTTTTTTCCACATGATTTGGTCTTTAATACGTAAATTGTAAGTTACAATTTCAGTACAAACAAAATAAAACTAATTTTTTAATAGAAAAATAACTAATACAAATAAAAACTGCTATTGCAGCGCTTCAAAACCGCATCATCACGGAAGGGATGTTACCATTTTCACTGCTCTCTAATATACGAAAAATGATAAAAGTCAAAGCTAATTGATACTTAATACGATTTTATATTTATCCTTTTACGTCTTTCCTATTAGCAAAAAAATGTTAAAATACACCAATTTTTTATAAGGACTATTGCAAAAATAGGATTAAAAATTAAGAGTTGTCACTTTCGCTTTCATTGACTTCATCACTGCTGTCGATGCTTTGCTTCGTTTTGGTTTCGCCCGCCCTGATGGTATGAAGATCTCTCAAAATTTGGACATCCATTAAGTGAATTCGGTCAATCCAAACCCATTTGATGAGTTTCGGTGTTCGTAAATCAACTTCATCAAAGAAGAATTGCCCTTTCTGCGAACAAATGTTCATTTATTCAATACATTTAAAAAAAACCCAGCCAAAATCTGAAATAGTAAAATTACTAATCATTGTGTCCATAAGTATATCCATTTTTATCGGTTTATCTCTTTCCTCCACGTTTATATCTGGGCCACCACGCATGCTAAAGGGGCACAAAGCAGCAATAGCTAGTCGGAAAGCTCTCGCAATCTTCCCAAATCAGAATGGAATCGTTAATACAATGCAAGAGAATCAAATTTAGGTGGAAATCAGCCCGAAATTAATCCCAATAAAATATTACAAGATCAAAAATTGAATTATTTTAAGAAAAAAACTTAACTGTCTTTCGTGGCCTTTTGTGGTTTACAAAAAGGTAGAATGGTTTGCATTTGCTCCATATTTTTTTGCAATGAATTCCCGCGATATTTGCTCGCAATATGTTATTGGGAAGTGGAATTTTCGCGAGTTTATCGTTATCGGAAGTTTGTCTATCTCGAAAAAGAGGTAACCCCGACAGAACAAAAATATTTAGCAATATAAATAGAATTTCTACTCACCGATGCAGCTCTAACGTGGTATTGCAAGCCTTCATCATATTCCTCCGCTATTTTAAGGGCACCAGATTTAAGATTGACTTTAATCTTAGCAACATCATAGGGTAGCGAATCCAATCCGAATTTTTTTTCCATGACACCAGCCATCTCAAGAAAAGACTGAAAATTAGCAATCATCTGGCACTGAGCAAAAGTGCGTGACACTTCTGCGCTTTTCTTCAGTTCCGAGGTAATGTTGAATGCAAGACCATTCATCATGTTAAATAAGCAGCATGCGATCAGGATGACGAAGCAGATGAAGAGTAACTGTATGTTTGTGCTATTTTTGTCATTTTCGAAGTCTTGCAAGGAGTAGTCGCCTGTCATCATGGAGATCACTTGGAGTATGGCCAGAAATGGTGTCTTGAACAATCCCCCTGTGTAACGTTCGTCATAGTCAATCATGTAGAAGCTGAGCGCAAATCCTCCAATCAGCGCGAAAGAGAAGATCGAAACCGTGATATATCGATACACAATTTGAGCAAACATGAAACGCAGGGGTAGGATGGACGGGTGCTGGGAAATCACCATGAAGAGCGAGAAGAAGGCGGAGATCACTGCTAGAACAGGAGGCACTTCATGGTACAGCCATAGGGAGGTGAATAGTATGAAGAAGTACTCGTGCCAATCATGATACGGAAGGTATTCTTTCCAGCCGAGTTGAAGTAGACTGTGTAATTTTTTCAGGCCTAATCGGGGATTCTTCTTGTAGTAACTCAACATTGTTTTAATTTGGCGGAATCCACCATTGATTAACGATAAGCTAACAGACAGACACATCATCAAAAGTTTCGGTACAATATATAATATGAACATAAATTCTGTCCTTGTCCGTTCGAAGGCCATAGCAGTTAATAATAGGCTATTATTAGTCTCGTTGCTCTTGGTGTCATTTTGGAGATAGGTCTCGTTGCTCTCGGTGTTGTTTTGGAGTTTTTGGTTGGGTGGCGTAAGCGTCAGGTTCATAATGAATGATTGTATGAAACATATGAAAAATACTGTCTTGAACCCATACATAAATATCACTGCTCTCCTAAATTTTACTGACACAATGGCTTGACAGAGCGGGTGGAGTGCAAGATTATAAAGTTTCTCGTTTTTATTCAATCCAACGATGGAAGACTTGGCGATTGTTTTGATGTTGTCAATGTCGTGTCTATTCTTAGGGTCTCCGAAAATATTAGTTAACATCATCTCAGAGTCCCTCTCTGTGTCCCTCGAAATCTGCACATCAAGAAGTTTCTTCATTGTAGAGTATGAAATCGAGTCGATCGGTGCCTCACACTTCAAGTTCTTCTTGCCGAGTGACCCATTGATTTGGAGAATCTTGTTCGTCCAGTATACGTTCCCTTCTTTGATGAAGTATTGCATTGCATCATTGAGCGGGTTCAAAATCCAGTTCAAATTGAGCTGTCCTTCTTCATTTTCTTTGCAAAGCATATCCCAAACAGCGCTCACACATTCTAAGCTATTGTTCTCTGCGGCGAGCCGAAGCGCTTCTGCTATTTTAATAGTCTCTCGAATCTTCATGGTTTCTGCTAGTGGCACTTCTCTGTCATTTTCACTACTTGAGATGCAATTAGATTTTATATAATGATCAAGTATGTATTTAAACACTTCTGGGTCCCCATAAAGACTTGTCAGGTGCATCCAACGCAAGATATTTTCTCGTGTGTTTAAAATGGCGTCCTTAGAAATTTCGTTGAGCAGGAATTCGATGCTCTTGATTGAGCCAGCTAACGCAGCATAATGAATTGGCAATAATTCTTCCTTGGATTGAACAAATAGGGCCTCTCTACTCACATACTGGTTCTCAACGAGATATTTTAGAATATGCCAGGATCGATTCGTGGCAGCACAGTGTATCAGGGTTAAGCCATCAAACTCGTTCGTCCAGATCTCACGGTTTTCTTTGAGAATGTTTCCAACATCGAGGCCATCTGAAGGTTCAAGCAATGCATCAAACATCTCGTCTGTCACGTATCTGCACAGCAAAATCAACGGCATCACGTCTGTTTCTTGGAAGTGTACCACACATTCAAGCACTTGAAGAACAAATTTCGAGTCCTTCCTCGACAGGATTTTTTCCTTTTCTCTCTTGATAGCTGATACTGCAAAGTGTTTGTACTTCTCGTGGAAACGCAGTCCTGGAATGTCCTTGAACGTTTCTTCAAGCTTTCTTTCCAGACGATCCATCTCCTTTTTACGCAGCTGCAATGATGCAAAGATCTCATCAAAATCTGCCTGTTTGCTGCCAAAATCGAGGCCAAGCTCAAGTTCTAATTTGCGTAATTTCTCCTCCACCTGTTGTTCTTTCTTCATTTTAAAATATAGTTCTGTTCCCAATTCTTGTTTGCGCTGTTGAAGTGATAAACTTGATTCAAAATCTGATTTGTCTACAAAATTGACAAACTTTTGTTTTTCCTTTTCCTGCTCACGATTCCACAATTTCATACGTGATCTAAGGTATTCTTTGTTCTTCAATTTTGAATCCTTCAGTTGCAATAAATCTTGTTTCTCCACGATCTCTTGTACAATCGATTCCATGTCAATGCTTTCAGTTAGCAAATATCTCTTCACGCTCTTGGCATCTTTCAGGGTGAAAAGTTTGCCTGTTAGATTTTCCTTGTGCTTTTCAATACGCTCGACTTGCTGTTTCAAATCGTAACATTTTTTTACGCAGGTGCAGAGGTTTAGCGCTTTTTCTTCGATATCTGCGAAAAATTGAAAACAAAAAATAATCTTCTTATCGCTTCAATAAGAATATAGCAGAAATTTATTCATATCAAGATTGTACACTATCGACAAAATTCAACAGATTTGAAAGGAAATTTTATTATTTAATTCCGATATTAAAAAAATGAATCGAGATGCATATATGAAAAAGTTGCGTTAAATAAATGATTTTTAGTTGACACATGCAATTATCTTTCAGATTAATGAAGAGTTTCAGAGAGAAGTCTCTGAAATGGAAACTTTATGAGTTGAATAAGCGTGAGGAAAAATTTATAATATCAAAAATCATCACCATGGAGCCTGAGTTTTATCCTGGAGTCTTAACGTACTATATCACATTTTGGTATATTTTCATTCAGTATTCCGTTTAAGATCTAATTAATAAAAATTTGTAGGCTTTTATACGCATGAACAAAAATTCGTAGTGTAATTAAAAGTTGATGTATTTGAAGAATGAAAAAATTAATTGATCATAAATATTACCTTTTTTCACATCAGGAGAAACATAGTCAGCAGACCTATGCTCTGTGCTCATCTGAATAGGTTCCCCTATTTCGATTGCAGTTGTCAATGCCATGACTATGGTATATGGTGCACCTGGGAATGGGAAATTTATGCCATATGCGTTAATTTTCTGATACGATCTTTTAATCAGCTCCAAAGTTTGCGGGCTAATAAGCAAATGCATTGATGCGCCTTTATTTCTCAGTAAAATTCGAGATACTTTCTCCAAGAGGGAAATCTTTAAATCACAAATTTCACCACACACCGTCTTGAATAGATCGCGATGGTAGTAATCGAAATCCAAGCAAATTAACATAAAAAGTATAGACCTTTCAATTTTTGAGAAGTGGAAATTTTGAACGGTGTAAATTTTAGTTGTTAACAGTATAATATTGCTCCCAAATTTTACAAACAAAGGATTTAATGGCCGCTTGTTGGAGCTAACCATACGTTATCAGAATTTTTCTAATTATTGGCCTGCATAGATATCCAATTGATTTATTTAGCACCTCTGCTAAACACTTTCCGTAGGCTATGAGTCTGCCAAGAGGAAATAACATGGGCCCAGAGCTTTTTTTATGTGCGTGTGGCGCCTTCTCGCCACAACTGTCCTACTACTTTGCATTTAACCTGTATCGCCAGGTGGCAGTACAAAGGTGTGCAACAATCAGTGCACCCTTACTGCACCTTCTCCCCCACTGCACAATTAGACTTGCACCAAAGCAGTCGCAACACAATAATTTAATATTGTGTTGTGACTGCTGTCGTGCGAGGCTTAAGGTGCAGTAAGGGTGCACTGATTGTCGCACACCTTTGTACTGCCACCTGGCGATACAGGTTAAATGCAAAGTAGTAGGACAGTAGTGGTGAGAAGGCGCCACATGCAGATCAATGGGGCATAGTTGCTTTGCTGATTCGCAATGAAAGCTAAATTTTTACAAAAATTTTGATCAATCGCACTCTCATTTTAAGCGCCAAAAACCGGCTCTTAGGTGAAAGCGACATTTTTCTTCCAATTTTAAGAGTGCAAAGCGGCCAGCCGCTTTTGCTACTTATTTAGAGAGCCAAAACGCTCGCTCGCAGGAGTCTCGCGGTAAGAGCGCCAGACTGCAAGACATGTCACTATTTATTTGTACTTTTGATCGGCTGGCAGGCCACTTGCTCTTCTGCTGATCCAGCCGGTGCGACGACGAGCGAGAGAGGTAGCCGCCACGGCAGCGAGCAGAGCATAAATATATATTCAAGAACAGATTTTCCCATCGGTTATTTCAGGTTCTTGTCTCAGCTACTCGGAACAGATCCTGTCCGATATCTTTCTAGTTAAAAATATTTTCAGTTCCGCTTGAAAATCCGAAAAAAGACCGGATTCCGGTTATCAGTCTCGATCTCTGTACTTGAGATCAGGGTTAAATAAACCCTTTTTTTCAGAAAAACCGACTACATTGTTACGCATATTGCCGAAATATGAATATTTTGTATCGTTATTAAAGGTTTGTGGTGTGTAGATTACAAAGAGAAAATAAATAAATTAGCAGCTATACCTCAACAAATATAATTACAAAACTTTGAAAATAGGTTGAAATAATGAAAATTAAAAAATCTAAGCTAATTTTTTAATATGATTTTGAAAATTAGAAAATGTGTTCAAAAGTTGTCCCATGACGCGTCAGAACTTTGCAGAAAATTTAATAGAGATGGATTTTTCAAGAAACTCCACTTTAAAAATCGGAAAATATAGATTAATTTGTCGAATTTCTTTATATTTGCAACTCCCAAAATCTCGGGTTCCCACCATTAGATTCGTCTCGACA
Source organism: Cloeon dipterum (assembly GCF_949628265.1). Classification (NCBI taxonomy): domain Eukaryota; kingdom Metazoa; phylum Arthropoda; class Insecta; order Ephemeroptera; family Baetidae; genus Cloeon; species Cloeon dipterum. The sequence continues at coordinate 28,057,764 of NC_088790.1, forward strand.
TCCCCTGACTAGTTTAAGGGTTTAGGGGTGCTTAGTATTCACCCCAAGTTGCTATACTTCAACCCTCTCTAAAAAATGTAAATCATTTTATAGCTTACAATTTTTGTATTAATTTCGTACAATTTAAAAATATTTTTCTCTTTATGGGACGGGGTTGTTAGTATATTTATAAGAAGCTTTGGATAAAATATTTTTTAAAGAACACATGAACAATGATTTAGTTATTATCAGCAAAATTTTAGTTTAAGTTAAAACTTTTGTTGGTTAGAGAAGGTCGAGACGAGTCAACGGTTGTTATAGCTTTTGCTATTCTGATGGTAAGAACCCGAGATTTCGGGGTGAAAAAGAACAGAAAAATTCGAGAAATCATGATTTTTACATTTTTTTAAGTTGCATTTATCGAAAAATTAAAATGAAATAAAAACCACTGAAATGTTTGGCCTGCTTTTCTGTAGCGAGGAATAATAGCAATTATTATATTTCTAAAGGGAAAACCGTACAACTTTTTGATTTATGTCCGATCCTGAAAAACCGGAAAATGACCGGACTGTCTTGGGATACGCTCTTGGGCAAGACAGCAAAATAAAAACGTTGAAGAGCAGCGGCCCGATGACCGAGGTTGAAATCGCCCATATGAGTAAAACGCCGTCGAAGTTGTGCTGCTGCCGGCCACTTTTTGCTCTCAAACTGAGAAGAAAATTTTCGCTCAGAGTTAAAGGCTTTTTTACTTTCAAAATGAGACACAAACGCGTCCGCCAGTTATCGCTCTCAAAATGAGACGAAATATTTCGCTTTCACTTTGGCAAACTCAGAGGAGAAAAGAAAAGAAAGATGAAATCATTAAACTTACTGGATGAAAAGCAGGCATGGATGGCAAAAAAACGAACAGTCTTCGCTTCAGTGCACAAATTCGACTCTTGCTCGCAGACGAGGTATCGTTAGAATGGATTCTAAATTTAAGACTGCTGATGTAAAAGGCGGAAGGAGAAATATTGCTGGGGATAAACGGGATAGATAAGAGAAATGCAAACTGCGTAAACAAGCTGCGTTGCTTTTTAAGTGACATGAATGAATGCCGTGGAAAGAGATTTTTTGAATGGTTTTGCAGCATGATATTTTCAAGGCCGATGGAGGGCGGAGCCACGTGCTAAAAATATAATCGGATGATCTATAGAGAACATAAATTAATGTAGTTTGGCATTAAAAATATATATTCGAAAAAAGGGCTCGACGCACTTGGTTTGGGCTTCGCGGCCCGCAGTGGGCCCTCCGGCTCCCCGCGCCATCGGACCTTCGGGCGCCTGACTGTTGACTTCCACTCATAGAGCTATAATTATAAAGTTATGTATCAACATATCGTTTTTACAGGGGCTGTTTCATCAATCTACAAAATTGTGTGTTCCTCTTACAATCTGCATCTTCGGTTGGGCTTTGACAACCGGCGTTGATGTCATCCGGGCTGTTGGTGGACGAGTCAAGACACAATAAGAAAGCTGAACTAACTTGAAAACCATAGCTAACACGTATGGACGTATGTGGCAGGCAGGGACGTCAAAGCGATTGCTGAAGCTACCTAGGGAAAAACTTGAGTAGAAGTATGCAACCCGCGCTGAAATACTGCTCGGCGGCATAGTTTCCATCTATTGGCAGGCGTTGGTGAAAACATCTGTGGAATTTCAGATCATGTGAAACAGAACAAGAACCTGTTTCGGAGATTGTGCTGCAGTAATAATTATTGAATGAGAGTCACGTGATACATAAATAAATCTAATGGGAAACATGAAACAACGCAATCAGTCTAATAAAATGGGCTTCAATGAATTTTCTATTAATTAAAAACACATTTGAATCTATTTTATGCTGCTCTTGTGTTTTTTACTCTCCATGCCAAGGTAGATTTGTTATAGAACCGCTACTGTGTATGAATTAAACAAGGAAATTTAAATTCAAGTTAAGGTCGAGGTTGCGGTTTGAGGCATGAGTAAAACGCTATACATTATTTTACAATAATTTGTTTAATTAATTGAGAAATATAATCTTGCCCTAGACATCTGCTACATTTTCATTTCACGACTTAAATTTAAAAGATGAGGTATAAAAATGGAAATCCTATTTTAAAAGCAAAATATATTCATTTGTTTGGAAACATCTGTAATAAGTGTAGGTCTCGAATCACCGTGACAGAGAGAAAGAAACATTTTCGACTCTCCCTTATTATTTTATTATCCCATTCATTCGCTCGATTTACAGAAATCAAAACATTGTACACTTTCAGGGCCGATGAGATTTAAGAAGGTTCACATAGGCTGCAACCTCTTTCATCTTTTCTCCTAATTTGACCCACGGCTGCTCTCGCCGTTGCTTGAATGGGCTGCTCTGTTCGTCCACCGGATACTGTGGCAAATCACGGTGCGCTTTTTTGTCCGCGAGATAAGGGAAGTGACAGTTTCGCGGCTGTATTGGGTTGCGTTTGCTCTTTGCTGATAATTTAACTTTAGGTTGCAATGAATAAGACTCCATTGAAAATTTGCAGATGAAAACTAGACCGTGTAAGATAATCTCTGTAGATAAGGGTAAAAAAAAATAAAAAAAAATTGCGGAAAGCCAATTATTAGAACATAAGACTGAAAATTCGACGCATGCAGTTGAAAATTAAAAACGTATTAAATTATGTACTTAAATACCGATTTAAATTAAGTTTAAAATTAATTGTTATAACATCGATAATAACGTAATTTTTTACAGTTGTGATTTTAAACTGTGAACTTTCTCACATATCTGAACCCTTTGTTCAATATGATTTGATTTCATATTTTTGCATATTTTAAGTACAAACAGAATAACAGTAATTTTTATAGAAATATAACATGTAACTAATAAAAAAAATAACGAACTGCTATAGCAGAAATTGAAAAATCCTTCAAAATTGCATCATGACGGAAGGAATCTTGTCATTTTTTAGATTTTTACTGCTCTCTAATATACAAAAACTGATCAAAGTCATAAAGCTAATACATACTTAAAACGCTTTTATACATATTTATCCTTCTATACATCTTTCCTGTTAGCAAATATGTTAAAAAAGACTAATTATTACTTTTTATAAGGACCATTGCAAACATAGGATTAAAATTAAGAGGTGTCACTTTCGCTTTCATTGTATTCATCACTGCTGTCGATGCTTTGTTTTGTTTTGGCTTCACCCAAGATGCTATTAAGACCTCTCAAAATTTGGACATCCAGTTTGCTATTGCGTTTAATCCAAACCCATTTGATGAGTTTCGGTGTTCGTAAATCCACTTCATCAAAAAAGAATTCTCCCTCCTGCGAACAAATGTTCATTTATTCAATACATTTAAAAACACCAAAATCTTAATTATTCATCATTATATCCGAGTGTATCCTTTTTTATCTGTTTATCTCTTTAAAAATGGATTGGAATGGCGCGCAAAGCTGCAAGTATAGCTAGTCGAAAAGCTCTCGCAATCTTCCCAAAACTATAGATGAAATCGTTATTGCAATGCAAGATAATCAAATTTAGGTTCAAATAAGCCCGCACTAAACCCCCCAAAAAATATTGCAAGTTCAAAAATTGAATGATTTTAAGTAAAAACGTTGACTGTCTTTCATGGCCTTTATTTGTGGTTGACAACAAGGTAGTGTGGCACAGTTAGGTTAACGTTATCAGGTGACGGCACTACAGTAGAATGGTTTGCACCTTTCCAGCATGTGTGAATAAATTTCACGGGAAGAAAGACTAACATAGCGATTCAATAAAATTGTTGGGGGGGGGGGGCTGTAACGCGAAGGCTGGTACTTTTCTGGACTGCTTTTTTTCTTCCAATTAAGTCCCGTGATATTTGCTCGCGATGTTATTGTGACGTGGAATTTTCGCTAGTTTATCGTTATCGGAAGTATGCCTATCTCGTAACAGAGATAGCACCGACAGAATAAAAATATTTAGCAATAAAAATGGAATTTCTACTCACCGATGCAGCTCTAACGTGGTATTGCAAGCCTTTATTATATTCCTCTGCTATTTTAAGGGCACCAGATTTAAGATTGACTTTGATCTTGGCAACATCATAGGGTAGCGAATCCCATCTGAATTTTTTTTCCATGACACCAGCCATCTCAAGGAAAGACTGAAAATTAGCAATCATCTGACACTGAGCAATAGTGCGTGACACTTCTGCGCTTTTCTTCAGTTCCGAGGTAATGTTGAATGCTAGACCATTTATCATGTTAAACAAGCAGCATGCGATCAGGATGACGAAGAAGAAGAAGAGTAACTGCATTTTTGTGCTGTTTATGAAATTGAACGACTCGAAGGAGTATTCGCCTGTCATCATGGAGATCACTTTGAGTGTGGCCAGCGATGGTGTCTCGAACAATCCCCCTGTGCACCTTATGCCTTCGCACTCGGTGTCAATCATGTAGAAGGTGAGAGAAAATCCTCCAATCAGTGCGAAAGAAAAGATCAAAACCGTGATATATCGATACACAATTTGAGCAAACATGAAACGCAGAGGTAGGATTGACGGGTGCTGGGAAATCACCATGAAGAGCAAAAAGAAGGCGGAGATCATTGCTAGAACGGGAGGCACTTCAAAATACAGCCATAGGAAGGTGAATAGTATGAAGAAGTACTCGTGCCAATCATGATAAGGAAGGTATTCCTTCCAGCCGAGTTTACTTAGACTGAATATTTTTTTCCGGCCTAATTGACAATGATCCTTGTAGTAACTCAACATTGTTTTAATTTGGCGGTATCCACCATTGCTTAACGATAAGTAAACAGACAGACTCATCATCAAAAATTTCGTTACAACATATAATATGAACATAATTTCTGTTCTGTTCCGTTCGAAGGCCATAGCAGTTAATAATAGGCTATTATTGGTCTCGTTGCTCTTGGTGTTGTTTTGGAGATTGTGGTTAGGTAGCGTGTAAGTCAGGTTCATAATGAATGATCGTATGAAACATAAGAAAAATGCTGTCTTGAACCCATACATAAATATCACTGCTCTCCTAAATTTTACTGACACAATGGCTTGACAGAGCGGGTGGAGTGCAAGATTATATAGTTTCTCGTTTTTACTCAATCCAACGATGGAAGACTTGGCGATTGTTTTGATATTGTTAATGTCGTGTCTATTCTTAGGGTCTCCGAAAATATTAGTTAATATAATCTCAGAGTCCCTTTCCTTGTCTCCTGAAATCTGCATATCAAGCAGTTTCTTCATTGTCGGGTATGAAATCGAGTCGATCGGCGCCTCACACTTCAAGTTCTTCTTGCCAAGAGACCCATTATTGATCTGGAGAATCTTGCTCGTCCAGTATACGTTCCCTTCTTTGATGAAGTATTGCATTGCATCATTGAGCGGGTTCCAAATACGGTTCAAATTGAGCTCTTTTTCTCTGCAAAGCATGTCCCAAACAGTGCTCACACATTCTAAGCTATTGTTCTTCGCGGCGAGCCGAAGCGCTTCTGCTATTTTAATAGTCTCTCGAATCTTCATGGTTTCTGCTAGTGACACTTCTTTGTTATTTTCACTACTTGAGATGCAATTAGATTTTATATAATGATCAAGTATGTATTTAAACACTTCTGGGTCCTTTGTAATATACATCAAATGCAGAAAAAATATTATTTGTTTGATTAAAATGTCGCCATAAGAAATTCCGTTGAGCAGGAATTCGATGCTCTTGATTGAGCCACCTAACGCAGCGTAATGAAGTGGCAATAATCCTTCTTTAGATCTATCAAAGAGGGCGTCTTTATTTACCAACTGGTTCTCAACGAGATATTTTAGAATATGCGATGATCGGTTCGTGGCGGCGCAGTGTACAAGGGTTAAGCCATCAAACTCTTTCGTCCAGATCTCACGGTTTTCTTTGAGAATGTTCCCAACATCAAGGTCATCCGAAGGTTCAAGCAGTGCATCAAACATTTCGTCTGTCGCGTATCTGCACAGCCAAATCAACGGTGTTGTATCCGTTTCTTTGAAGTGAACCTCACATTCGAGTACTCGAAGAACAAATTTTGAGTCCTCCGTCGACAGGTGTTTCTTTTCTTTCTTGATAGCTGATACGGCAAAGTGTTTGTACCTCTCGTGGATACCCAGTCCTGGAATGTCCTTGAATGTTTCTTCAAGCTTTCTTTCCAGACGATCCATCTCCTTTTTACGCATTTGCAACGATGCGAAGATCTCATCAAAATCTGCCTGTTTGCTGTCAAAATCGAGGCCAAGCTCAAGTTCTAATTTGCGTAATTTCTCTTCCACCTGTTGTTCTTTCTTCATTTTAAAATATAGTTCCGTTCCCAATTCTTGTTTGCGCTGTTGAAGTGAAAAACTTGATTCAAATTCTGATGTGTAATCATCATCGAGAAACTTTTGTTTTCCCTTATCCTGCTCACGATTCCATAATTTCATACGTGATCTAAGGTATTCTTTGTTCTGCAATTTTGACTCCTCCAGTTGCAATAAATCTTGTTTCTCTACGATCTCTTCTACAATTGTTTCCATGTCAATGCTTTCAGTTAGCAAATATCTCTTCACGCTTTTGGCATTTTTCAGGACACAAAGTTTGCCTATCAGATTATTTGCCATGTGCTTTCCAATACGCTCGACTTGCTTCTTCAGATCGTAACATTTTTTTATACAGTCGCAGAGGTTTAGCGCTTTTTCTTCGATATCTGCGAAAAATCGAAAACAAAAAATAAACTTATCGCTTCAATAAGAATATAGCGAAAATTTATTCATATCAAGGTTGTACACTTTAGACAAAATTCAACAGATCTGAAAGGAAATTTTATTATTTAATTCCGATATTAAAAAAATGAATCGAGATGCATTGGAAAAAGTTGCGTTAAATAAATGATTTTTTAGTTGACACATGCAATTATCTTTCAGATTAATGAAGAGTTTCAGAGAGAAGTCTCTGAAATGGAAACTTTATGAGTTGAATTAGCGCGAGGAAAAATTTATCATCACCATGCAGCCCGAGTTTTATCCTTGAGTCTTTGAAGGCTTTTATACGCATGAACGAAAATTCGCAATGTAATTAAAAGTTGATATATTTGAAGAAAAAATTAATTGATCATAAATATTACCTTTTTTCACATTAGGAGACACATAGTCAGCAGACTGATGCTCTGTGCTCATCTGAAAAGGTTCCCCCTTCTCTAGTTTTATTTCGATAAAAGTTGCCATGGCTATGGTATATGGTGCACCTGGGAATAGGAAATTTATGCCATTTGCATTAAATTTCTGATACGATATTTTAATCAGCTCCAAAGTTTGCGGGCTAATCAGCAAATGCATCGATGCACCTTTATTTCTCACAATCAGTAAAATTCGAGATACTTTCTCCTAGAGGGAAATCTTCAAATCAAAAATTTCCCCACACACCGTCTTGAATAGATTGCGATGATAGTAATCGAAATCCAAGCAAATTAACATAAAAAGTATGGACTTTTCAATTTCTGAGAAGTGAAAATTTTGAACGGTGTAAATTTTAGTTGTTAACAGCATATATTGCTCCTAAATTATACAAACAAAGGATTTAATGGCCGCTTGTTGGAGCTAACCATACGTTATCAGAATTTTTCTAATTATTGGCCTGCATAGATATCCAATTGATTTATTTAGCACCTCTTCTCAACACTTCCCCTAGAGGAAATAACATGGCTCAGAGCCTTTTTTATGTGCGGATCAATGGGGGCATATTTGCTTTGCTGATTCACAATGAAAGCTAATTTTTTACTAAATTTTGAGCAAGCCCACTCAGGGAAAAATCTCATTTTGAGCGCCGAAAACCAGCTCTCAAGTGAAAGCGAAATTTTTCTTCCCATTTTAAGAGTGCAAAGCGGCCAGCCGCTTTTGCTACTTATTTAAAGAGCCAAAACGCTCGCTCGCCGCAGTATCGCGGTAAGAGCGCAAGAGCATGTCACTATTTATTTGTACTTTTGAACAGCTGGCAGGCCACTTGCTCTTCTGCTGATGCAGCCGGCGCGACGACGAGCGAGAGAGGTAGCCGCCGCGGCAGCGAGCAGAGCATAAATATATATTCAAGAACAGATTTTCTCATCCTGTTAACTCAAGTTCCGGAAATAATAATTCTGGTTATTTCAGGTTCTTGACTCAGCTACTCGGAACAGATCCTGTCCGATATCTTTCTAGTTAAAAATATTTTCAGTTCCGCTTGATAATCCGAAAAAAGACCGGATTTCGGTTATCAGTTTCGATCTCTGTACTTGGGATCAGGGTTAGAAAACCCCTTTTTTTCAGAAAAACCGACAAAATTGTTATGCATATTGCCGAAATGTGAATATTTTGTATCGTTATTAAAGGTTTGTTGTGTTTAGATTATAAATGGAAAATAAATAAATTAGCAGCTATACCTCAACAAATATAATTAAAAAACTTTGAAAATAGGTTGAAATAATAAAAATTAAAAAATCTAAGCTAATTTTTTAATATGATTTTGAAAATTAGAAAATGTGTTCAAAAGTTGTCCCATGACGCGTCAGAACTTTGCAGAAAATTTAATAGAGATGGATTTTTCAAGAAACTCCACTTTAAAAATCGGAAAATATAGATTAATTTGTCGGATTTCTTTATATTTCCAACTCCAAATCTTGGGTTCCCACCATTTGATTCGTCTCGACATCCCCCCTGACTAGTTTAAGGGTTTAGGGGTGCTTACTATCCACCCCCAAGTTGCTATACTTCAACCCTCTCTAAAAAAATGTAAATCATTTTATAGCTTTCAATTTTTGTATTAATTTCGTACAATTTAAAAATATTTTTCTATTTATGTGACGGGTGTTTGTATAAGAAGCTTTGGATAAAATATTTTTTTAAGAACGCATGAAGAATGATTTAGTTTTTATCAGCAAAATTTTAGTTAAAGTTGAAACTTTTGTTGGTTAGAGAAGGTCGAGACAAGTCAACGGTTGTTATAGTTTTTGCAATTCTGATGGTGAGAACCCGAGATTTCGGGGTGAAAAAGAACCGAAAAAATCGAGAAATCATGATTTTTACATTTTTTTAAAGTTGTATTTATCGAAAAATTAAATTAAAATAAAAACCACTGAAATTTTTGGCCTGCTTTTCTGTAGCATATTTTTTTTCAAATGGGAACAATCGGACAACTTTTTGATATATGTCCGGTCCTGTGAAAAACCGGAAAAGGACCGGATTCCTGTCTTGGGATACGCTCTTGGGCAAGTCAGCGAAAAAAACGTTGAAGAGCAGCGGCCCGATGACCGAGGTTGAAATCGCCCATACATATGAGTAAAACGCCGTCGAAGTTGTGCTGCTGCCGGCCACTTTTTGCTCTCAAAATGAGACGAAATATTTCGCTTTCACTTTGGCAAACTCAGAGGAGAAAAGAAAAGAAAGATGAAATCATTAAACTTACTGGATGAAAAGCAGGCATGGATGGCAAAAAAACGAACAGTGCACAAATTCGACTCTTGCTCGCAGACGAGGTATCGTTAGAATGGATTCTAAATTTAAGACTGCTGATGTAACAGGCGGAAGGAGAAATATTTCTGGCGATAAACGGGATTGATAAGAGAAATGCAAACTGATCCAACTGCGTTGTTTTATAACTGACATGCATGAATGCCGTGGAAAGAGATTTTTTGAATGGTTTTGCAAGGCCGATGGAGGGCGGAGCCACGTGCTAAAAATATAATCAGATGATCTATAGAGAAATTAATGTAGTTTGGCATTAAACATACATATTAGAAAAAAGGGTTCGACGCACTGTACTTGGTTTGGGCTTCGCGGCTCGCAGTGGGCCCTCCGACTCCCCGCGCCATCGGACCTTCGGGCGCCTGACTGTTGACTTCCACTCATAGAGCTATAATTATAAAGTTATGTATCAACATATAGTTTTTACAGGGGCTGTTTCATCAATCTACAAAATTGTGTGTTCCTCTTAGAATCTGCATCTTCGGTTGGGCTTTGACAACCGGCGTTGATGTCATCGGGGCTGTTGGTGGACGAGTCAAGACACAATAAGAAAGCTGAACTACTTGAAACCCATAGCTAACACGCTGGACGTATGTGGCAGGCATGGACATCGAAGTGATTGCTGCAGCTACCTAGGGAAAACTTGAGTAGAAGTATGCAACCCGTGCTGAAATACTGCTCGGCGGCACAGTTTTCATCTATTGGCAGGCGTTTTTGATATGTAAAATTTCAAAAAAAGCGATCATGTGGAACGCAACAAGAACCTATTTTGGAAATTGTGATGCAGTATTTATTTTTATTGAATGAGAGTCAAGTGACACAAATAGAAATCTAAAGGAAAAAAGGAAATTTCCAAAATATCGCATTTGGTCTTCAATGTACTTTCTATTAATTAATTGTAAGAAAATTAATACTGCTCTTGCGTTTGTTTTGTCCTTCATAAAAATATAGTTTTGCTAAAGAACAGCTACTCCAATAAACAAGGAAATAATTTAAAGTCAAAACATTTTATATATTATATATTTAGGGGTTAGGAGGTGGAAATTAAACCTTGCGGGATATTCAACAAATCTTTTCTTTATACGACAGTCACTTGGCGACTAAGTCTAACAGAATACAAGGACCTTTAAACAGAATTGATATTCGACTTTAGGATTAACAATTTAAGAGAATTGACTTGAAGAACAATTTAAATAAGAAAAGAATTTACCCGATTGAGCCGGGTTTCACAGCAATTAAACGCTCGGAACTCTTAAAGAGGAATGATACTGCTAAAGCCTGGAAAATGCTTGTTGCCAATGCATAAACTCGTCCCTTAGGATTCAGTTAAAGCCTAAATTGACCAAAGAAGCACTGTAATTTTTCGAGAAAATTGGCTGGAAAGTTAGCGTGCTTTTCAAATGGTAAGGGCTGTCTCCTTACTTGGAATCCGATTTAATTTCAAAACCAAGAGTTTCCCCAATAAGTGGCATACACCTTCAGGACGGATCTCGACGAGAGGAATCGAATAAATATGCCAAGAAAATAATATGTTCAAGCACTGTAAATTTTGGAGAAAATTGGCAAAATTTGAATTTTTACTGTAGGAAGCTCCTTTTTTACTATTGCAAATTGTTGAACAAATTGTTTATGGCATCCAACAATTTAAATAATTTTCAATTGTTGCCCTGTATCATTCCACTTTAAGATGCGACTTGTTGGCTCGTGTGTCCGGCGAAAACTAATTTAAATTCAAAATCTCTCTCTCTCTCTCTCTGTTGCATTAACGAATTTCTAACAATCATTAATAACAATACCCTAGACTAAAAATGAAAAAGGAGTGGGAGCTACATATATAATGCTTTTATTTGCACCGTTTTTGGCATCGATATTATTGGCAGGCACATGATAACAAAGTCGGAACGTCAACTAAATTTTTAATATCGCACGTTCAACTGCTTGTTGTATTAGTATTTGAATTTTAATAGTATTTTACTAGAAATTCCTTTGCAACGAACAATAAATTCATTAAACAGTTTTAAATTACCCGCGACTTCTTACTACCATTTTCACTGATCTGCTTCATCGCACGTCGCACAGATGGCGTTTAATGCGAGATTTTGACCTAACGCATAAAATAAGCAGTGCTTATAAGAATTATTTTAAAAGTAAAGAGTAAAGTAGTATTTATATATATATCGCCAAGCACGGTTGGAATTAGGAATAAGAGATTTTAGAGAACATTATTTCCTTTCAACATATTTATTAAGTTCACAAATAAATACGACCTTACTCATATGATTCTCCTCTGCTTTAGTAGTACTCTCGAGCCTACTGTTAAATATAATGCACATCACGTGTAATATAAAAAATGGCATTAAATTTATAATGGTTTACTTATGCGACACTATCATGTTATGAGAGAGAGTGTTATTCAATCTTTAAACACGACTTACGAATGACGCAAGTAAATTAATAAATGCAACCAGTTAAACGACTGCGGGATTTTCACGATAAAAACAATCACTTAATCCTACTACAAAATATTTTACTTATAAAATTAAATATTGCAGACCTCTTTTTACAAAATTTTAGACTGTCTTTGTCCTGTTAATTATTTTAAATTCTGGCTTTTTACTTTTCGTGGTCTCAGGCAATTTATATAACAGTGTTAATCGCATTCTAAGTACAAAGCTCGGCCTTATTAATTAAAACGTGGGTCTGTATGATCAAAAATAAATGTGACGAGAGCGTAATGGTAATGCCGCTTGGCCGGAGCAATTTGTGCGGTAAGTGCGTGGATAAAAAGTAGATGGCTTGAACGGCGTGGAGCCGGGCCAAATTGGCAGGCGCTCTCTCGAAAATAAATTCTCCGGCAGGCCGAAAGAAAAGATTGGGCTCGGAAGATTATGCCGGCGAGCCTCGAGCGTGAGGGAACGAACGTAATTAACTGCACTCACACACAGCCATATTCCATAATTCATCGGTGCCATATATATATATTTCGTCCGCGAGCACACACATAATATATAATATCGAAACATAGAGAGATGCTCGGCTCGGATAGAGCCAGCCGGCTGCGCTTATGTAAAATGTTCCACACAACACAGCACACACACCAGAGTATTTTATTACATACGGCAGATCACATCGCTGCGCGCTTGGATTTCTCCTTGGCCGTGACCTTAGGAGGAAAACGACGCTCTTTCGGTGCTCAAAAGTGCGTTTTCTCTTTGGTTTAGTTCAAAATAGTTACAATAATTTAATAAAATTAAAATGAGAAAACGTTTTCAATAAATTTGGATTCTAAAAGCCAGAAATGTGAATAAATTATATTAAATTTCTTCCTTTCGATTCTGCTCAATTTAAAGTAAAGGAAACAATAATTTAATTTCGTCAATCAGCCTGGTAATTTTTTAAATTTATCTATGTCATTTTTTTCGGCTTCTAAATTATGATGCTCAACTTCTGTACTGTCCAATAAAATATTTAGGATTTCTCCTTAAAAATGTTTTAAATTTCTTTCTAGTCTCTAATAGGGTTGAAGCGTTTGAGTTAATTTTTCTTTGTTATATTTGATTTTAAAGTACATTGAAAATATTTTTAATCAATGCAATAATTTTGCAAAAGGTCTATCTTGAAATAATTCACTTGAATTTAAGTTTTTAAAAGTTAGCTGGAATTTCCTGATCAGAGGAAAAAAATTTCGACCAATTACAGAAAAATTCACACGGCTTTAGACATTTTAAATTCGGTTTTAGGCAATTCAAACGGTAGTAGGGATTAATTTTCAATTGTTTAGCATAACTGGTTGGGGAATTTAGACAGATTAGGTCATTCCAAGGATCTTAAACCTTTAAGGAAATTTAAAAAGAAGTTGTGTTTTATTTAAACACATATAAAACCGATATTTTCTTTAAAAAAATGGTAATTTATTCTGTTCCATCAAAATTAGTAAATATCATGATCAAAATTGAATTTACAACATGCAAAAAATTTAAAATACGAACAAAAAATGGGAATATTTCTGAGAGATAGTTTAAATCAGTTCATTATACACGGGCATAAATTGCTTTGAAATATATAATACGTTTTCTCATTGGTTTACTATCTCACAAAGGCGTTCCAGAAAAAAATTATTTAAATGTATCAAAAAGTAAATGCTTCCAATCATTCATTTTAAAACAATTTAAATTTAACTTCGCTGTCAGCTGTTAAAATTGTAGGTGGAAAAAGCCTGCGAGTGACCATGCACTTGAAAATTAATTGGATCGCCTTGAAGGGGGAAATAAAATGGCCTTCAAGCGCGCTTTCAAGTGGAAACAAAGTGCGGAAATTGGGCAAACTTCTTATCGAACACCGAGCGAGTAGCTGTTGCAACTTTTCTTTCAGGGAATGTAAAAAAAGAGTCATTTCCGTGCTTGATTAAATTTTATAACTATACTGACGTTCTCGTCTGAGGTTGCAGTTTTCAAAACCACCACTGAAATTATAAAAGTATCGAATTGGGTCACGCGAGTGCAATCATCCACTTCCTATTTTTCTTCTATTCATGTCAATACCGGATTTTGGGCTCTCAATTCTGTTAAAATGGGTTTCCTTGCATTTCTATCAATTCTAGAAACGTTTCTAAATAAATAAAAACGGTGAAAGCTACAGCAAATGTTATTTTTTTAGGTTGAAATTTTATTTACAGTTTTGGTGATAGCCTTTAAATTCCAAAATAGTTTAAATGTCAATGCCCCCAACATTCCACGAAAATCTATACGCATTCTCTATTTTTGGCTGCTCTTTTTTGAGGAAAATGCTGGATATTTTTTTCATTTTTTTTCCTTTCAATTTATTTTAACTGCACGTGTATCTTTAATACTGCTCTAATTATCATCGCAGTTCTTAATTTTACTTAAAGGTTATTACATTTTTGGAGGACAAATTATCAGTGCCTACAGTTTAGAATAAATTAGTAGAAAAAATTCAAGTAAATTTGACTCTGTGATTTCACATTTTATGAACTGTTGAGCTACAAATAACAGACGTCATGATTATTTATTTTAATTTTTTTACCTTCAAATTATAAAAGTTAGTATAAAAAATATATAAAAGAAATTTTTAAAAATAAATTTAATTTTGTATATCACTTTTAAAATTTTAATATTGAATACTACCATGTTTAAATTAAATTAAAGCTATTTATAATGATATTTTTATTCATTTAACAATTTTAAATTTGTATAATTTAATGCATTTTCTACTCTTATATCTGCGTGAAAGAATTTCCGCTTTTTCTTCACTGAGTAAAGCATACGTCTTGGCGAGACGAAGAAATTTCCTCTGAGAGAAATTGCAAAAGCAAACAGGGATGAGTTTCAAAGTGGAACAAAGCGCGCGCCGCGTTGAGACGTGCAGTTTGGCACACACACATACACACACCGCGAGTAAGCAGATACGCTTATTGTTATTAAAGATTAATTTCCCGCAGCAGAAGCAGTGCGGTCGGAAAACACACAGAGTCTCGCGTGTCGCAGCTCTCGTTTGCGAAAACAAGTTAATGCACTCTTCCATAATACTCTCCTTTTTTATCTCGTCAAACGACGGCACTTTCTTGGGCAAAACAACTCGATTAAAAATAAGATTATGATTTATTTATTTATTTGTGAGTGTGTCGCGTTCCCAGGCAGACGCATCCAGTCAGAGCTGGATTATGTGAAAAATATGAAAGACAGATAAAAAAAAAATAATCGAGAACAAGTTGCTGCTGTGTCTGTGTTTTTCTTTTTTCTTTCAACTCGCGCCGCCGCCTTGAACGTCGGCCAACAATGTGAAAATGAAAAGTGGTGCAATTTAATTATCTCGCTTCAAACCCACGCTCTTCTAATTGCGCGGAACTGGACTGAAAATGAGAAACAGTTGTTTTCTTAAATAGATTCAAGACGATTGGCTGTATTTTTTCCTTAATTCCAATTAAAATTAGCAAACGATTACGCTTTTTACGACTCTTCATGAGCTGTTAAAAATGCTTGGACTGTTTTCTGCGAGGGTTTAATTATTTTTATCTCACGGGTTACTATCAAATTGGATAGACCGTCTAATTAAAATTATGATTGTGATGCTTGTTAAAAATACGAGTTCAACCACCTTGTAAGAAGGTCTATTGCCTCAAAGAAGCCTAGATTAACCTAGAAAACGTTTTTTTTTTTATACAAGTTGACGACACATCTTGATTATAATCTTTTCTATTCCCTTCTTCAAGATGATAGAATCACGTTGGCGCTGACACTGTTCTTCAAGAAAGAAAAATTAAAGATTATAACTTTTTTAAATATCCTTGAAGTTTTTTAAATATATTTTTAGTTAAAAGCGAAATGGATTGGATGCGTAATATATAGATTAGGAAAATGCCATTAATTTCGCAAGCGGTTTAGTCATAGTTTGCGTATTAAAAGACGATAATATTAGTTTATTTACCACTTTTTTGTAGAGTTCGTTAAACCTTTATCGGATTAAAGCGACAGCGGATAGTTGGGAAACTTCCGATTCGTTTTTGACAGAGGCAATTGTGCCACTTTTGCTTTTGAACTGTTCGTTTTAAATTTAAAAGGTTTCAAATTTAGCTGATTAAAACTTGCGATTTATAAAAAAGTCATTAATTGCTTTGGAATTTTTCTGAAATTATATAACAAAAATTACTATTAATTGATGAGGAATTAAAATAGCATTATTTGAAATTAATTTTTGACGGTGTCAATTAATTCAGTGCCGATTTTCAAATAAAAAATCCACCAAAGTAACTCGGGTTGTGTGTTTCTATCAATTTCCGGTGCGTCGAGCCTCATTCGAGCCTCAGGAATCGATTGACACAACCAAAAATGAAGTTTCATTGCTACCTAAACAGATTTGGATAAAAAAATCTATTACAAATCAGTATAACCAAGGCTTTTTATTAATTTGAACGGGATTTCAGAACCTCATTTTTATATAAAAATTAAACAAACTAAACCAGCGTCAAAATATGAACTGAAAAGTGAACTAAAAATTAAAAACTGCCCGAGAAAAATTGGTTTAAAGACCTTCGGGACGTGAAGCACATTCCAAACTTCACATTTACAACTATTTCAGCAACGTCAACTTTCGCCACCGTTTAGAAATTCAGCTAATGCAGTTGGACCAGCCGCCGGTTAAAATTAGGCATCTGAGATCTTCACAGAGAGACTGGTGTTCATTCCAAACTGAAAATTTTACTTCATAGTTTAAAAAGAAGACAATTTGGTATACCATTTTTATTAATATATATTTTCAACCTAATCTGAATAATTAAAAAGGTTTTTTATTTTTCTCATTAAAAAAAAAAAATTCTTTGGGCTTTAGAAAAAAACCTACATTTTTCCTTGTGATATAAATCTCATTTAACTTGTTCAGGCTTAAACCTTTCGTAATTTATGACAGTTTTACCAAGAAGCTTGAGCCAAATCCTTCCATCCGTAAATTCCAGTCAAAATAAACCATAACAAATAATGTAGAGCAGTTGTTGCACATGGAACGCATCCGGAACTCACAAAGTTGCCTCCTGGCTCTGGCTGTCTCTTTTTCCAAACAATAATAAATGCACCCGCATGCAGCAGTCCGAAAAGAAAGATGGGCATAAATAAATCGTGCGCGCTGCTCTCTCTGTTTACATCCGAGGAAAAAGAATGCAACAATCGCGGGAGGGTTGTAATTATTTCCGACTGGCTGCGCCATAAATTTTCGGACTGATTATAGGTCTGAAATGCACACACACTCACGCAGTCTTCGAAATAATGGATTTATTCGCCTGCTCGACTGCCGAGCAATGAGCGGATCGGCCTCATTAATAAATAATGCAGCGCCTCTGCTCCTTTTTATTCTTTTGATCCGCGACCATTAAAATTGAATTAGTCGCTCGATTTATCTCTCGCTCTCCCGCGCGCAGTCGATAGACAGAAGAATGAGCAATTATATATGTTATATCCACGATCCCAGCAGCTACACGGCAGGCATTCCTCCTAATTGATTAATTTTACACAGCTCTCATTACTGGAAATTTGCTATAAAATTCTGTTTTATGGTTTCAGCAGGGGCTTGAACTTTGTTCAGAGAATAAATTGAAATTGTATCTATGGAATTTTTAACTTGGTTATTCTAAAAATATAATCAATTTAATTTTTGTGGAAAATTGTGGAAAATGATCAGTAATTAACCTTTAAAAAGGAAAAATTTAAATTATTTCCTCAAGTTCTTGTTATTAAATTGGATAAAATGATTGCTTTTCCCTGGAATAATAACTGACATTGGCACTAAGAAATATAAGTATGACCAGTCTAATACACCAGTCGTATAAGCCCTTATTATTCGAAGCCACCAACAGATGGTGCCACCATATACTTCAGTAATAAATTTAATTTTAAGACACTTCCGCTGAGATTTCAGACTCAATCTTGTCACTTTGCGTTCTTCACTTACTATGTTTTCTTTTAATGTTCTGAAAACCAAAATCGGTTAATTGTAAGCCAAACGTCGTAGAATCGTGAAATGCTATTTTTTTTAAAAATAATATCTTTCCCATCGTTTCTACGGTGAATGGCTGGACTGATTTTGGTTTTCAGAACGTCAAAAGAAAGCATATAAAGTGTAGAATGCACAGTAACAAGATTGAGTCTGAAATCGCAGCGGAAGTGTCTTAAAATAAAATTTATTACCGAAGTATACGGTGGCGCCATCTGTTGGCAGCTTAGCAACTGGTGAATTCGACGAAATATTTTAAAAATTTTACCAACCATGATATAACTCTGGCTGCAGAATAAACTATTCTGAATAAAAATAAAACCAGCTCTTTTTAATTTTTAAAATAATGAAAGAAAGTAAAATGGTGACATAATATTTAGTTAAATGACTTTCCCCAAAATTTCAGTCATAAGTATTTAAAATATTTTTTACATTTGTTATTTTGATTCAGGAAATGTGCGATCTGTGTGTGTTGAATCCTTTTAGCATTCCAGCTGTGTGGGTCTCATTTGCACTCGTAAACAAAAATCATTTCCGCGATTGAGTTTGCATAAATCACGCGGAGGGGAAGTGGCGCGAATAATTCGCACTCTAAAGCCGGCGCCGAAACAAACAGGTGACGCGCGCTGCCGTGTTTGTTTTTTTCCTGGCTGCTTTTACCATTTTTAATTTATCCTTCACCGTGACCTTGCGGCTCGCGTGTGTTTGTGCCTCGCGCGATTATTATATATCCAGCCAGCACCAACCGACCGACCCGACCCACCGACTCTATAAATATATAAAGCAGGGGGAACTATGCATAAAAACAACGCCTCTTATTCTCTGCGATATATAAAGGCAACAAAGTTTTCATGCAATAAATCGATCAGTCTTGCAAAACTGAAATATTTTTATGGACTACAGGGAATTTGCAACAGCGGAAAGGAGGTTAAATTTTTCCTTAATGGTAATTCAATCGAGAAACTGATGATTAAATGGAAAAATTGCGGTGAGTTGATTCTCTAAATGCAAAAATAATCCCTGAGGATTCAGGTCGCACCACTGTAAATTTTTTAGAAAATGCTCTGCAAAGTTAGCATGCTTTTATACTGGAAAAGCGTGGAAAATGCTTGTTGCCAATGCATAAACTCGTCCTTTATTAGGATTCAGTTAAAGCCTAAATTGACCTAAGAAGCGCTGTAATTTTTTGAGAAAATTGGCTGGAAAGTTGCCGTGGTTTTCAAATGGTAATGGCTGTCTCCTTACTTGAAATCCGATTTAATTTCAAAACCAAGAGTTTCCCCAATAAGTGGCATACACCGTTGGACAGATCTCGACGAGAGGAATCGGAATATGCCGAGCAAATATGTTCAAGCGCTGTAAATTTTGGAGAAAATTGGCAAAATTTGAATTTTTAATGCAGGAAGGTCATTTTTTATTATTGCAAATTGTTGAACAAATTGTTTATCGGTCAATTGTTTAAGGCATCCAACAATTTAAATAATTTTCAATTGTTTCCCAGTATCATTCCACTTTAATAGAAATCTTATTTTATTTCTCAACAAAGGGTTTCTCCAATACACTGTTAGATAACAAAACAAAATCTGATAAGAAAATATGGCTGAGTGCAGTGTATTTTGGAGAAAATAAATAAAATTTGACTTTAAACGTTACAAAAGAGGTTCTCTTTTGATTAGAACAAATTGTTAATTGGCATTACCTATTTGATCAACTTATACTGCTAATTGTAGACAAAAACTCTTGTAATAAAATATAATTTAAAACTTAATATAAAAATGAGATCTAAAAATCGGATCTCAAGTAACAGGGAATGAAAATTTACTTTCGCGCTTTGAAATCGAAATTTTTCAGTTTCTGAGATTCGATTTTATATTTTAATTTATTTTAAAGAGAATTTACGTTTAATTGTTATGTATCTTAAGGTAACTGATGTAACCACTTTAGTTTTCATAAGAAAAAAGCACTATTTTTATTTTCCGCATTTTTTTTTTAATTTTTTAACATTTTAATGAAAGGACCACCGCAGATCAAAACCTTAAAAAATAGCGATATTACTCGCACCCAAGAACTAATAAATTTAACTTGCATGATTGTTTTTTGGGAAGTGATCTTCAAAGAGTAAGAAGACTAGCTCTTAATTGCACACTTAATACTGGGCGACAATTGAAAATTATTTACATTGTTGGATGCCTTAAACAATTGATCGATTAACAATTTGTTCAACAATTTGTAATAATAAAAAAGGAGCTTCCTACAGTAAAAATTCAAATTTTGCCAATTTTCTCCAAAATTTACAGTGCTCGAACATATTTTCTAGGCATATTCCGATTCCTCTCGTCGAGATCTGTCCAATGGTGTTATTGGGGAAACTCTTGGTTTTGAAATTAAATCGGATTTCAAGTAAGGAGACAGCCATTACCATTTGAAAAGCACGCTAACTTTTCAGCCAATTTTCTAAAAAAAAAAAAAAATACAATGCTTCTTAGGTCAATTTAGGCTTTAACTGAATCCTAAGGGACGAGTTTATGCATTGGCAACAAGCATTTTCCACGCTTTTTCAGTATCATTCCTCTTTAATTTTGGATAATCCTTGCAACAATCGTGAAAAGTTTATATTAATGATTGACTCATTTCACCAGAATTTTGTAATAAGGTAAAATTGTTGTTATAGATTCTTGAGTCACTGCTATTGACAAAATTAAAACACTGGCTATTACAGACAATTAAAGTCAACAACTAGTGATTTCAATCTCCAAAAAAGCCGACAAAATTTCACCTAGGGGGCCTTGAAAGAAAATTATTATCATAATCAGAGGTAATTTTTTTCGTTATTTTTTTTAGACGGAGCTAGGCAAAGTACATTATTGTGACTCATGTATCGGGCTTTTCATGTTGGCAAAATAATCATATTTTATTATTCATGAGTATTTTTTCAAAGGAGTCTTATTCATTGCGTCCAAAAGTTAGTTGATCAGCCAAAGCAGGCACGCTACCCAATACAGCCGCGAAAGCGAGATAGACACACAGCAGAAACTGTCGCTGCCCTTATCTCGCGGAGAAAAAAGCGCGCCGCGACTTGCCACAGTATCCGGCGGCGGCGGCGGCGGACGAACAGAGCAGCTCATTCAAGCGACTGCCCTTGTATTGCAACCGCGCGGGTCAAATTTGGAGAAAATGTGTACGTGATGCGAACAGGGTGAACCTGCTTAAATCCCATTGTCCCTGAAGGTTGCATGCTCGAAGGTTTGATTTCTCTAAATCAAGCGAATGAATGGGATTATAACACAAATGGGAGGTTCAAAAGATTTCCAAACGAATGAATATAATATATAGCCTTCAAAAAAGTGGAAAATACAATACAATTTATAGGCACTGCGGCACTTTTACATCTCATCTTTTAAAAATAGGTGGATATTGATACAGGGCGAGAATTGTTGGATTTAATAAGCAGTAGTTAATAAATAAATCATTTGCAATAATTAAAAAATTACCTTGGTACGGTAAAATTCAAATTTTCTTTAAAAATTTCCAGCGCTTGACCATATTTTCGAGGCAGATTTTGATTCCTCTCGTCAAGCTATGTCCAACAGCACTTGAAACCTTTTAGGGAAACTCTTGGTTTTGAAATTAAATTGGATTTCAAGTAGGGAGACAGTCCTCACCATTTGATTCATTCTAACTCTGCAGCCGCTTTTTTAAAAAATTCACACGACTACCTAGGTCGATTTTAGCTTCAACTCAGTCTTAAGGGTTGTGTTCATGCATTGGTAACAAGCATTTCCAGGATTTTGCAGTAATTTTAATTAAATAAATATATTTGTAATGAGACACGAGACACGTGCTCTCCTAAACACGTGTGCATATAGCGAAAAATTCATAGTGTGACTCATTGGGGGCCTTAACATCGTGAATGTAGTTCATTAACACTGGAAACGAGAGCGGCAGAAAACTCATTTTCCGACCGTGAGTCAGGTCGGAAAAGAGGCAAAACGGAAGTTAGTCACACAGGTGCAACGATTTTTATATAACACACGTTGAATTTAAAAATGATGAAATCAACTCGTACGATCACCACACAGATATAATTTTTCCCCGTGACGCACGAGACACACGAGGAAGCCCGGTTTCTTATCTTAAATTATAAGTTTGGAATTTTCCGATTAGATTATGTACTGAAAAAGATTTGATGAAAGACCCGGTTGCATTTCATCAGCCACGAGCGGCCGTGGGAAAAGATACATTATTAAATTGCTGACAAAAGGAATTCCGCACATGACAGTTGGGTATGACCCCCTGACGCGTTTGTTTGACATATGTACTCCCTTGTCCCCAAACGAATGCCTAAGAAAAAATGAATTTACTTCTTATACCTGCCAGGAATGCATCATTAATGTCAGGAGAGAAGGACGACTTTTGTGCTTTTAAAACTTTATTCTGTGACAAGGAGAAAAACTGTTTTATAGTATAGAATAAGCAGGGCTGTAATTGGCGAGTTTTTGATTGATTTACTGACGATTGTGGGGAAAGTAATTAAAATAAAACTTTTTTGAAGGCTGATTTTATTTTTTTATAATGATTTGTGGAAAATTAGGTAATAATTATTGTGATTCCCATAGCATCTGTCCCTACAATCGCGCCGCGATAACAGCGAGTGTAAAAAGTGCGTGTATAGTGCAGCTAAAAGAAGACAGAATATGCCAAAAGAGACTCCCACGATCTAAAATGCAAAGGGGAGACGTTGAGCGAGAGAGGAGATGAACTGGAAGTGGACAATTTTGGTAATAGATTATTTTTGTGCGTAAAAATATCGAAAATTCCATTTATTGTAAACCTCATTCCTGCAAATCATCTAAATTGTGAACTTCCCCCAGGGTCTCTTTGGCACTCTTCTCCTTTTTGCCGCACTCTAAACGCACTATTTTATTTTACACTCGTCGCACGCACGGTGCGATTTATTAAAAAAAATGTAGGGACAAGGGGGATAAAATGGGAATCACAATTAACTGTAAAGGATGTTTTTTTTTAAATTAAGATAAATCTGAAATTATACACAAGGAATTCGACGCCATTTCATGCTGGTCTTTTTTTATTTAAATTTCAACATTTCATGTAATTTTTAATTTCGAGACTTTTGTCTATTTTCTACCCCTTACATCTCTAAACTAGTACTCAGTTTTAGGGGTTGATTTTTAAATTTAAATAAGAAAGCTCTGGAAAAACTGAAGGTGACGGACTAAAATTCTATAAATTAATGCCATAAATGCATTTTAGAAAACTACCTCGATAAAAGAAGACTTATTGATCAAATTTATTGCAAGGGAGAGATGAGTTTTAGAGGACGTTGACCTGGGTTCCAGCATGCTGCAGCCGGCAGACAGCAACAAAAACATATTTATTGTGGTCCAGTACATAGACAGATGCGCTTTTGCCCCTCCGTGAACCTCCCAGGGGCGAAAGGAAACAAAATAAAAGGTGCATTCAGGCGGATCACGGATCACTCAAACGCTCAGCATTTCAGCAATCGTGAATTCGAGAATGCGGTGGAAGACGTGCCAGAAGTCTCGTGGACCCGAGAGCGAAAAAGAGGCGCCGGCTGCACACACACACACACGCGCGAAAATAAATATACAACGAACACTCCAATTACGCTTCTGCTGAGAGAGACAGAGGGAAAAAATAAACACGCGGCTGCCTCCTCCGCCCAACCGGCTCCAAGGAGAGAGAATGACTCGAAAATTGAGCAATGCACCCATTGCGCCTCCTCATCCTCATGCAAGGGCATTTTTATTTTTAATCCTCCGCCAGCGGGATGGGAATTTTAGCAGTGCGATGCTCTGTTCACGGTCGATTTTTTTTAGACCGAAATAAACGAGGCTTCCGAGTTGTAATAACAAATAAGTTAGGGACAAAAATAGATAAAGTTTGTGGCAAAAAAGCATGTATTGCCAGAACAATTTGAACTGTTTACATCAGTTTTTAGGAAAATTATAAATAGGAATCTCACTCTAAGACGGATGGAAAATCTGGTAAACATCATCATTGCACTGTAATTCATAAATTTGGTTAAACTCCGTTTTAAAAAGCTCAATCCCTGATTTTGAGCATTTTAAGGTAGATTGATTGTCACTTTATTGCAAAATTTAGCGTCAGTTTTTTAATTAACGTAAATTTATTTTAAAAAATTTTTATTATAAGTCTGGTGAGAGGCGGGGGTAGTTCGGGGTTCCCCATTTGCTTGTATAGTTTATCACTAAACTCTTTTGAATTTTACAACTTCCAGTGGTTTTAAATTTAAATTTGATTTTTAATTACTTAATTAATTAATTTAAAAGGGCTTTTTAGATTCGGCGCGCTTATAAATTGCATTTTACTGAGGAGAAACTGACGGAAAGATGGCTTTTGCAAAAAAGTGACTTAAGAATTGTATTATCTCACCTTTTTATTTCAAAAATTAATAATCAGCTTTTCTGCATTGAGCTTCAAAGCAGAAATTGTTTTTGAGTTACGGACCAAGCAGGGTATTCCTACAACACTATAGATATTTAGGAAAATTTGGCAAAATTGAACAATTTTAGAAAAATACTTAATGTTTAACATTTTATTTTCGGTACACCACAGCCTTGGAATTCAATTTGGACTGAAAAAGTCGTAAAATCTTTAAAATTATATATTATTTCTTTTGAACGTGAACTGACAATGAGCTTAAAGAATATTATTTTCTTCTTGTTATTGCTACGTTCGCTAAATAGAACGTTTTTTTTTAATTTCTTAAACACTCTCTGAGCTAAAATGGGAACAGAAACAACGAGATTATACGCCGAATATTTTCAAGCGTGAACTTTACTTGATCTTAAGAAGAAATGTAAGATTTTTAACTGTGTTCAAGAAGAAATTGCAGTTAAAATTAGCATTGCTGATCGTTATAATTTAATCTCTACAAAAAAACAACTCATGGAAATTATCTAAAAGTCTTTAACCTGAAATCTAAATAAAAATTTCTCGGACCTATTTTTAAAATAACCTGCAATTAAAGTTAATTGTTCTGTTTTCTGATTTCAGACCCTTTTATACATATAAAATTCAGGCGCGTGACTTCCTGTTTTTCAGCTGCGGCGAAACTTTCTGCGCACAAAACAAAAGGCTGGCAAACTTACAGCTTAGATTTTATAGGTCGTTTATTTTATTTTTTATTTTTTTGCACCCGCCGGGGCCTATTAAAACGAGCTAAAATTTTATCAGCGCACAACCTGCACCGCAAGCGTCGTAAAGTTTCCCTTTCCGTGCGAGCTGTGCACTTGAAAAAAAAAGGGTCGCAACCTTATTAAATAACACCCTTCTTTGTATACAAGCTTTTCATCAAACAGTGTCGCTCTATCGAGAGAATCAACAAATGAGTAATCTTCACGCGGCTGCAAGAAAGTCACATTGAATGTAAATATGCATAGGAGAAACGAGCAATTACTGCCGGCTTATCTGCTCTCAATGAGAGTGAAATAATCGACCTCAAGTATGCTAATGAGTTCATCTGCGGCATTGTTGGCCCGCGGCCAGACTCTCGCGGCGGCGGCGGCGGCCTGCGCCTCGCCTTCTCGATTCACGCGGCTTACTTAATTTTTTTCCCTAGCTCTCAAACAAATAACCGCACTCTGCGAGAGAGGATGAGCCAAAAATATACACACATAACGCGCCGCTGTGGAGCTCGCCGAATTTCCACCGCGCATATGTCCGCGTAAATTGAGTTTAATTTGCGTCATCCCGCCGAAGCGACGACGCCGCTTGATATATATGTCTCCGCAGCCTATCTTGCAAATTTCAATTGGCCCAGATGGCTTTTTCACAACCTCGAATGAAACTATAAAGTTAAATATAACAAGATAAATTTTTTAAATTAATTAATCTCTTTAGAAATTCGAGGGAATATTGCTTAAGTGCAAAAATGGCTCGTTTCGGGCAAAACAAATCAAGAAAAAATATAAATTTTGGATTTTTAATTTAATCTTAGAAGACATTTATATTTTTGAAACGTACTATTTCACCTTCTCGGAATTCAGTTTAAAAATAAATCAAGCATCTTTAAAATAAATACCATTATTGACTTTTTTCTAATTGGAAAAGCCCTTAAAAATTAAACACTTGAACGTTTGAAATTCCGCAAATATTAAAATATTCCGAATTTTAAATTAGAAAATTTGGAATTATGTTCTTAACATATTACCGCTTGTTTTAATTTGAAAACGGGCTGGCACACAGCAGGCACACATTATAGGACTGCACCACTCAGATCAAGCAGAGGCAGCGAGACACGTAGAGCCTATTTCTCGTTTAATTAAATACCATTTATATGTTTCAATCTTGACTCCCATACCACCTACTCTGTTTTAAATCGCCAGAATTAAAAAAAAACTAAGGATGTTGTAACGTTGTAAAGTTTAATTGGCTCGAGACTCGGTTTGACTCGTAGATTATTCAAAGAGAGAATAATTTATTTTTATTTTTTGTATTAAGCTAGAATGTGAATCCAGTGGCATTGATATCGGAGACAAAACACCGAAATCACCGACGATTAGATTTCCAAACTGACGATACGTGTGGAAATGAAATGTAAAAGCATGGGCGAGATCAGCTATACTTCAGGGCAAAATCAAACTGAAATGCGGAAAGTAAAAACGCACTTTGCATTTTTACGCGATAGAATTTAATTAGCAGACTCTGTCCCCCTGATGATGCGGTTAACACAGCTCTAAATATAATATTACAAAAAAATAAAAATAAATTATACTCTATTTGAATAATTATGAGTTAAATCTAGTCTCGAGCCAATTAAACTTTACAACGTTACAATGCGTAGAAGGTGCTTTAAGATTTTTTTTGGATCCGAAGCACGAGAAATCGCATTAAAATTATTTATTTTTCTTTGAAGTATTTAAATTAATATTGGCTTTTCATATTTAATTTAAATTTTATAAAATACCCTGCACTTCTTTATAAAATATACCATTGATTAAAATCCATTAAAGCTGTATTGAGAAAGAGTTTAAGAGAAACTTTTTAAAAATGCTTGAACATGAAACAATATTATCAAAATTTAATTTAATTTTCCGAGCGTTTCTTAAAAGGTTGAAGGATGAAAGGTCTGTTAATTGGAACCCCTGTGACTGATTGTTGTTATTTTCACAATATTTGCCAAAAGCAATGTATATTGCGCTTCATTTCAAACACGAGGATTTATTTTTACCAATATCTAAAATAAATAGGTAATTTCGGGATTATCGCATTATTTTAGTTAATTTCGACCAAGCCGATTGCCTCGGGTGTGTTGGGGGTTATTTCTGGACCTTTCTAGCACACACATGAACGCACAAAAGGTATCGGGGCGAAAGACTCGCATGCACGCTGCTGCATTGTCATTCGCACGTATACCTCAAAAAGCAATATCTGCCATAAAAAATTATTAAACTCAGACTTGTCCCAATGATCAAAGGTCGGTATGGTTTTAAAGCATACAGCCCCCGCCCATAATATGAAATTTGTTGTTTAAATTACAAATTAATGTCTTTTAAGTTCAATTTTAAGATTTAAAAATGCAAGACGCGTGCCCTTGTAAGCTAAGTGAGTGGCGACGGGCGCGGACGCAGTTCTTCACTTATTTAAAAAAAAAACATGATTTTTTTCCTTATTCTCTTGATTTATTTGAAAATTGGCCGACGCCGCGTGTGTCCACAAGATTCTCCTTTTCAAAACATGTTTTTCTAATACAATAGACAGTATGTCGTCCTTGCTTGTAACAACTTAAATAATAGTTTCAATAGCAGGCCTGCTTTAATCAATGTGGCGCCTTCTCGCCACTACTGTCGGACAATTTCTAGATCCTGGCCTAGGGGTATAGCTAAATCACTCTTAAAAAACATGAACAATGCTTCAATTGAGGCAGCTTCCTAAACTGAGCGAAATTTCGCACAGCTTCTAACCCCTGAATATTTAATTTAATCTCAAAATTATCATTCGGGAAGCGAAAGATCTCCGAAAATGATTAACAAATATTATTTTTTGAAGATTTTAACAAACAGATTTATGCCAGTGTGTAAATATTTGGGCTGTGTAGAAAAATCTAGTCTTTATATTGTTAAATCAACAATTGAAAATTGTTTAAATTGTTGGATGCAACAAGCAGTGATCGATAAACAATTGTTCCAACAATTTGAGATACGAAATCAAATTAAAGGAACTTGCTAACAATAAAAATTAAAATTTTCTACAAAATCTCCAGCGCTTATGACCAAATCTTCTTAGCGGATTTCGATTTCACTCGTCGAGATCTGTCCAACAGCGTATGTAACACTTTTTGGGGAAACTCTTTACTATGAAATAAAATCAGATTAGTAAAGTTAAGAGACAGTCGTCCCAACCATTTGAAAAGCATGCTAACTATATTCCAAAAAATGGACACTGCTAAACTTACATTTAGGCCAATTTGGCTTCCAAACTGAATCCTAAATTCATGGTAATACGGCCTTTCCGGGATATTGCAATATTAATCATCTTTACATAAAAGATCCAGCTGACCTTGGCCTTTGATAAATGTATAACAAGGGATGTAAGGGATGAAGAGAGGCGGTCTACTCACTCGTTTCCTTTTTTCCGAATGAGTGAATAATGCGCGGACATTTTCAACGACCATCAGGACTCTCTGCAGCTTTGACAGTGCTATAAAATTCGTTTTGGTAAAATATTATTGATGAGCGTTCCAAATCCAAAACAGCCGCTGTACAGTACGAGTATATTTTAATTAAAATTCAACAAAAATTTCACTGATATACTCTGCCCATCCTGAAACTTTTTAATTTAATTAAATAAAAATAATCTATACGTCCAATGGGACTTCCAACGAGTAAAATTAGATGATC